>NC_137057.1:41018834-41066334 GCF_032717465.1 Coenobita brevimanus
TGTGTCTGCTTCTGTGTGTGTGTGTGTGTAATTCCCTCCAATACAGTGGAATCAAAAGTGTTTTGTCCAATTACACTTCATCCTCTTAACCTTTGGAGTGTGTCTGCTTCTGTGTGTGTGTGTGTGTGTGTGTGTGTGTGTGTGTGTGTGTGTGTGTGTGTGTGTGTGTGTGTGTGTGTGTAATTCCCTCTAATACAGTGGAATCAAAGGCGTTTTGTCCAATTACACTTCATCCTCTTAACCTTTGGAGTGTGTCTGCTTCTGTGTGTGTGTGTGTGATGTGTGTGTGTGTGTGTGTGTGTGTGTGTGTGTGTGTGTGTGTGTGTGTGTGTGTGTAATCCCCTCCAATACAGTGGAATCAAAGGCGTTTTGTCCAATTACACTTCATCCTCTTAACCTTTGCAGTGTGTCTGCTTCTCACACCATTATCCTCTCCACCTCGCCCACCTCTCCACTTCACACACCTCACTCTCCACGCTGCACACTTCAAGAACCACCATCACTTCCACTCGACATGATTCCCACTCTGCATGATTCCTTAATTCCTACTTTAAATGATTCCCATTGCATGATTCCTACTCTTTAATTCCTACTTTACACGATTCCCACTCTACATGATTCCCAGTCTGCATGATTCCTACTCTTTAATTCCTAATTTACATGATTCTCACTCTACATGATTCCCACTCAAGATTCCCACTGCATGATTTCCACTTATGAGTCCAACTCTGCATAATTCCCACTTCTGATTCCCACTCAACCTGATTCCCACTCAAGATTCTCCCTTTGCATGATTCCCACTCAAAATTCTCACGCTGCATGATTCCCACTCAAAATTCTCACTCTGCATGATTCCAAGACTTTGCCCAGTATCGAAAGTGTAAAACCTGAATCAAAGTCAACGCGGACAAAAAGATGGATGGAATGTGTAGAGAGTCTGAATGTGGAAAGTTTGAATGTGGAGTGTCTGAATGTGGAAAGTTTGAATGTGGAGTGTCTGAATGTGGAAAGTTTGAATGTGGAGTGTCTGAATGTGAAAAGTTTGAATGTGGAGTGTCTGAATGTGGAAAGTTTGAATGTGGAGTGTCTGAATGTGGAAAGTTTGAATGTGGAGTGTCTGAATGTGAAAAGTTTGAATGTGGAGTGTCTGAATGAGGAAAGTTTGAATGTGGAGTGTCTGAATGTGGAAAGTTTGAATGTGGAGTCTCTGAATGTGGAAAGTTTGAATGTGGAGTGTCTGAATGTGGAAAGTCTGAAGTTGGAAAAGTCTGAATGTGAGGAAGCCTGAGAGTGGAGATTCTAAATGTGGAAAAGTATGAGTCTGGGAAAGTATGAATGTGAAAAGTAAATATGGAGAAGTCTGAATGTGGAAAAGTCTGAATGTGGGAAAGTAGGAATGTGGAGAAAAATGCATGTGGAAAAGCCTGAATGTGGAAAGTCTGAATGTGGAAAGTCTGAATGTGGAGAGTCTGAATATGGAAAATCTGATTGTGAGAGTCTGAATGTGGAGTGTCTGAATGTCGAAAGTCTGAATGTGCAGAGACTGGCCCTTCCACTCACTCCACTCACTTTCCTGATGGAATGATTGATTACCAGACGAGAAGTGTGTGTGTGTGGGGGGGGGAGAGGGGTGAATGTGTGTGTGTGTGATAATAATAACAATAATAATAATAATAACAATAATAATAATAATAATAACAATAATAATAATAATAATAATAATAATAATAATAATAATAATATTTCCTCATAATTATTTTCTCCTCCCTCTTCCCTTTCCTATACTCAAGACTTCTTATACCTCCTTGAGTAAATAATAACCTCCATAGATGCTACCAATGGAACGTAATATTGTACTGTACCTGTAGATCTGTGCTCTCTCTCTCTCTCTCTCTCTCTCTCTCTCTCTTTCTCTCCATCCATCTATCTATCTATCTATCTATCTCTCCCTCTCATTCTAAGGAGTAATTTCCTTGGTAAATACAAAGGCTGATCATATTATTAGTGTGACTTCTGCGTTGTTGTTTATTGTCTGTCTGACACACACACACACACACACACACACACACACACACACACACACAAGTTCACGCGTACATGTAAGCAACTTGTCTTTAAGCTTTATAACGAGTTGGTAAAACAGTTGGAGTAAGGCTCTATTTTTACCTCTGCCAACGAAGCTGAAGGATCTTATGTATTCACCTTGCTTGTTTGTCTGTCTGTCTGTCCGTCTGTCTGTCCAGACGATATCTCAAAAGGTTTCCAATGAATTTCGATGAAATTTTGTGGAAGGGAGGGTTATCGGCCAAGGAAGATGTGATTAAATTTGGGGGGTGGATCCGGATCCGGAGTATCCCGCGCAATATCTCCAAAAGTTCTCAGTGGATTTCAATTATATTTGTGGAAGGGTGGGCCGTGGGCCAAGTATAATTTGATTAAATTTGGGGGACAGATCCTGATCCGGATCCGGATCTTTTTTAATGGCAATGGCATTGGCAGAGGTATGAGCACTCTGACTGTTTTCTAGTTTCTTTTTTGTTACCATCCTGTGTTGCAATTTACGATGAAGAAGTCTGGTTATATATACTTCTTCAAATACACCAGGTGAAAATATGTTAAATGTGAAATATATTCTCTTTTAATGTGAAGAGAACTTACGTTATGCTCCTTCAAATATCAGATGAAAAATGTTATCTTTTCTTGTGAAAACTTTTTTTTCTTCAGTATCAAAGCACACTTGAAATGTCCGTAGCACCATATACATCTACCTATCTATCTATCCGTCTATCTATTTCTACAGACAGATAGATTGATAGATCTTTACCCACTACAGAACTCTTTGACATACCAAACATATAATTCTCTACTCAATATTTGTATCTTAGTAAATTATCAAGTATTTAGGCAAAGACTGAATTTCTATAATATTAAAAAGAATGACGTTGTCTTTGCTTCTTTATTACATCAACAGATGTCAAGGAAAATTTACATGTCAAGGAAAAATTACAAGCAGTTTTTTCTCCAAGTGAAGTTAATGATGACGCTTGGTACACAAAAACGTAAAAAAAAAAAAAAAAAATCTTTCTGAGAAGAAATTTTGACTCCAATTTTAATTTAACATGTTCGAATATATCTGTTTCTGAATCCTTCCCATCACGTATTATAAGAATGGAAAATAAAAATGAGATTAGATTAATGACTGCAATTTCTTCCTAATGGATCAGTTAAAGAAAAAATCCAAGTAGCAGAGTTTTAAAATATTACTCACCCTGGATTTAGCGTCTTTATGATTTTTCAAAAATCTATCACACACACACACACACACACACACACACACACACACACACATTTCTCCCTTTAACATTTGCCCTAAGTGCATTTCAACACAACAATCACTTGGCAAAATTCACAGCCCTAAAAATGCTGACTTTTGCTACGAGTCCTTTTCACAGCTGGCTAACTTATTAAATGAATTATTTACACAGGTGGTACAAGACAAACAGTTAGGTATTTTATTTAAATATACAGAAAATAAAAAAAGCAATGTTTCAACCTTCACAATAAAAAAATCTATTAACCTTGACATCAGTGATGTTTTTATTTAAGTCTTTATTTGTGTTTGTCAAATAAAAATTATATGCAGCTAGGGGGGCTTTAGCTGGGGGGAGGACAGCGAAATGGCAGGGACAGGGCGACATGGAGGCGATTTGCTTGTGACCACCTCTTACGGGAGTAAGGCGTTTGACTATAGATAGCTAGGTAGCTAGATAGATAGATAGATAGATAATTCTACACTTCAGGAATTTCACAACATTTTGGATCACAATGAAAATTCTAAGTGTTATGATGTGATAGTAAACTGGTCTTGATTACTCACTGTTTTCGTGCTCTCTCTCTCTCTCTCTCTCTTCTAATCATGAGGGGAAGGGAGAGCGATGAAATAAAAATAATAATAATAAATGAGAAATATGATACAGCATTGTCAAAAAATCATACTGAAAGTATTAAGTAATGTTAACGATACTCAGAGAGAGAGAGAGAGAGAGAGAGAGAGAGAGTAACCAATCACAGTGGGTTGCAAATGTGTTTAGAAATAAGGTGTGAGATGAAGTGGGTATACTTGTGTGTGTGTGTGTGTGTGTGTGTGTGTGTGTGTGTGTGTGTATAATCAACTTAAGGTCGTGATGTACTGCAAAAAAATGAGAGAGAGGGAAAACGAGACTGACTGAATAAATATGGAATTGTGGCAAAAATTATGATCACGTAAAAATTATCATTGCCATTGACAGCACGCATGACTGAATTAGTGAATGAGTGAGTGAGTGAGGGAGGGAGGGAAGGAGTGGCTGAATGAGTGATTCAGTGAATGAGTGGGAAGTGGATAAGTGTGTGCATGCATTGGTGTGTAGATACTGTAAGAGTGTGAAGACGGATCAGTGAATGAGTGTATATATGACAGAGTGAATGAAAGTGAATTGTGTGTGTGTGTGTGTGTGTGTGTGTGTGTGTGTGTGTGTGTGTGTGTGTGTGTGTGTGTGTGTGTATGAATGACTGTCAGTGTAGAGCGACGAAAACTGAATTAATGACACGTTTCTTCAATAACTGTGTAGAAGACGCAGGAGAGCCAACAACATCTAAGAAAGAAAATAACATCTTAGAAATAGACTTTAAAAATCTCGTATGAAACTTCCCTCTGCCAAGGATTCTCAGGTGCAACAATGTACATCATTAAGGTAAGGAATTTATATACCTGACTATGAGAGTTATATAAGTTGTGCTTAATATATGAGCAAATTTAACAGTGCGAAATTCCTCTTAGTAATAATTACAGACTCTCATTCTAAGGTGTTCCTCGTAATGCTGGAGAGAGAGAGAGAGAGAGAGAGAGAGAGAGAGAGAGAGAGATTGTTCATAGAGTTGTTTTCTAACTCTGCATATTTTATATGAAGCAATAGTAATTTTTTCAGCTTCTTTAAAAACTAAATTATTTCAGGACGAGAAATATTAACTAGTTAGATGAGGCTAACCCATGTCTGTCTTAAGTGTGTGTGTGTGTGTGTGTGTGTGTGTGTGTGTGTGTGTGTGTGTGTGTGTGTGTGTGTGTGTGTGTGTGTGTGTGTGTGTGTGTGTGTTGCATCTCTATGTTTATAAGAAAGACATAGGAAACAGAACGACAAACAAACTCATACACTCACCCACACCCTCTCTCTTGACTGTCAATGTATGTAGGTATGTACATTTTCTATGCATATATGTGTGTGTACGTATACCGTCGGGTATATATATGCATAAGGCTGTTTGTGTGTGTGAAAGATATCACTAAAACCGTCCACACAATTTTCTCTCACTCACCCCCCCTCCTCTCTCTCTGTCTCTCTCTCTCTCTCTGTCTCTCTCTCTCTCTGTCTCTCTCTCTGTCCCTGTCTCTGTGTCTGTCTCTGTCTCTGTCTGTCTGTCTGTCTGTCTGTCTCTCTCTCTCTCTCTCTCCCCCCCATTTCTCTTTCCCTCCACACCTCTTTCTTCTCCCATCTCTCCCTCCTCATCTCCTCCTCACCTTTCCTCCTCTCACACCTTCTCCCATTTCTCCCCTGAACAACAGCAAAAAAAAAAAAAAAAAAAAAACTGATCCAAGCCCCCTTTCACAATTATCCAGTATGTGCGTATGTGTATGTATCAGTGTATATATCTACCGTACGTGAATATATATCTGCTGGGATATATATGTCTATCTATCTATATACCTAGGCTGCTTCCCCCAAGGAAAGGGAGGTAGCCGAGACAGGACGACACACTCGCCATTTACTCATCCATTTAAACACATTCATTCGCATCTTAGCCCCAAAGGGGAGAACGGACAGATCCTCACCGCACCACACCACACAAGGGTCAACTGCGCAATGCAATCAGTGACATCCGCAGCAGGGCCCGACAGCAGAACTGGTTTACCCCTGCCACATCATAACAGACCCATCCCCTTACCCGCACCTGACCTGACCAGCTGATCAGACCAAATGCGGGAGAATATCCCCTCAGGGCTGCGTCATCACTTATTCATTCACAATTTCTCTCCATTTATTTCTGTCATGCACAGCCACTCTTCCTTGCTCAACAGACATCCCTCTCGCATCCAGCGCTCTCTTCACACTGTCCATCCATCCTATTCGTGGTCTTCCTCTCAGCCTTACACCTCTCACATCATATCTAGTTATCTTTTTCAGCAATCGCTAATTATCCATTCTCTCCATACGCCCAAACCATCGCAACACCCTCTGCTCAAGTCTACCAGCCATCTCCCGAACAACTCCAGTTCTCCTTCGCACTTCATTATTTCGCACTCGATCCATACGCGTCACTCCACACATACTCCTCAGACACCTCATCTCCATTACATTCAAGCTTTTCATCTCTGTTACACCCATATTCCATGTTTCAGCCCCATATAATGCAGTCGGTACCACAACACCCTCAAACAACCTTCTCTTTACATCCATTCTAAGCGAACGATATCTAAACACTTTTTTCATTCCTCCCAGCACCTTTCCTACTTCATTTATTCTAAACTTCACTTCTGCATCTATTCTTCCATCCACAGCAACATGTGACCCGAGATATTTAAAACACTCTACCTCCTCAAGCAACTCGCCATTCAAAACTATATTCATCCCCCTACCATCTACCAACCTCGTACACTTCATCACTTTACTCTTATTCTCATTTATTTTCAATTTCCTCCTTTCACACACCCTTCCAAACTCCTCTACCAACTGTCTCAATCTCTCCTCTGAATCAGCCACCAGTGCAGTATCATCTGCAAACAGCAGCTGCTTCAGATTCCACTCTCCACCATCAACATTCACCAGACTCAGACCTCCACCTAAAACTCTTGCATTCACCTCCCTTACAACACCATCCATGTAAATATTAAACAACCAAGGCGACATCACACATCCCTGTCGCAACCCCACTCTCACGGGAAACCAATCACTCACAGCATTTCCCACTCTTACACATGCTCTACTATTTACATAAAAACTTTTCACCCCTTTTAGTAACCTACCATCAAGTCCGTACAAACGTAAAACAGTCCACAAAGCCTCCCTATCAATTCTATCATATGCTTTCTCTAAATCCATAAATGCCCAAAACACATCCTTACCTTTCGCTAAATACTTTTCACACACTTGTCTCACAGCAAACACCTGATCCACGCATCCCCTCCCTCTCCTAAAGCCACACTGCTCCTCACCAATCACTCCCTCTGTACCCTCTCTAACTCTCATAATTAACACCCTACCATACACCTTACCTACAACACTCAACAGACTTATTCCCGTAAAGCTAGTACATTCATACTTATCACCCTTGCCTTTATATATGTATCAGTATATAAGTGAGAAAGACAGCAAACACATAAGGGACAAGAAAAAAAACGGTAAAAATCATACACCTCAACTCCCAGTGCCAGTCACAACTATGTATACGTGTAGTGGGTATGTAGGTATGTGCATATTTCATGTATGTATGTGTGTATGAATATGAGTGAGAGACATCAAACACAGCAAACACACAAGAGAGGAGAAAATTTTAGTCAGTGCATCTCACACCGCCACGCAACTACTTGCGTAGTTACGTGGCGTTAACAAGAGAGGGACCTTGTTCATTTGTACTTCCTGCTGGCGGGGTAGGATAGGATAGAGGATGAAGGGAGGGAAGGTAAAAGTCTCTCTGATACAGGAGTGAGAGAGGGAGGAGGAAGGAAGGCAAGGGAAAAGTGAGAGAAAGGAGAGGGAGAGGGAAGAGGAAGGAAGGTACACACACACACACACACACACACACACACACACACACACACACACACACACACACACACACACACACACACACACACACACACACACACACACACACACACACACACACACACACACACACACACACGCACGCACACACAAACATATACACACACATACAGAGAGAGAAGAAGAAGAAGGTGCCTGCTCTGATACCAACAACAAGGAAGGAGAAAGGTATACGGTACTGAATTTGCTACTGACAGGCTGGGATGCAGAAGGGAAGCAATATATTATCTCTCAGTGGAGGTCCTAAATGCATCTAGGCCTCTCTAAAAAGACAATTACCAGCTGTCTGCCTCTATTACTATGCCCCTTTCACACTAACTTGGCCAAAAAGTTACGATCTCTCCATCTTGAATGCTGCGTTGTTAGGCCTCTCTAAAATCAATTGTCTGACATTATATCTACACCCCTTTGCTCTAACTTAGCCTAATAATTGCCATCTCTCCATCTTGAATGCTTCGTTGCAAGAGTAACCCTAGATTATGATGTTAGTCACGAAGTGCTATGGGTAGGATGTAGAGCCGTAGCATTATCTTTGCCACTGAGGTTAAAGAAGGTGCAAAAAGGAAGAATATCTGGGCCAAGTTAAAGTGAAAAGAGCATAGTAAGAGAATAATATACATTCTCTACATGTCAAAATAGTTATGGCTTAGATAATGAAAAAAAAAAAAAATTATGGAGAATGCAGAAGGGATGCGAAATTTTGTCAGAGGCGGATCTAAATGCATTCAAATTCTCTAAGGCCATATATGAATAGGATCAGATTATCAGTGCACGGATTAAGTGAGTTATTTCATATAACTTTTCGACGCGAGAAATAGAGGGGAAGCGATAGACAAACGCTCCAAATGCATCCAATCCCACTAATGCTGTTTACTATATCCTTTTTAGCCCACCTTGACCCAAATTGTCGTCCTTTTCCAGCCTATTTCGCGTACCTGAATGACAGAAAAAGATGATGCTAGAGTTCAACATCCTTAGTAGTAGTAGTAGTAGTAGTTGTTCCCTAGGCAGTCTGGCCGAACAGCCCCGAGTCCCTTAGGAAGGCCATGGCCGAGACCGGGCTTTCCCACAGAGCTCTCAAAGAGTGTATGTTGTGTTGTTGGCGTAGGTGATTGTGTGCAATGCAGTCTTCCATAATGTGCTTAATAGTATGGGGTGCTGTGTTGCATCCTGGGCAGGCATCAGCAGCGGAGTCATCCAGCCTCTTCTGGTAGCTTAAGAGGGCTGGATGGTGCCCACATCTCAGCCTGGCCAGGTGGACCCTGTCCTCACGAGGGAGATAGGATTCGGAGGGGTGGATGTCAGGAGGTCGTGCATGCAGCTGTGTGTTGTCTTTAAGTGACTGAATGGAGCGGTGAGTGATCTGAGTGTGGATATGCTTCTGGAAGCTGGTCTGAGATGGGCGAGGGGGAGAGATGACAGTATTTGTGTATGGTATCGTGTGCTGGGTGTTGTTTTGATGTTCCTTGGTGTAGGTGGATGTGCTGCCATGTAATATAGCGGATGTTGTGGGTTTGTGGAGGCTGCAGCAAGTAACTGGGTGCCTCTCATGTCTAGGTGATCCTTGACTTTGAGGACTTTGGTTTCTTGATGTAGGTGGTCTGTGGGTGTAGTAGCTGTACAGCCTGTGATTATTTTTAGGGCCTTGTTCTGTATGGTCTGTAGAGTGTTGTAGTGTGTTTTGGTGAGGTTAGGAGTCCAGGCAGGGCTTGCATAATTCATCACTGAACGTATGTATTGTTTGTATACTGTGGTGGTGGTTTCTTTGTTGTGTCCGAATGTTGTATGGGCAAGTGACCTCAAGGCACTGAGTCTTGGTGTTATTTTATTTTTAATGTTTGTGATGTGTTGTGTAAATGACATTGATATATTGTATGTTACACCAAGGATTGTGTGTGTGTGTGTGTGTGTGTGTGTGTGTGTGTGTGTGTGTGTGTGTGTGTGTGTGTGTGTGTGTGTGGTAGGGGAGTGTTGTTTATGGTGATTTGTGGGATGTGACTGTGTTCTCGTGTCCAGTTTGTGAGAAGGATCACTGTAAATTTGGCTGGGGCTATTTTGAGCTTGTTTGTGGTGAACCATTCGTGTAGTGTGTTGAGGTAAGGTTGGATGATGTGTGCAGCTGTGTTTGCGTTTTGGTGCGTACAAGGAAGTGTTATATCATCAGCATAGGAAGCTATGTGTATCTGTGGTGTGTGGGGTGTGGGTATGTTGTGCATGTACAGATTAAAGAGTGTAGGGGACAAAACCGATTCTTGGGGGACGCCGTTTGTGAAGTTTCTGATGTTAGAAGACTGACTGGCAAATGTTACGTGTGCACATCTGCCTCCTAAGCAGTTTGCCAGCCATTGTTTTGTGTTATTGTGCATGTTTTTGTTGAGTATTTTGTTTGTGAGGTTGTGGCAGGGGATGGCATAAAAAGCTTTGCTGATGTCTAGTGTGATTAGGAGTGTTCTATGTGGTGGCCTAGCTCTCTGTGTAATGTCTGTAAGAAGGATGTTTGTGGAGTGTAGTGGCCTAAAACCATGTTGTGACTGGGTAAGGGAATGTGAGATGTGATTAGTTGAGGTAACAGTCGTTCAGTGACTTTAGAGGAGGTGCAGAGGAGTGTGATGGGGCGGTGTGAGGAGGGTAACGTGGGGTCTTTGTTGGGTTTAGGGATAGTGATGATAATGCCATGCTTCCAGATGTTGGGCATTATGTTGTGTGAGTAGCTGATGTTTGATATGTTGGTGAGTGCTTGTATGCCTTGTGGTCCAAGGTATTTAAGGTGAATGTTGCTTATGTTGTCTGGTCCACAGGCAGATGAGTGCTTGAGGTTGTTAATGATGTGCTTCGAATGGTTGTAAGTGAAAGGTGAGTAGTCTGGGTCTGTGGGGAACTGTCTCTTACGTCGGTCTTCGGGATGGGGGTTTAGATGGCTGACTTGTGAAAAGTGATTGATGAGAGTGTTTGCTTGTTGTTTGTTTGAGGGTATAGTGTCTGTTGTGATGGCAGCGTGTGATAGTGTAGTGGTGATGTTGGAAACTGTGATGCTGTTTAGTGTTTTGTAGAGTTTGCTGATGTTTGTTTTGTGGTCAAGTGTTTGGAGGTAATTTTTCCTGTTTAGTAGTAGTAGTAGTTGTTGTTTTTGTTGTTGTTGTTGTTGTCAATCAATCAATCAATAATAATAATCATCATCATCATCATCACCATCATCATCATCATCATCATCATCATCGTCATAATATAATAATAATAATAATAATAATAATAATGATAATACATTTACATAATAATATTAATAACAATAATGATAACAACAATACTTAAATAAAATAATATAACAATAATAGATAAATAAATAAGAAAAATAATAATAAACTGATCCGTACTGCAAAATCAGAAACATTAATCAAACATCCCTGGATTGTACTCCACGAATGCAGACAAAATGTGAACAAGATAATGCCTGACCTACTTGGCAAACTCAAACTGGTTCATCAGTTGTGAAAATGCTTCACGTATACATGAATAAAGTATGCAGCATCAAAAGGCAAATATAGCTTAGAATAAAAAATACAAAATACTTTATCTATTAACTCCACCCTGGGAACCAACACAAATTAACAGTATCAAAAATTAATGTATACGGTACAGCCCAGACTAAGATGATTCATGAGACAAAATGTTAAAGCAGGTTGAACTGAGTGCTAAATATAATGGCAAAGTAAAAAGATAATAATAATATTCTAATAACCCCACACAGAGAACAAAAACAAAGTTGAAAGTTTCTAAACTGCAGACTAAGAAAACAAAAAGTGAATATTTCATGAATGCAACACCAAAATGAACAGAATGAAATGTTATAATGAACGGTAATGTCAAAAATACTAACAAAATGTATATCGGCTTTGCTCTGCCAACAAGCACACAAAAGAAATGTGGAAAAAGATTGATGCTTACCTGAAAACGAAAAAAAAAAAGTTTCATTAGATATCATAAATGCTGATGATTGGGATAAATAAATAGCCAAAATATACTGCCAACAAAAATCAATGATATAAATTATTTACTACAGACCATGAAACGGTCAGAAAATCAACAAGGAACAGGGTGACACATTAGTTAACTCAATCAGGATTAGACTTTATATTACCTCAAGAATATAATAACGACAAAGGCAAAGGCAAGGATTCTATAATACTGCAAAGTTAAAAATACTCTTAAATGTTTCTCTCTCTCCCCTCAGTGAAAGAGCACATGAAATCAAGAGGATAAGAAGGTAACAAATGGTTGATGTATAAGAAAAACTCTAAAAAAATAATTAAAAGCATCGTAAATACAATAAAGTAATATAATGAAACGTTAATTCATACAGCAAAGCTAGAAATATTGACAAACATTCCCCAGATAACAGCCCGAGAACAAGCACACAAAATCAACAGTGTAAAAGGTTGATTTTTACTGCAAACTTGAATTAGGTTTAACAAAGGCTTTATGAACAATGTAGCAAAACAGGCAGAATCAAACTCCAAAATATATCACGAAGTTAGAAATACTCCCAAAATTTAATATAACCCAGTCAGTGAACAAGCACACAAAACTAATGGAGGATAATGCTAATCTCTACCGCAAACTAAAAAAAAAAAAATATCAAAAGCTCCCCTAATTATCTGCAGAACTAAAGTGGAATGAAACGACAATCACAATGCAAAGTCGGGAAAAATTACAAATCATATATGGACTCTGCCAGTGAACAAGCAAACAAAATTAAAAAGGAAAAGGCTGATCCATATCACAGACACAAAGAAATTCATCAAAAGCTTCACGAATCATTTAATAAAATAATCAGAATTAAACCTAAAACAATTTTACCAAGTCTGAAATACTCAAAATCCTTTTAATGACCCCACTCATGGACAAGCATACAAAGTCAACTCGGTAAAAGGTTGATTTATATCGCAAACCCAAGAAAGATTGATCAAAAGCTTCACAAACCCGAGCGAAGCAGTTACCGTTCATCACATGGTGGCGAGGTAAGAGATGCATGGGAAAGACATTGAGCCGAAACAGGTAATGCTCATTTTTTACAACCTGACGTGGTTGAGGAATGGGCTGATGAGAGCAAGGAATGAAAAATGAACTCGGACTGAGAGCGCGAGGGAGAGGGGGACAGGAAAGGAACACAGGGGAGTAACAAAAAAATGAGATGATGGATGGGGAAAAAGAGTGAACGATAAGAGCACGAGAATGTGGAATGCTTATTTTGGTCGACTGCGCTTGATTAAACAAGGACGAAACTGACAATTTATGCTAATTTTGTGTGCAGACTTCCTTTTTTAAATATGATGTTTCCTAACTCAATAGAATAAAAATAAGTAGTTTAACATCCAATTGCCTCTTTTATCCTTGTAAGGTGTATGGGTCTGGAGAAGTGGATTTATTGTAGAGGGGATGAGATTATTTTTCATAGGACGGAGGGTCAGAAGTAGAACAGGTAGATGGATACATTGGCAGAGGAGTTATTATTTAACAGGGAGGATAACTGGATTAATTGTAGTTGGGAATATTTTTCATAGTGAGGAATGTTGTGTGGTAAGGAAGAGGTTGTGTAGATCAGATATTCATTCTTAGATCTTCAATTGAAAAGTTTCTAGAGTAGGGAAAGAAGTCGTATGTGGCCTTCATGGATTTGGAGAAAGTATATGACAGGGTGGATAGACAAGGATTGTGGAAAGTATTAAGAATATATGGAATAGATGGGAAGTTGCTGAATGCTGTGAGGAGTATGTATGAGGGTGCTAAGGCTGGAGTGCGTGTGGATAGTGAACTGAGTGAAGTTTTCTATTTGAAGGTTGGGTTGAAACAGAGATTTGTCATGTCTCCATGGGTGTTCAGTCTATATATGGATGGGGTTATAAAAGAGATATAAGGTAGGGCACTGGGTGTTGGAGTGGCCCTAATGAGAGAGAGCAGTGTTTGGAATCTCCCTGTACTGTTGTTTGCAGATGATACTGTGTTGTTAAGTGCAGACGAAGGGGAGCTGCAAGGCTTGGTGGATGAGTTTGGGAGAGTGTGTAAGAAACGGAATCTAAAGGTGAATGTAGGGAAGAGTAAAATTATGGTCTTCGAGAGAGGTGAAGTCAGTGAGTGTACAGTGAGGTTGGATGATGAGGAAATGGAAAATGTGAGTACGTTTAAGAACTTGGGTAGTGTGATGAGTAAGGATGGAAGTTTAGATCGTGAAATGCTTGAAAGGGTACAACAAGGAAGAAAGGTTGCTGGCTCCTTGAGAGCAGTGATAAGAAACAGGAAAATGAGCATGGAATTGAGAAAATTATTACATGACGGTGTTGTGATACCAACTCTAACGTATGGAAGTGAAGCTTGGACGTTGTTGGAAGACCACAAGTCAAGAGTGAGAGCAGTGGAATTGAGTTATTTGAGAGAAGCCTGTGGAGTCACATGGAGAGACAAACTGACAAATGAGGATGTGAAGGAGCGTTGTGGTGTGGATGTGGATGTGATAGGAAGCGTTAGGAGGAACACACTGTGGTGGTTTGGCCATGTGGAGAGGATGGAGAGTGAGAGACTGACGAAGAGAATGTATGTGAGTGAGGTGGAAGGGGAGAGAGGGAGGGGAAGGCCAAGGATGAGATGGCGGGATGGAGTGGAGAGGTATATGAGAGAGGGGTGTGTGAATTGGGAGCAGGGCAGTGAAATGGCGGGAGACAGGGCGACGTTGAGGCGATTTGTTTGTACCACCTCGTATGGGATTAAGGCGTCTGGCAACAGATGGTTAGATAGATAGTAAGGATGGCCAGGGAAAAACAGGTAGATAGATACATGGGCAGATAAACAGAGAAGCTTATGGATAAAAGAAAAAAAATGGATAGACAAGCCGATATTTTTATGGACAGATGGATAAGAGATAATGACAGAACTGCAGATAAAAGCTGCATGTCGAAGGAAAGATATAGATAGATAAAAGATGGATATATAGTTAGACACAGATGCACGGATAGATAGACAGACATACAAGTAGATAGATAGACAAAGCCAGACAGACAGAGATGGATGGATAGATAGACAGAAACCCCAGTCCTAGTTATTAGCATTTAGTAACTACCGTATTTTTGCATATGAATATTGAAACATTAAGTTCTGCATAATAAGGATTTGTATGAAAACAGAAGAGTTCAGTTGTATCAGAAGGCTTTAGCAGTATTCCAAACACACACACACACACACACACACACACACACACACACACACACACACACACACACACACACACACACAGAACATATCAACAGAGACAGATAAAAGAAATGTAAAGAAAAAAGAGAGACGGAAATCTGTGAGGATAAGAGAGAAGAGGGGAAGAGAGAGGCAGACTGAGAAAGACAAAGCAGATAGAAAGACTTACTGAGAGGTTGAACGACACACACACACATACACACACACACACACACACACACACACACACACACACACACACACACACACACACACACACACACACACACACACATCTAATCAGAAAAAACTCCCAAGCATCCCACAATCATACACACCAATCAGTCTAACATTCGAACACTGATTTATCTTAGTTATATTTACGTGGAAAAAACACACACAAAATATATCTGAAATAATCTGGGTAGTCGTGAAGCTGCGGTGTTTTTATGAGAGAGAGAGAGAGAGAGAGAGAGAGAGAGAGAGAGAGAGAGAGAGAGAGAAAGAGAGCGAGAGAGAGGAGAGAGAGTCACATAAACACACGCCACTCAGATTTAGTCTCCACGGGGCCCACCGATTTTAATGTTAATAGAAAGACTTACTCTATACATTAGAGAGAGGGGGAGAGAGAGAGAGAGAGAGACAGACAGACAGACAGACAGACAGACAGACAGACAGAGAGTGGGAGGGAAGGAGGGAAGCGCTAGGTTGATTTGTGAGGATTGAAAGGGGAAGTTTGGGGCTGAATAAAAAAAAAAAAAAAAAAAAACTTTATCCCACTTCTCTCTCTCCCTGTCTGTCTGTCTGTCTCTCTCTTTACATCGGGCTACGTATCTCTTTTTTCTTGCCTTTGTTTTCACTGTGTCTCTGTTATTGGCAACATGTCTTCACTTGTTTTTCTTGTTTGTTCTATCTTTCACCCCTCTCTCTCTGCCCCTGTTTCTATCTATCTATCTCTCTATCTACCCACCTATATGTCTATCTATTTATCTATCCATCTATTCCCAAATCTATATATCTATCTCTCACTTTCTGTGTCACTTTCCTTCCATACTTCCATCTGTTGATTTAACCATCCATCCATCCATACTACCATTCATTCATACACTCATCCACCCATCCATCCACCTACCCCTCCATCCATCTATCTGTCTATCTATTTATCTGTCTATCTAACTATCTTCCAGTTTTCACGTACAGGGGTTAAGTCAGCTTTGAGTATTTTGTTACCAAATTCCTTACTCCCCTCACCCTACCTTTCTATCCTTTCCCGCCTGCCCCTGCCTACATGTCTGCCTGCCTACATGTCTGCCTGCCTACCTGTCTCCCTGCCTGTCTGATTCCTACCTGTCTCCCTGCCTGTCTGCCTGCCTACCTGTCTGCCTGCCCGTCTGCCTACCTCCTTGTGTCTCGTCCTACCTCCTTTCCTTTCTCCTTGACTGACTTTCCTCTCTTCCTTCCTTTCTACCTTCCTCTCTACTTCAACTTATTCAACTGCCTCATTCTCTACCTCCTTCACCCCATCCTTCCCTCCTATCTGCTTCTCCTTTCTTGTCTGTCCCTGCCTCCCTCTCTCTCTCTCTCTCTCTCTTCCTTAACCTTTGCCTTCCTCCCTCCCCCCGCTGCTGCGTCACTACTTATTTCCTATTTCTTCTGCCTGCCTGCCTTCCTGCCTAACCTCTGTGCCTTCTATCTTCCTCTCAACCTCTTTCCTCTCTGACTTCGTATCTCTCTCATTATCATCTCTCCTCCCTCTCTCTCCTCCACTTCGTCCTTTCTCGCCTCCCTCCCTACCTTTCAACCCTCCCACACTCTTATCTCCTCCCAGCCTATCTCTTCACACCCCTGCATATCCCTGCTTGCCACCCACCCTGCCTTTCACCCTATCCCTATACACCCCTGGCTCCCCTACCCTGCTCCCCACCTCCATATACTCCAGCCTTCCCTTTGCCTCTCTCCTTCCCTTCCTCCTTACCTTTCTACACCCTTACCACCTTCCTTACCTCTCTCCCCATCGACCCATAACCCTGCCTTCCCTTTGCCTCTCTCCCTACCTTCCTCCATACCTCCCTACACCTTTAACACCCTCTCTACCTTTCTCCTCATCCTTCCACACCCCTGCCTTCCCCCTGCTTCCATCCTCCACCTGCCTTCCTGCCTGGCACGGGCGTGGGGTGTGAAGGGCAAATATTATTCCATTAGTGAGGTGATGGGAAGGGAGGCTACAGAGATGGACAGTATGTTATGCTGGTGACGGCGATAGAAAGATGCAGAGAAAGATAGGTTTATGGATAGATACGCATGGCGGGATGAATATTAGATAGACAGATAGACAGAGACAGAGAGACAGGAAGGCAAGGCGATAGATATGTAGGTAGGTACACAGGCTAGGAGGGGTGGAGGGAGAGAAGGAGGGAGGGGATGAGGGAGAGGCAAAAATGACAGGAAGGGAGAGGGACATTTTGACAGGTAGGTCGTAGAGGAGTCAGGCAGGGTGACAGGCAGAGAGGCAGGTACAGGCAGGTAGGCAGACTCACAGATAGAGAAAAGATGGTGGGTTAAGAGGCAGAGACAGCCAGACATTAAAGGAGGCAGACAGGTGGGAAGGCGAGCAGAGAGGCAGACAGGTGTGCCGGCAGGAAGGCAGGCAGGTGGAAAGGCAGGTAGGTATGGAGCAAGGTAAGAGTTAGGCAGAAGGAGAGGAAGATAGAAAGACATGCATATAGGGAGTCAGAAAGGCAGGCAGAGAGGTAGGCAGAGAGGGAGACAAGCAGATAGGTAGGTAGGTAGACAGGTGTGCAGGAAAGAAGAAAAGAGGAGACAGGTACGGTGAGAGGCATCAAGGATTTAGTAACAAAAAAGTTCATCTTGATTTCACCCTGACACAGCAACCATAGATAGACAGATGGATAGATAGATAGATAGATAGATAGATAGACAGATAGATAGATGGACTGATAGGTGATATACCGATCTTAAGAACTGCTGGATAAATAGATAGATAAAAATAAACATATGTCAAGAGATCGCTATCCAAACAGAGGAACAGTTTGAGCTCAGATATACATACTCCGGAACACACACACACACACACACACACACACACACACACACATTTACTCTCACACAGCGACACAAATACTGACACAAACAAACGAAAACACACAAAACAAGGTACAAACACAAGCACGTAATATTCACACACACACACACTCACACACACACACACGGCAAAGCTCATTTCATCTTCATCTCCCATGTGGCACACTACTCTTTGTTGTGTGTGTGTGTGTGTTTACCATGCTTGATTTTGTGCGTATTTTTTGTTATAAGAGAGAGAGAGAGAGAGAGAGAGAGAGAGAGAGAGAAAATAAGTTTCCATTTGCCTGCCTCTTTCGCTCCTCATATTTCACTCCACCATCTTCACTTCAAAGCAGTCTTTCCCTCCTCTTCCTCCTCCTCCTTCTCCTTCTCCTCTTCATTTCTTCTTCTTCTTCTTTCTTTCTTTCTTTCTTTCTTTTTTCTTCTTCTTCTCCTTTTGTTCTGTTTTTACTCTCATCTTAAGTCCATTTTCTCTTCCTCGTCTTCTATTTTGTTTTCCTTCTCCTGTTCCTTCTTCACGTCCTTTCTTCCTCCTTCTCCTCCTCTTTTCTATTCTCTTTCTATCTCATCCTTGCTTTCTGCCCTCTCCCTCTTTTTCTTTGTTCATGTCTGTCTCTCTGGCTGGCTGGCTGGCTATGGATGTGTGCATGTATGTATGTATGTATGAAAGTATATGTATGTACCGGTAAGTATTTTTGTATGTATGTATGTATGTATGAGTGTATGTATGTATATGTATATATGTATGTATCTATGTATGGATGTATATTTCATTTTTTGTAATCGTTGGTATGGTGTAATTAAGTTGAAAAGATGGTGGTGTCAGTCTCTCTCTCTCTCTCTCTCTCTAACTGCCTTATAATCCCCTCATACATCCATTCTTTATGTTCATTTTTACCTCGTCCAAATTTGGCCCTGGCCTAACAAAAATACTGTAAATGATGATGAGATACAGACGCGAGATCCACAATTATTAGATGGAGCAGGAAACATGTGGAGCTGGGAGAGGAGGAGGAAGGGGGAAGAGGGAAGAGCAGGAGGAGGAGGAGGAGGAGGAGGAGGAGGAGGAGGAGGGGGGGGTGAAGACGACGACGACGACGAACAAGAATATGTTGATGATAATGATGAGAGAGAGAGAGAGAGAGAGAGAAAGAGAGTCAAGATAAATATAAGGGAAGTGGAGCCAGTAAGAAAGATGAAGGCAAGAATAGAACTGAAACACATTAAAGAAAGACTGGGTATGGAGGAAGGGAAGGAGAAGGACCAGAGGGACGGAGAAAAAGACAGCGGCTGAGAGACACAGACAGCAACAGAAAAGACAGCGACAGAGCCATAAATCGAAAAATACGTGGACTTCGAGGGAGAGAGAGAGAAATGAATATACAGAACTGGAAAGAGACAGCACCTGGGATACAAAAAACAGAAAAGAGCTAGAGTTAGAGACAGAAAAAACTGACTGAAAGACAGAATAGTGAAAATGACGACCGAGATAGAAAAATAGACAAGGACAGCGACTGAGAGAAAGAAGTAGGGAAATAAGGCGACTGAGGGACAGAAATAGAGTGCAAAGGAGAAACCGAGAGAGGAAATAAAAAGTGAATGAGAGTTACAAATAGAAAAGAGAAAGTGAGTAACACCCAGAAAGAGAAAAATAAGATAGTGAGATACAGAAATTGAAGAAGAAAGAGAATGAAAGGCAAAGAAAGAAGACGAAGATGGAGATAGGAAATAAAAATGAAATAATTAATATTGACAGATGGACAAAAAATTAGCAGACACGTTGACAGACAAAAGAGAGAGACACAGACAATGAAACAGAAACGGGATATAGAAATGGAAGATAAAATTACAAGACAAGGAAGAAATTAAAAGAAAAAAAAAATAAGAGGGTAAACAGTGCAGGGAAGAGGAAGAATGACAGAAAATAGATTAGAAATATAGAAGGAAAATAATTAGCTTTAAAATAACACAGGGGAATATTTTTTACCGAAGGAAATTGGAAGAATTAAACTTAGTTGAAAGTTGAGAAAAAGAGAGGCTAGGTTAGTATGGAAGGAAGAGGAAAAAAAAAGAATTTGGAGTTAGTAAAGCAAGATTCGATGAGAGAGAGAGAGAGAGAGAGAGAGAGAGAGAGAGAGAGAGAGAAAGGGGGGGAGGGAGGGAGGGAGGGAGGGAGAAGGGGGGGGAGCAAACATCTCTCCCCTATCCACCATTCCTTCCGATCATGATAATGATTGTGAGGTATGCCAGTGTGAGATATGTGAAAAGCGTTACATTGCATGGTAAGTCTGTGAAGTTTGTGTGTGTGTGTGTGTGTGTGTGTGTGTGTGTGTGTGTGTGTGTGTGGTAAGCTAGTATTTTTCCAGTAACTCTTGCTTTTCAGTTTATGTCTACATTTGACAAGTTAAGAATCTCTTGTATGTTATTTTTGCAATACATGTCCATATTACAGAGATGCAAAGAACATGCGAGCGAATATTATAACTATATCACTAAAGATGAGTTGCTAGGAAGGCTGCTTAGTCGACGAGGATAATAGCTCTTACACAATAAAGACTTCTGACACTCATATTACACTCAGTTCAACCTTGGATGACACCGTATGACATCCCATATAACACCCTCTTATATTGTATTATTCCTTTTGATATTATCACACCCTAAATTACATACAAGTACATCCTATAATTCACCTTATATTACACCTTTTATGATTACAATATTACACCACAGTCCATCCTCCTTCATCCCTATTCCTCCCAACCTTAACGTAAACCCAATGCTGCAAGTTTCGCAGCGTAAGAGAGAGTCGAGTTACTTTACTTGGCTTTAGCTTTGTCCTTTAATATATTAGATTTAAAGTTCCGCCATGCATTAAAAACTTGTGGCTGGCTGCTTTTCTGGGTTACTGCATGACTCGCTCTGCCCGGCTTTGCGAAATTTGTCTCTAAACTTCGGGTGACGTACAGTTGTTTTTTTCTGCGTTATTTTGGCTAGATTTTATTATTCATTTGATTTTTATTTGTTAACTTGGCAAGGGAGTGTAATGTCACCATGGCTGATCAGTGTAAAAGATCTACTATCCATCTGGCTATGTATGCATCTGTCAATCAATCTGTCAATCGCCTTAACCCCTACACCGCGGGCACGTTTACCAATGTTTTGCGTGTCCCGCAGGGTTATTCGGGCTCCGACAGACTCTCAAAAAATATTTGCCAAAAATCAGTTATTAGGCCTAGAATATTAAAATTAAATATGCTTATGGCACATACCTTCAGCTTTCTCCTGGAATGTTTGTTGAGCCTTCGTCGGTTACCGTAGGACTTGTGGAGACCTCTGAAGTTGGGTAACGAAGTCTCCACTTTACACTTCCCGACAACCCGTAATATGATTACCACAGCCAGATATTAACACTATAAACACTGCTCTATGATTTTCAAGTAGTTTGGGATCCATACTCCAAAAAAAAAAACACTGTGAAAGCAATGGAAATTACGAGCGGGTCTGACCGTCGCACTTGCGCTAGTTCGCTCTTGGTACTCTGTCATTTATTATTCATAAAACCCCTCACACTTTATATTTTTATTACTATATCACACTTATATATATCTGGAGTCTTTCTCCATAAGTTTCCTTCAGTAGTATTAGTTTATTGTCACTGAAGTCATTCAATTTTTCATTCAGTAAAATACGTAGAGAGCCACGGATTCACTTTCACTGTTATAACATAAAGTATTTGTACTCATATTCTTATATTACTAATTACTTACATTACTATTTACATTTTCTATTCTATTTTCAATATTTACCCTTCTATTTTATTTACACTATGTTAGTCACCGTCACTTTCAGTAAGATAAAACTATAATACACTGTTCAATCATATGTACTGAACATCCATTGCTTTCACTTGCTATTTACACATTATTTACACTTTATTTCCACATTATTCTCCTTTCCCACTTGTACTTTTAGAACTGCTTCTGGCTGTGGTAATCAAAGAAGTAGGTAACACAGAGGGAAACCTGGCACTCAGCGCACTGCCAAGAGGTGCGTTTGTGCTCAGGTGTGCGGCGGGTGGTATGTGCACACACCTGACACCTGCGGATCGCAGCCTTCCTTTTCCCTGTGGCAGACATTAGCTCCAGTCTGTGCCGATCCATATACGCCCTCTGCTCAAGTCGGTCGGGAAGTGTTACTGGATGGCGCCTTGGAGTTGCTGCTGTCACCCTACCATATCTTTCCAGCAGCTGCTGGACACAAGTCCTGGCGAACAACCTCAGGGAGAAGGACTTGGGTGGCTTGACCTTCATCTTGTACAGGATGAAGGCGTTCAGCATCGTCATATCTATGAGATGCAGAAAAACTTTCCTGTACCACCTAGTATTCTTCCTGAGGCAGTCGATCTCACCAATCATCATGTCGGACTTGTCCACCAGCTGCATGTTGATATTGTAGTCCAACACAGCATCAGGTTTCATCACAGGTTCGCCTGTCCTACGGTCGACCTTCCCACTGTCTGTCATCTCCCCCTTATGTACGGTGGTGAGCATGTGCACGACCCTCTTGTCATGCCACCGTATTGCCAGCATCTTCTCAGACTTGTGTAGGTGCACATCTCCTTGCTGCGAGGTTCCTGCCTCTGTGAATTTAGGGAAGTGGGCACGATTACTTTTGACAGTGCCGCAGGAGCCAATGCCGTGCTCAGAAAGATATTTGGCAAGTTTCGGTGCTGTATAGTAGTTGTCTGTATACAGCACATGATTCCCACCAAAATACTTTTCAAGGAGCACTTTCACTACACAGCCTGAGAAGCCAAGGGGGTGTGTTTTATTCAGATCGACAGTGCTGGCTGAATAAATGACGAAGTCAAGGATGTACCCCGTCTTACAGTCGCACAGTACAAAGAACTTAATTCCAAAGCGATGGCGTTTGCTTGGAATGTACTGAACAAACCGAAGACGTCCTCTGAACAAAACCAAGGATTCGTCAATGACAACCTTCTGAAAGGGGTGGAAGAATGACATGAACTTATCCTTCATTCTGCTCAGAATCTCCCGGATCTTCCAGAGTGGGTCGGTTTGGGAAGGTACATCGTTGTCGGCAAAGTGCAGGTTTCCCATGATGTTCCGGAAGCGATCTCTGGCCATGTACTTACTGAAGGTGGGTGAGGGTAGTAAAGAGTCCATGGACCAGTATTCTTCCAACTCATGCTTCTTGGAGTGTGGCATGAGAAGCATGAGGGCAAAGAACACATACAGCTCCTGCACTCCCAGCATGGACCACTGTTGCATCTTGGCTGCACCTGTACCACTTGCAGCACATTGTGATTCATACCTGTTGGTCTCATCACATATGTGCTGCATGACTTCGTCATCTAGGAAGGACAAAAGGTAGTCCACACACTCAGCATTATCGTCAGTAGTGAAGGCAGGCTGAACTCCTGAGGAGCTCTCATCAAACACTAAATGTTCAGGCACAAAATCGGACCCTTCCGTCCACGCGAAGGCGTCCAGGATTCCCTGTCGTGGCGGTGTAGGGTGGGTGGTGGTGGTGGGTGGCTGTGAGGATGATTTACCCCGTTCAAGGTCACTCGCACTGACCCTGGGTTGCCATACAGCACTAGCAGCCCTTACCCTACTACCAACTCTACCTTTACAAGTCCGGGATTTACCTCTTCCTCTACGGCCTGCCATCACTGATGATGCTGGTGGTGACTCCGACGATGAAGACTCCGGAGATAACTCAGCAGATGATGAGGAAGAAATGAGTGAAGTGGGGCTTGGGGAACGGGAAGGTGAATCAACTCCAGACTCATGGCGGGCTGGGTCACGGGGGGACATTGTTCTGGGGCTAACACGCCGCCTTTTCACTCCCTTCCCAAATTCCTTGCCTTGCTGCACTAACGGCTCCTGTCCCTTGGAGCTAGGGATAACTTCCGACACTGAAGCACTCGTACTAGCAATTTCTGGCACGATTACCTCACCCGGCTCGTCACACGATTCACCCGAATCGTCAAAATCACTATCCATCATCACCATGGACAATTCTGCTAATTCACGTGCCACTGCAGAGTCACTAAGTCCTTTCCTGCTTCCCTCACGACTTTTTATGGGGGTAGAGATCACGGGGCCCTTTGCAATGGACACAGAAGCGGCAGAAATGGCGGGGCGCGAGTGCGACATGGTTTGACCACAGCGGAGGACAAGGAACTAAATACCGCGGCTTATCTGAGAAGGCAAGGGTTGACAATGACACTGAGGCTGACTGCTGCTAACTTACATGCTAATTTTTTATTGGTAGAAAATCTCGGCAATACATAAAGAAATAGGTAGCTCCAGGTGAATGTAAATGTCACTTAGGCTTCTCCCTTCCTTTCTGATATATATTTTTATTACAGACATCGATTACAAGGCATAATTCAAAGGGGAAATTACCGTGGTAATGTAGCTAATGAATGCACGTGAGGTGTTGTCAGGTGATAATTTGCCAATTCCTGGTGTATAACACTATCACTTACCTTATTTTTTTTTGGTATATATTATTTTGTATAAGTATAGGGCATAGGGCTTATTTCAATGGATGAAATCTGTGGAAAAATCCGGGGGAAATTTGCTTAGCGCAGCACGGTGTGGGAGGTGAGAGGACAGGGTAATGGAGGGCAGGTAGGGAGGGGAGTCAGGAAGGGGGTAAAATCGCTAAAATGTCAACAATGGATGGGAGTACAGATGAGATTTGGAGTGCTGACTAGTGTTGGACATTGGCAGTACTGATAGATGATACAAGCCACCACTTGAGAGCCCGGGGTAATTCAAAATAACACAGAATCACAAAAGTGATTCCCCGCGGTATGATCCATTGTGGCCGAGCGTCACAAAAGTGACGCCCTGCGGTTAAGGGGTTAATCACATAATGAGTTGCCACAAACCAATCACTTCCATATCACCATGTCCTATGCCAGTTGGTTGCCTTTTCTCCAACTCACCCCAGTCTCTCCTGCATTTCATCCTATCTGTCCTCATCCTCGGTCTTCCCCTCCTCACCCATTTATACCCTCCTAGTCAGTCTCTCATTCTCCACTCTCCCTAATAATACCAGAAACAAATTAAAGGCACATATCACACAGAAAGGGTTATCAGATGATCATAGCACTTCCAATTTACTTTTTGGAATTAATGAAGGTCCACCCTCGCTCCAGATGAAGTCAATTACCAGGCCAGTGGAGGAGTTACTAAAGACTTACTGGTGTTAATTACTGAGGGGCCAGTGAGGTGCATTGGGTGGGATTAGTAACATGTTTCCTACTTAGTTCTTTCTACTACCAAACAGTTTAATCAGCTTGAAGGAAACCTGATGGTAAGGGATTGGTAAAAAGCCTTTTATTTCATGTTTTCCACCACCAGACCATTTTATTCAGATTAAGAGAGGATTAGAAGGAAAATAGGTATTATCCTTTTTCATTACCGGCGCCAACGAGGATGTACGGAGGTTATATATTCACCTGTGTCTGATTGTCTGTTTGTCTGTAAAATCTAACAAAGTTCTTATCAAATTTAGATGAAATGTGGTAGATATGGGCAATGGGTTAAGGAAGATTTGCACTCTGAGTTTGAACTGGATCCTTAAACTGTCGCAGGAATAAATCGTAAATATTATTTGCGATGGAGGTGTGCGTTCTCTGGGACTTTTAAAAAGGTCAAATTGAGACCGTAGAATTAAATGACTATGTGAGATCGTAAAAGTTTGTCTGGTAGGAAAGATCAATTGTTGCAACAAATCATTAAGTTCGTTGGCTATGGCGGAAGTATGGGCGTTCTGAGTGCTTTCTAATCCATTTATATTATGTTTTTGTAACTACCGTATGATTTCATTCAGTCTTTATTGTTCCAAAAGTCTCTAGATGAGTAAAATTCGCAGTCCACCATCTTCATGTCGTTTCTATCCATCCATCCATCCATCTATCCATCTATGTATCGATCTAACTATTTATCTATCTGCCCATGAATCAGTCTATCTATCTACCTACCCGTCTATCTATCTACCTATCTATCTATCTATCCATCTGTCTATCTATCTACCTGCCTATCTATCCCAAAGGCAAATTGATATGGATTACTAACAAGTCATCTGTTGATTGGGAGTTCAATGCCCTGTTAGATCCATGTGCAATTTCCGCTTTAGTACATACAATGTTTTTTTCTAATGAGAGGATTGTGATTATTCTTTATCATTTTAATTACCTGGCTCCTAATCCTTAAGAATATCCCAAGTGTAATGAGCTCTTGATTACCTGAAATTTGTCTATCATTCTGTCTATCTGTCTGTCTATCTGTCTATCTATTTATCTATCTGTCTGTCTTTCTATATGTCTGTCTGTCTACTTATCCGTCTGTTTAGCTCTGACTATCTGTGCCTGTCTGTCAGTCGATCTATTTATCTGTCAGTCTGTCCGTGTGTCTGTCTGTCAATCTGTCTTTTAATCTGCATTTCTGTCTGCCTTCCTATCTACCTATCTATTTATCTGTCTATCTGTCTATCTATCTATCGATCAATCTGTCAATGAAACACGACCTCTCTCTCTCTCTCTCTTTTCCTTTCTTGGTCCTCCAAAAGTTTTTTTTTTTCCACTCGACCCAACGTTTCAGGTGGGTTAATTTTGCTTTTTACTTGGTTTGTGTGTGTGTGTGTGTGTGTGTGTGTGTGCTTTTTCCATGGCCGTTTTCTCTACTATACACCGTCGGCTTGCTGTTTTACTGCTTCCATTTTTGCTCTCGTTTTTTTCCCCCTTGTGGTAAATTTCCGCTTTCCCGAAGCTTGTATGGCCCGCTGAGCAGTTCCAGTCAGTTCGCCTTTCTCTCTCTCTCTCTCTCAGCATCTTTTTTTTTTTCTATACATTGATGATTACAACAAAGAATTACTTTTATTTTCAGTTCAATATTCAAAACACTATAATCCAGGTTTAATATTATACCATAGCCCCTTTCCTAGAATAATATTCTAGGCATGATATTTCAAGAATATTACTTTCTAGAACTAATATTCTCTTCACACCCTGGATGTATTATTCCTCTTGTCCTCCTCTGCTATTTTCCAAGAGAGAAGATGAGGGAAGATTTGGTGCACAATATTGAATATTTGTTGGCATTATTTAGGAGAAGAGAGAGAGAGAGAGAGAGAGAGAGAGAGAGAGTCAGGATGACGTTGGGTAAGGTTGACTTTGAGAGCGATAGGAAGAGCAAGGTAGATAAATTAAAAGATACACACACACACACACACACACACACACACACACACACACACACACACACACACACACACACACACACACACACACACACACACATACAACGAAACGATCCCTCCTCCATAATGATATACGTAATGGGAAAGTGTGAATCAATTGACGAGATAATGAAGCTTCGACACAAAGTTTCGAAGCAGCCAAAGTCCGCCTCCCCCCATTACACGAAAAGTTGCATATGAGAGCAATATTGAAGCCTGGGTGAGGAGAGGAGGGGTACTAGGAGAAACAAGAGTGAGAGAGAAGCAATTATCGTCATCATAATCACCATCATTTACATTCTTAATATTTTGACATAATTAATATCAACACTGACATCAAGCTGCCCCTCCTTGTGACGATTTTCATCTTTTAAGAAATGAAATCGAAGACAAGCCACGAGGAGGAGGAGAATGAGGAGGAGAATGAGGAGGTGGTTTATGTGTAAGGGAGGAGGAAAGGAAAAGACAGGAGGGGAAAAGGAAAAACGAAAAACAGGAAGACTGTCTTTAGAGGTAGAGGTGAAAGCAGAAAGGGAAAGAGGGGAACAGAGAAAGGGTAATTGAAAGAAGCGTGGAAAAAAGCAGAAGATTAAACAGCGGAAGAGAGGAAGAGGAATAGAGGGAGAGAAAAGAAGGAGAGGAGAGAGGAAGAAGGGGAGGAGAGAGGAAAAGAGGAAGAAGGAAAGAAGAGAGGAAGAAGGAAAGAAGAAAGGAAGAAAGAAAGAGGAGCCTCATCAATTAGGGGAGAGGGGAGAGAGAGGAAAAAGTGAAGAGAGAGGAAAGAAGTGAGAGAGAAGAGGGGATAGAGAGAAGAGGACAGGGAGAGTGGGGGAGGGAGGAGGGAAAGAGTTGGGGTGAGGGGAGAAGACATCTCTGGGTGAGGAGAAAGATCAAGCCAGCCATCTAAGCGACACTTGATCCCGCAGAGGGTTTCAGTTCCCCGTTCAGAGTCCATGAAGGGAGAGAGAGAGAGAGAGAGAGAGAGAGAGAGAGAATGCAACACTGTGCGAGAGCGAGGCCTAGAAGAATATGTGCCTAAAAAAAAAAGAATAATATATTGATGGGAAGCTTGGGGTAGGAATATATAGGCGAGAAAGAGAGAGAGAGAGAGAGAGAGAGAGAGAGAGAGAGAGAGAGAGAGAGAGAGAGTCAGACCGACAGAGAGACAGACAGATTGAAAGGTAGATAGACATAGACAGACAGATAGATAAATAGAAAGATAGAAAGGCTGATACATCGGTAGGCAGACAGATAGGCAGACAGACTGACAGACAGGCAGACAGGTAGACAGAGAGACAGAAGGATAGGCTGCTTGGACAGACAGTCAGGCAGACAGATAGACAGACATGTAGACAGACTGAACTGCTTGGCACGGGCGTGGGGTGTGAAGGGCAAATATTATTCCATTAGTGAGGTGGAGGGAAGTGAAGCTGCAGAGATGGACAGTATGTTATGCTGGTGACGGCGATAGATAGATGCAGGGAAGGATATATTTATGGGTAGAGACGCATGGCGGGATTAATATTAGATAGACAGATAGACTGAGACAGAGAGACAGGAAGGCAAGGAGATAGATATGTAGGTAGATACACAGGCTAGGAGGGGTGGAGGGAGAGAAGGAGGGAGGGGGTGAGAGAGAGAGGCAAAAATGACAGGAAGGGAGAGGGACAATTTGACAGGAAGATCCTAGAAGAGTCAGGCAGGGTGAGAGGCAGGTAGGCAGACTCACAGATGGAGAAAAGATGGTGAATTAAGAGGCAGAGACAGCCAGACATTAAAGGAGGCAGACAGGTGGGAAGGCGAGCAGAGAGGCAGACAGGTGTGCCGGCAGGGAGGCAGGCAGGTAGAAAGGCATGTAGGTATGGAGCAAGGTAAGAGTTAGGCAGAAGGAGAGGAAGACAGAAAGCCATGCATATAGGGAGTCAGAAAGGCAGGCAGAGAGGTAGGCAGAGAGGGAGACAGGCAGGTAGGTAGGTAGGTAGACAGGTGTGCAGGAAAGAAGAAAAGAGGAGACAGGTACGGTGAGAGGCATCAAGGATTTAGTAACAAAAAAGTTCATCCTGATTTCACCCTGACACAGCAACCATAGATAGACAGATGGATAGATAGACAGATAGATAGATAGATAGATAGATGGACTGATAGGTGATATACTAATCTTAAGGACTGCTGGATGAATAGATAGATAAAATTAAATATGTCACGAGATCGCTATATAAACAAAGGTAAAGTTTTAGCTCAGATATACATACTCGAGAACACACACACACACACACACACACACACACACACACACACACACACACACACACACACACACACACACACACACACACACACACGGCAACGCTCATTTCTTCGTCAACTCCCATGTGACACAGTACTCTTTGTTGTGTGTGTGTGTGTGTGTGTGTGTGTGTGTGTGTGTGTGTGTGTGTGTGTGTGTGTGTGTGTGTTTACCATGCTTGATTTTGTGAGTATTTGTTGTTATGAGAGAGAGAGAGAGAGAGAGAGAGAGAGAGAGAGAGAGAGAGAGAGAGAGAGAGAGAGAGAGAATTCTTAATATCTTGCTACCCTAATCATTCTCGTCATTCTCCATACACATCACTCAAGACCTTCCCAAGCTTCCACATCAAATACTCTTCCTCTTATCTGTTATCTCTCCCTATCTACTCTCTGGCAAATACTTACGCTCACTGTCTCTGTTTCTACTGATGTTCACGCTTATGCTCACTCCCACACTCTCACACACTCCTACCCTCTCACACTGATTCCCACATAGATGTATACACACTTTATCGCACATGCATATCTCTTTATTCTCTCTCTCTCTCTCTCTCTCTCTCTCTCTCTCTCTCTCACACACACACACACACACACACACACACACACACACAAGCTCCAACTCATACACAGTCACTCATTCATTCGCACTTATAAATTCACATTCATATTGGCACTAATTCTCTCTCTCTCTCTCTCTCTCTTTCTCGTCCATCAATCCTTTCTCCACTTTAACGTCTTTCCCCCCTCCCCTCCCCTCCCTCCACTCTCCTCCTTCCCCTCCCCTCCCTCCTCTCTCTCCTCCTTCCCCTCCTTTTCCCTCCTCTACCTCCGCTCTCCATTTTCCACTGTAAACTTCTCTTCCTTTTTCTCCCCTCGCCTAACAGCTCCCCTTAGATTGCCTTTCCTCGTTTCTCCCCCCCCTCCTCTCTCTCTCTCTCTCTCTCTCTCTCTCTCTTCCCTTTTTAAGTTTATGCCTTGCCTCTTTCTTGCTGGAGAGAGAGAGAGAGAGAGAGAGAGAGAGAAATAAGATAAGAGACGTGGAGCCAGTAAGAAAGGTGAAGGCGAGAACAGAACTGAGACACATTAAAGAGAGACTAGATAAGGGAGGAGGGCGGGAGCAGAGGGACAGAGAAAGGGACAGCGGCTGAGGGATAGAGATAGCAACAGAAAGGACAGCGACAGAAAGCCATAAATAGAAAAAGACGTGGACTTAGAGAGAGAGAGAGAGAGAGAGAGAGAGAGACGGATATACAAAACAGGAAAGAGACAGCACCTGGGACACAAAATTAGAAAAGAGATAGAGACAGAGACTGAGACTGAAAAAGACTGACTGAAAGACAGAACAGAATAAAAAGACGACCGAGACAGAAAAATAGATAATGACAGCGACAAAGAAACAGAAACTGGGAAAGAGGCGAGTGAGAGACAGAAATATAATGTAAAGGAGATCTCGAAATACGAAAAATAGTGAATGAATGCGGCAAATAGAAAAGAATAAAATGAGAAAGACACAGAAAGAGAATAATAAGCTAGTGAAATACAGAAATAGAGGGAAAAAAACTATTGAGAGACAGAAAAAAGACGAAGATCAGATAGTTAATAAAATTGAGACAATTAATGTAGACAGAGAGACAAAAATTTAGCAGACACATTGACAGACAAAAGAAATAGACATAGAGTTGATGAAACAGAAAAAGGGTATAAAAATGAACGATAAAATTACAAGACAAGAAAGAAATAAACAAAAAAAGAATTTGAAGGTAAGCAGTACAAGGAAGAGGGAGAAAGTAAATAAAATAGAGATATAGAAGGGAAGGTATTTTATTTGTTTTAAAACAACATAAAGAATATTTTATCTAAAGAAACAGGAAGAAGATATACAATTTAGATGAAAGTTAAGAATGAGATAGGCTAGGTTAGTAAGGGAGGAGGAGGAAAAAAGAACTTGGAGTTAGTAAAGCAAGATTAAATGAGAGAGACAGACAGACAGACAGACATGTCAGAGACAGAGACAGAGGTGAAGTAGCTACAACTTATGACAGACATAACGAAGAAAACAAAAATAAAAGTTTACTGAACACTAAAACAGTAAATGAAAAGTAAACAAGAGGGAGAGAGAGAGAGAGAGAGAGAGAGAGAGAGAGAGAGAGAGAGAGACACAGACAGACAGACAGACAGAGGCAAAGACACAGACGGAAAGAGGAACAAAGATAAGGAAATATTACAGATAAGAATAAAATCAAACGTTCTATATATTCCGAGGCTTTGAAGATAACGTGAATACCCCATTGAAAACACCGATAACTCTGCCCTGATTACACATGAACCAATGTTGCCAGGAATTGAAGCGACGTTTATAAAGGTGAATTAGTCTGAATCCTACTTTTCATCCACTTTCAAAATGTTACGACACTTAAATAGACGCTTATACAATGCTTACGTACACACACACACACACACACACACACACACACACACACACTTGTTATAACTTTTTTTTCGAATAAAAGGTAGCCTGTATCATAAATTGACGAACTTTTGTTTAAAAACAAAGGAAAACAATCTTACTCCTTTGTTAAAAAAAAGGTAACCCCCAAATAAAAAAAATGGATTAACATATTTAACGTTAGCACAGGCAAGTTTTATCACATTCTTAATCATTATATAGATTTCGAATACCTTTATAGACTTGCACATAAGATTTTAAAATCGCATAGAACTTTCTAGAACAGTCTGTAACGTTCTAGTGTGGTTTAACATTGTTTAGAACATTCTAGAATAATCTAAATATTATAAAACGGGACGCAGTTTTCAGCATCTAATATCTTCGCAGTTTGCAGGTGAACAGTCAGCAAAATAATTGCTTAGTGTGTTACTGTTATATATTAAATATTTTTGTTTTTCAGATAAGCATGATGTCGCACAAAAGAAATGATACTATCGTACAGAAGAACAAGGATGTCTGGACCAATAAGTTGGTGTGGTTCCAGCAGTCACATAGAAGAGGAATTGTGCCTTTAGAAGAATCTTCATTAGAAGAAAAATGCAGAATGCCAAACCAAATGCAAGTTGTTGGACGTTACTTGTTTCTTGGAGCAAAATTCATATTTAGAAAAGAGCAAATAGTCGAAATTTCCAAAGATGTTACAAAATTATGGGAGAATAAATTGAACTTTCCATATGTGTCAGATCAAGCAATACAGGCAAGGCTTGACAAGGTGCTAAAATCTTACGATGATGTAAATGGTCAATGGTTATCCACTGATGATAAACAACTCTACCACCTACAAGTGCAAAGCAAAGGAGAAGTACGGTACTCTACAGGTCAAGTTGCAAGTAAGGAAACCATTCACCTTAAAAAAAAAAAAAAAAAAAAAAAAAACGAAAACTGCCTGATGAACCTATATTACCATCAACATCTTACGATCTTTCATCTAGTGGTAGTGAATCTGATGACAGCGACTATAAGGATGATGAGGCTAATCATCCACCAACCAGTACACACAACAGAAGTAAAGTTGCAACTAACTTGGTGACATCTGCTGGAGTATCGACAAATAAAGCTGCTAAAATTTGCAAACAATTGTCACATGATGGTACTGACATTCCAGCTCCAAGTCAAGCAGCAATTTACAATTCAATATACAAAGAGGCTGCTACACTGAAGGAGGAAATGATTGAAAAGTTACAGTTGGAAACATGGTCTTTACATTTCAGTGGAAAGCGGATTGATGAAAATGAGAACCAGGTAGCACTACTTAAAAATGAAAGAATCAAAATAAAATTGGATGCACTGCATTTGGAAAATGGCAAGGCTGAAACTATTGCTGAAGGAATTGAAAAGTTATTGTTGAATACAACTTAGGGTATACAATCAAAATGATCATTGTTGATACAACTAGAGTTAACACTGGGAAAAAGAGTGGAGTTGTTGTCAAATTACAACAAATGTTCTCGGATAAAGAGTTTCAACAAGCCACAATTTATCGGTTGTCAGCATCACATTCTGGTGTGACACCACCAATTCTCCAAACATCGAATATCCATTTGTGTCTCAACTAATAAAGAATTATGAAAAACTAAAAATACAGTTTGTTAATGGAACAGAAGAGATCCATCATAAGTCAGAATGAAGAGATGACATGAAGTTTTTTGTACCATTTAATACGAGTGTTTAAATTCTTTGAAGAAAGGGGGCATTTTCCTTTAATTAACTTTTACAAAATTCCAAATATCAGTAATGCAAGGTGGAATTCAAGAGCGATTCTCGCCATCCTTGCATTCATTCTTATACCTACAACAAGGAAGACTTTGGAGAAGATACGCAGATTCATTTCGAACCGGTATGAATGGGCAGAGTACTCGTTTACTAATCATATGTACAGTACAATGAAAATGACTTCAAGATTCTTGTCGGAACTATTGAAACCTTACAAAGCACTAAACTCATTGCAGAATCACTTGAAGCAGGAGCCATCCGTACTCAAGATGCCAAGAAGTAATCAGTGTGCAGAACGTGCAATCAAAGTGATGCAGGAACTTTATGCTGCCTGCAGAAACAAAGCCAAACTGCAACTTAGAATTATTCGAGGTAATAAACAGTGATTTTAAGTATTATTGTATTTGTATCAGCTCTGTTTATTATTATTATTATTATTATTATTATTATTATTATTTTCATTATTATTATTATTATTATTGTTATTATTATTATTTATTAGTATTATTATTATTTTACATGTTAATATACACTTGCAAAAATCGAATTTTTTAGTTTGGGGTGACCTTTTTTAAAACTGAGAAAAATAAGGCTTTTTCTGTGTTTTTAAGAAAAGTTTATCGACTTGAGGTATAAGAACATAAGGTTGTAAAAAAGTTATAAATAGGCATCATCATCCACACGTCCTAGTAGGGTAGGATGAGATAGGGTCCAGAGAAGCAGAAAAAAAAAAATGGATAAAAATTATGAGATGATAACCAAAATCTGCCCAAATAAATGAGCTACACTCCCATTCACTCACCAATCAAGCCCCCGGAATCCTGGCTTTACATGGTAGATACAACTTTGTCCACAAAGAGCCTCAAGTCCATTTATCCCGTAAGAGGTGGCCACAAACAAATCACATCCATGTCGCCCTGTCCCCTGCCATTACACTGCCCTCTCCCCAACTCACACACCCTCACTCATATACCTCTCCATTCCATCCCCTCATCTAATCCTCGGTCTCCCCTTCCTTCTCTTCCCCTCCATCTATCCGACTAAATCAATTCCACGATTATGTTCAGAGATGCCAGCCTCTAATCATACACTTCTCCATACAAAATTCATCCATCCAGCTCGATCGCTTGTCAGGTCACTTTCCTCCTTAGCTCTTATAATCCTTTGTCCCTAGCACCTCTTCCTTAGCGATTTATTTTTTAATCCGGCTGGGTGATATCAATTTGTGCTTTACTAATGCTGGTGATGTTATGATGATAGAAGACGAGAGTAATGTAAAAGCAAAATAAATCCGTTAGAAAGAGGTGTTAGGGAGCTTCCTTAACTGATGAGAGTACGCGACTCACGCACTCATTTACCACGTAAGTCCACCTTCTTCTAGCCTTACCGCATTCTCCATAACTAAATTTATATAACTTCACCTTCACACAATATTCCGGTTATTTCTATTTCCCAGCCAAGAAATACAATTATACTAAGTTCAAATTCAGTATCATTTAACTATACTGCTCCCCCCAAAAAAAAAAAAAAATAGCACCCAAACCACACATAAAAATGAAGCATAGAGCGTGTACTTTCAATATTGCAATATATATATATTTTTTCAATATTTAAATAAGCGCTGTTTTTACTTGATAAACTCAGAGCAATGTTGTGTACTTGGTGTTGCAAGAAGAGAATTTTTACCATTATTATTATTATTATTATTATTATTATTATTATTATTATTTATTTATTTATTTATTTTATTATTATTTGGTGGTAGGTGTGAGGCACTCACCGTCCACTCACTCGATGTAGTGCTGTTCTCGGGTGTCTGCCCTTTCCTCTCCTCCATCTTTCGTTCCTTTCATCCTCTTCTGTCTTACTTTCCTTCATTCTTTCCTTTTCCTTCTGCCTGTGGATGACTCTACACTGAGTGGCAAGCCAAATTGTTTCCTGTACACCAAGAAACCGTTTACTAGGCTGAGTAGTAACCATATAACCAAATTTTGGCGCCTGGTTATTTAGTGGGTAATTACGGTGCTCCAATCGGATTGAGTCGGCGAGGGTTTATATCCAAGGAATGGTTGGGGTTCATTGCTCATGTAATGCCACTCAGGGATGAGTGAGGCTGGTATCTCTCATCTTAAATGTTCAGAACCAACTTGCCTAACCCCTGGCTCCTACTCTCCTCATGGGGGCAACGTAGGACTGGATGATGGATGGATGGATGGATGGATTATTATTATTATTATTATTATTATTCTATCTATCTATCATCCAAACCTACGTTGCCCAATCAGGAGCGTAGGAGCCCGGGGCTAGGCAGTTGGTCCCGACATTTAAGATGAGAGTGACTAGCCTCATTCATCCCTGAGTGGCATTACATGAGCAATCAACCCCAACCACCCCTTGGATATAAACCTTCACCGGCTCAATCTGATTGGAGCGCAATAATTACCCATTAAACCACCAGGCGCCAAAATTTGGTTATACGGTTACCACCCAGCGTAGTAAATGGTTTCCTGGTGTACAATAAATCGTTTGGCTTGTAACTCAGTGTAGAGTCACCCACAGGCAGAAGGAAGAGGAAAGAATGAAGTAAAGAAAGATGGAAGAGAGAGTGTAAAGTCACCCACAGGCAGAAGGAAGAGGAAAGAATGAAGGAAAGAAAGGCAGAAGAGGGAGTGTAAAGTTACCTGTAGGCAGAAGGACGAGGAAAGACTGAAGGAAAGGAAGACAGAAAAGGACGGAAGGAAAGAAGGATGGAGGAGAGGAAAGGGCAGACACCCGACAGCAGCACTACATCTAGTGAGTGGATGGTGAGTGCTCCCATCTACCACAATTTTATTATTATTATTATTATTATTATTATTATTATTATTATTATTATTATCATTATTATTATCATTATTATTATTATCCAGTCTGACCTCTCTAATAGTTCCGCCCTGCATGTGGTTTATTATATTCACACACACACACAAACACACACACACACACACACACACACACACACACACACACACACACAGAGTTGCGTCAAGCCATCCATCTCTATCGTAACTGACCGAAAAGGCGTCAATGTAAAAAAAAAAAAAAAGTATATATATATCAAGGTGAGGGGAAGTGACACCAAAACACCTGAGCCCTTGCGTGAACACCTAAGCCCTTGCGTGAATAGCTGAGCCCTTAAAGTGTACACTTGAGCCAGTATGTGTACACCTGAGTCCATAAGTGTACACCTGAGCCCTTACGTTTACACCTGAGCCCTTGCTTGTACACCAGAGCCCTTGAGTGAACTCCTGAGCCCATGAAAAGGAAGGAAGGGAGATTTGTGAGTGGCCTTGGTAGTGAGCGCTTGTCATTGTGTTTTCTAACTGTGTGTGTGTGTGTGTGTGTGTGTGTGTGTGTGTGTGTGTGTGTAGACAGAGAGTAGGCCAGCATGCTCTCTAGTAAAAGTTTCTCTAACTATCAACACCAATCTACGTGCACAGTACACATTACACTTCCATTTCCAAAATTTAAAAAATCATGGTAGTACTACATGTGGCCTCGGAGTCCCCAGGGGGGAGGACCATAAATGCCCCCACCTTCAGCCCCTCTCCCGGTGACGACTCGAGCCGCCTGGAACCACTGTCTGACTCTTTTCTTCATTTCTGCAACATTCGCGGCCTTTCCTCCAACTTTCGCTCTGTTGAGCACCACCTCTCCTCTAAACCTCACCTTTTTTTTCTAACTGAGACTCAGCTGTCTGAAGCAACTGACAGCAGACCCTTTTCTGTATCCTCCTACTTTCTCTATACTCATTTCGCACCCGAAGGTGGCTGTTGTGTATATATACGCAACGACTTATCTTGCTCTCGTGTTCCTGAACTCGATTCTACTGAATTCTCTACACTCTGGCTTCTACTTTCCTGTCATTCTCTGACTAAATATATCTGCGCTGTTTACTCATCTCCTAATTCTACTGACTACCAAAAATTCTTTGATTATCTTACTTCTACGATGGAACACATTCTATCCTTATCTCCTTTCTCCGAAATCTCCATTCTAGGAGATTTCAATGTTCACCACCACCTTTGGCTCTCTTCTCCTTTCGCTGATCCACCTGGTGAACTAGCCTACACCTTTTCTACCCTTAATGACCTAGAGCAGCTTGTACAGCACCCTACCCGTATCCCTGACTGCCTCAGAGAGAGGTCCAACATACTTGATCTCTTCCTCACTACTAATCCTTCTGCTTACACTATTAAACTTTTCTTTCCGTTGGGCTCCTCCGATCACAACTTGATCACCTCAGCCTGTCCTGTCGCTCTGGTACAGCCTGTGGACCCTCCAAAGAAACGTCCTCTGTGGCACTTTGGAGCTGTGGATTGGGAGGCCCTCAGGCAGTACTTCTTTGATTTTCCCTGGAATGATTATTGCTTCCATGGCCGGGAGCCATCTGAGTGTGCCTTGTGCATTACGGAGGTTATTCTCTCCCAGATGGAAGCATACATTCCTTTCTCATATCCTCTGACTAATGCAAGAAATCTTTGGTTTAATCACGCTTGTTCTGATGCTGTCCGGAACAAGAAGGGAGTCTATAAAAGGTACCGGAGCCAACCCACCCCTGAATCACATCTTTTATACGTTTCTGCCCCGAAACGTGCTAAATCTGTTCTTCGCCATGCTAAAAATAATTTCATCCGTACTAAATGCTCTCAACTCTCCAACTCAGATACTTCCCACTCCTTCTGGCACCTTGCCAAAAACCTTTCTAACAACTTTACCTCATCATCTTCCCCTCCTCTTTTCTACTCTGATGGCTCTGTAGCTATTTCTTCTACTGATAAAGCAGATCTCTTCGCTCAGACTTTCTCCTCCAATTTCACCTTATATGATTCCGGTGCAGTTCCTCCCTTACTTCCCCGTCTGACTTCCTCATGGCTGACATTGAAATTTCTTCAGATGATGTATTTTCTGCCATCACAGGCCTCAGTACCAATAAGGCATATGGGCCTGATGGAGTCCCTCCTGTTGTTCTCAAGAACTGTGCTTCCGTGCTTACACCCTGCCAAGGCAAACTCTTTCACCTTTGTCTATCAACTTGTACCTTTCCTTCTTGCTGGAAGTTTGCTCTCATTCAGCCAGTCCGAAAGAAGGGTGATCATTCCCAACCCTCTAAATATCGTCCAATTGCTTTAACATCCTGTATCTCAAAAGTTTTTGAGTCAATTCTTAAGAGAAAAAATTTAAAGCATCCTTCCTATCACAACCTTCTTTCTGATCATCAGTATCATTTCCGCCAGTGACACTCCACTGGCGATCTTCTCACCTACCTTTCAGACTCCTGGTAATCCTCCTTTCGGGAATTTGGCGAAAGCTTTGCCATTGCATTTGACATCTCAAAGGCTTTCGATCGAGTCTGGCATAAATCTTTAATTTCCAAACTGCCCTCTTACGTTTTGTATCCTTCTATCTGTGCCTTCATCTATAGCTTCCTTTCCGGTCGTTCTATAGCTGCTGTTGTAGACGGCCATCGTTCTTCTCCTAGATCTATTAACAGTGGTGTTCCTCACGGCTATGTCCTATCACCAACTCTCTTCCTTTTATTCATCAATGATCTTCTAAGCTGTACATCTAACCCTATCCACTCATACGCTGGTGACTCCACCGTTCACCTTTCCATTCGGTTCCCGTAATGTCCATGTCAGCAGTTACTTCAACAAACAAGGGATGAGGCTATTGCACACCTAATGTCTGACTTGGCTCGTATCTCTGACTGGGGTAAAAGTAATATTGTTTTTTTTTTTTAAATGCATCAAAGACTCAGTTCTTACACCTGTCAACCCGACAAAATCTTCCACAGGTATACCCACTAATGTTTAATAATATTCAGCTTAATCTTGCATCATCATTGAACATGCTTGGGGTTTCATTTACTCTGGAATTATCTTGGAAAGACCATACTAAATCTCTTGTAAAATCTGCTTCCAAGAGATTAGGTGTACTAAGGCGACTCCGTTCCTTCTTTACCCCTGCATAATTGTTGACTCTGTACAGGGGTTTTATATCCACCCCTGTGTGGAGTACAACTCTCATGTGTGGGGATGCTCCCCACATACAGCTCTTCTCAATAGGGTGGAGTCAAAGGCTTTTCATCTCATTAACTCTCCTCCTCTTACTGGCTCCCTTCAACCTCTGTCTCTTTGTCGCACTGTTGCATCTTTATCTCTTTTCTATCGTTACTTCATTGGTCACTGCTCCTCTGAACTGTCTGCTTGCATTCCTCCACCTCTACGACGGGCGCGTAGCACGCGTCTATCAGCAAACTCTCATCCCTTTTCTGTCCAACTCTGTAATGCAAGAGTTAACCGTTACTCCCAGTCCTTCATTTATGCAACAGGTCAACTCTGGAACTGTCTCCCTCTGTCTGTATTTCCTGCTTCCTATGATCTCCAGTCTTTCAAACGCAGTGTGTCCAGGCATCTCGAAGTGATCGGATTTTGAATTTGGCTCTCTCTTGTATTTTGTTTTTCTCTTGGAAGGAACAATAATTGCAGGCTCGCGGCCTTTGGTTCCCTGTTCCTTGCGTTAAAAAAATAATGTGTGTGTGTGTGTGTGTGTGTGTGTGTGTGTGTGTGTGTGTGTGACGAAAAACGGTATGCAAACTTGAAAATGAAAAAAATAACATCCAGTCAAACTCCATCTCTTAATGCAAGAGAGAGAGAGAGAGAGAGAGAGAGAGAGCGAAGGAAGCGGTAGGAGACAGGCAGGAGGAAGGAGGAGAGCTGTAAGGGGGAAAGAAAGGGGGGAGAGACAGGGGGAAGGGGGTTAAGGAGAGAAAAGGAGGGGGAGAGGGGTAAGGGAGGAGGAGAACAGGTCGGGAGGAAGCATAGAGGTAGGAATAGGGAGGAAGGGAGGAAGGGACGCCTGGGGATGGAGGTGGGGGGGAGAGGAGCAGGTAGGCGAAGGAGATGGGAGGAAATGGAAGTAAGGAGGGAGAAAATGATGTGGGGGGGGAAAGAAGGAGGGGATGGAGGGGGGAGGCGGGGGAGAGGAGGGGACAGGACAGGACAAGAGCTTATGTTGCCAGTCAGTATATTCCAGTAATTTTCTTTATATTAATTTCCAGTTATATCTTTTATTTTGCCATATTCCTTCGTCCATAAAAGAAACTCCTGAAGATTCTTGGAAAATTAACTATAGAAGAAAAACACTAAAACAGAGAAGCAAGCAACTAGACCTTTCTCTCTCTCTCTCTCTCTCTCTCTCTCTCTCTCTCTCTCTCAGCAAGGTACAATTACATAAACACAAAACATTGAAAGCTAAAAAGGATTCATTTGTAATTAGCAAAAAAAAAAAAAAAAAAAAAAAAAAAGTGGTGAAGAAAGTAATATACTTTTTGAGACAAGCTACTCACCTCCAAACAGGAAGAACCGGGAGGGACCTTGATACCGATGATGATGATGATCACTGTAATAATCACGGTATTCCAGGCAAACGCTTGTCACAGTTATCTAGTAGTTCGCAGTTGTTTCATGTTGATTCGTACTACATGGCCCTCTACTCGAACAGTGTCTCTCTTCACTAAGCAACGTTTTTACGGATGATTTCGACTCAGCGCTTATAAGGAACTCCAGTCACCAGGAAAACGTTTATGAAGATCAGTCACACTCAGTAACGTTTAATAGAAAAACCAAAGTCACTTCAGTAAGCAACGTTTATAAGGAACTCCACATATTCAGTTCACTGAGCAATGTTTTACTCCACATAGTTTGACTAAACAACGTTTGGTTATGAGGATCTGTACACGATTACTTAATCAAGAAACGCTTGTTTGTAAAGAACTTTGCACACTCACTTGTCCAAGAAACGTTTATTTGTAAGAATTTCATGCAGGTCACTTCACTAAGAAAACGTTTACTCCAGTCACTACAGTATGCAACATTTATAAGGAACGCCATACAATTATTTCACCAACCAACATTTATGAAGAACTCCACGCAGTTTAAAAGGAACTAACTTCACACATTCTCTCACCAATCAACTCCAGGCAATGGTAAGGCACAGAGTCGCGCTTTCTCACTGACCAACAGCACAACATAAACTTAACGCCCTCAAGGCCTGAGCTTCACACCGGCTTTCCACACTGCACCACATTTACACGCCCATTAAAGTTCGACGATACTTACTTCACCATATATTAATTTTACATATCTACAGCTGTTAAAAAGGAAGGTAGCCTAAAACCAAATTCTGTATCATAAACGTGGAAAAGACGGAAAGGAGTGTTTACGTGTCACTAAAAAGAGATATAAAAATAGAACAAGAAAAATCAGTAAGATGAAATCCATTGATTCAATCTGTGGTGAGGAGAAGTAAAAAGAAAGGAAAGGGGGGAGGAAAGCGGGAGGAGGGAGGGGAAGAAAGGGAAGGGAGGGGGAGAGGGGAAGGAGGGGGAGACTATGATGGAGGGGACAAGGAAAGGGGACAGGAAGTGGAGGGAAGAGAGAGTTGGGTAGTTTGGGGGTTGCCTGATGGCTGATGATCTCTTGTAGATTTCTCTACTACTTTTTTAACTACCTCAGCATCAGTTCTATTTAATCCCCCATCCTGCTTCGTAAATAATACACTTGTTGATAAATGTGGGGCAGATAGATAGCTTTGGATAGTGAGTTAACGGTGTGAAGACTATTTTTCTTAAAATTAGCAAACTATAAACTAGACAACACGTGATTCAAACTTAGCCTAGCTTGTTCTACCACCTACCTCCCCCTCCTCTCTCTCTGAATAAATTGATGAGGTTTTGGCAAAAGATTGGTCCCTCTACGGGTAAGTTCTGTCTATTAATTTCGCCTCTAATTATTTTTTTCCATCTATTACAACTTGATTAAGGGCATGTCACTCCACCTGAAAGAGAGAGAGATAGAGAGAGAGGGGGGGGGAGCAGACATCTCTTCCCTATCCACCATTCCTTCCGACCATGATATGAATGTGAGGTATGTCAGTATGAGATATGTGAAAAGCGTGGCATTGCATGGGAAGGCTATCAAGTGTGTGTGTGTGTGTGTGTGTGTGTGTGTGTGTGTGTGTGGTAAGCTTTTACTTTTCCAGTATCTATTCCGTAACAGTTTATGTCTACATTTGACACGTTAGGAGTAACTGTATGTTATCTTTGTAATGCATATCTACTGTATTTTACAGAGGTCCAAATGGCATGCGGGCGAATATTAAAATTCACTCGCTAAGGATGAGATGCTACGAGGGCTTCGTAATCGACGAGGATATAGCTTTTACACATTAGAGACTTTTGACACTCATATTACATTCAAACGCTGTATGACACCGCATGACACCCCATATGACACCCTCTTATATAGTAGTATTCTCTTTATTATCATCACACCCTAAATTACATAAATTACACCCTATAAATCACCTCAAATTACACTTTCGTGATTACAATATTACACCACAAACCATCCACCTCCATCCCTATTCCTCCCAACCTTAACTTAAACCTAATGCTCGAAGTTTCGCTGCATAAGAGCGAGTCGAGTTACTTTACTTGGCTTTATCTTTTCCTTTCATATATTGGCTTCAGAGTTACGCCATGCATTAAAAACTTCTGTCTGGCTGCTTTTCTTCCTTACTGCATGACCCGCTCTGCCTGGCTTTGCGAAATTTATCTCAAAACTTCGGGTGACGTAGTTATGTTTTTTTTCCTTCGTTATTCTGGCTAGATTTTATTATTAATTTGACCTACTTGGTAAATTGGTTAGGGTGTGTGATGTCAATGTGGATAATCAGTGTAAATGGCATACTATCTATCTGGCTATGTATCTGTCAATCAGTCTATCTGTCTATCTCCTCAATTCCAGTATGAGTGGCCACAGACCAATCATTTCCATGTCCTATGCCTGTTGGTTGCCTTCTCTCCAACTCACCCCCCTCTCCCATGCACCTCTCTACCCTATCTGTCCTCATTCTCGATCTTCCCCTCCTCACCCATATATACTCTCCTAGTCAGTCTCTCATTCTCCACTCTCCCTAATAGTACCAAAGATAAATAAAGACACATTATCACACAGAGAGGGTTGTCAGATTACCATGGCGCTCCCAATTTACCTTTCAGAATTGATGAAGGTCGACCCTCGCTCCCAAATGAAGTCAATTACCAGACCAGAGCAGGGGTTACTGAAGACTTACTGGTGTTAGTTGCTGAAGGGCCAGTGAGGTGGATTGCATGGGATTAGTAACATGTTTCCTAATGAATTCTTCCTGCTACCAAACAGTTTAATCAGCTTGAGGGAGACTTGATTGTGAAGGATTGGTAATAAGCATTTTATGTCCTGTTTTCCTCCACCAGACCATTTCCTTCAGATTAAGAGTGACTTCGAAGAAAATTTAGTAAAATCCTTTTTTTCATTACCACCGCCAATGACGATAGACGGAGGCTATATATGCACCGGTGTCCATTAGTTTGTGTGTACTGTAAAATATCTCAAAAAGTTCTCATCGGATTTAAATGAAATGTGGTGGATAGGTGGACAATGGGTTAGGGAAGAGTTGAATTGAATTTGAGCTTCATCCTGATCCCGATGCAGGAGTAAATCGTAAATATTATTCGCGATGGAGAAGGTGTGCATTCCTGCGACTTTTAAATAGGTCAGATTAAGACCGTGGAATTAAATGACTATGTGAGACCGTAAAAGTATTTTTCTTGTTGGAAAGATCAATTGTTGCAGTAAATCATCAAGTTCATTGACTATGGCGGAGGTACGGACTCTCGCAATGTTTTCTAATCCATTTTATTATGTTTTTGTAACTACCATAAGATATCATTCAGCTTCTCCAGTTCCGAAAGTCTCTAGATGAGTAAATTTGCAGTCCACCATCTTCCTTTCTGCTCTATCTATCCATCTAACGATCTATCTATCTATCTATCTATCTATCTGTCCATAAATCAGACTGTCTGTCTACCTACCTCCCTACCTATCTATTCTCCTACCTATCTAACTGTCTATCTATCCATCTGTCTATCTATCTATCTATCTGAAAGGCAAATTGACATGGATTACTAACAAGCCTTCTGTTAATTGCGAGTTAATTGCCCTGTTAAATTCATATGCAACGTCTACTTTAGTATAATAATTATTTCTAATGAGAGGATTATGTGATTGTTCTTTGTCTTTTTCATTACCTGGCGCCCAATCCTTGAGAATATCCCAGGTGTAATTAGCTCCTGATTACCTGCAATTTGTCTACCTTTCTACCTATCTGCCTGCCTGTCTGTCTGTCTGTCTGTCTATCTGTCTACTTATCTATCTATATCTATGTGTCTGTCTGTCTATTTGTCCTTCTGTTTTCCTCTTTCTATCTGTGCCTGTCTGTCTGTTGATCTATTTATCTGTCAGACTGTCCATGTGTCTGTCTGTCAATCTGTTTTTTATCTGTCATTCTGTGCCTTTCTGTCTGCCTACATATCTGTCTATCTGTTTATCTATCAATCTGTCTGTCTGTCTATCGATCTATCTATGAATGAAACCATCTCTCTCTCTCTCTCTCTCTCTCTCTCTCTCTCTCTCTCTCTCTCTTCCTTTCGTGGTCCTCCAATTTTTTTTTTCCCACTCAACCCAGCATTTCCATTGAGTTAAATCTGCCTTTTACTTGGCTTGTGTGTGTGTGTGTGTGTGTGTGTGTGTGTGTGTGTGTGCTTTTCAATTCCCTTTTTATCTACTATACACCGTCGGCTTTGCTATGATTATGCCTTCCATTTTTTTCTTTTTTTCTTTTTTTCCCTTTGTGGTAAACTGTCCGTTTCCCCGAAGTTTGTATGCCCCGCTCAGCAATTCCAGTCAGTTCGCCTCTCTCACTCTTCCCCTCTTCCCCTTCCTCTTTCTCTCTATCTCTCTCTCTCTCTCTCTCTCTCTCTCTCTCTAATTCTGAACTCCCTCAAAATCTTTAGTTAGGGATCTATTGTAATATTCTTCTTCTTCCCTAATATCTTCATCTTTCTCCGTTATTAATAACTTCCCTTGATGGCTTAGTCCCCTTTTGTTTTATCCCACTTTTGGCTATTTTCTGATGTATGCAGTGCCGTCTCTCTCTCTCTCTCTCTCTCTCTCAGCACCTTTTGTTTTAATATTATGATTTTAACAAACGATTATTTTTATTCTCGGTACAATATTGAAAGCTTACTGTAATATAGGTTTAATGTTGTACCATATACCCTTTCCTAGCATAATTTTCTAGGCATGATATTTCAAGGGTAATATTACTGTCTAGATCTAATATTTTCTTCACTTTCTAGATATAATATTCCTCTCGTCCTCCTCTGCTATTTTCCAAGATAGAATTATGTGGAAGATTTGGAACACAATACAGGATTTATTCCTAGCGTTATCTAAGAAAGAGAGAGAGAGAGAGAGCAGAGCGTCAGGAGTGACGTTACTATCGGTAAGGTTGATTTTGAGAGCGATAGGAAGGGCAAGGTAGATAAATAGATACACACACACACACACACACACACACACACACACACACACAATAGCCCTTCCGTGATGAAATACGTAATGGGAAAGTGTGAATCATTTAGTGAGATAATGTAAGCATCGACACGAGCTATCCCTAGACAGCCAAAGTTCGTTGTCCCTCCCCATTCAAGGAATGTTGCAGATGAGAGCAATATTGGACACTGGGTGAGGAGGGGAGGGGTACTGGGAGAAACAAGAGTGAGGAAGAAGCAATTATCATCATCAGTCTTCATCATTAATATCAATATTGACATCAAGCTGCCTTTTCCTCCGAGACCATTTTCATCTTTGTAAGAAATGTGGAATGGAAGAAAATCCAAGAGGAGGAGGAGGAGGGGAGGTTTGTGTGTAAGGGAGGAGGAAATGGAAGGACAGGAGGGGAAAAAGGAAAAACGGAAAACGGGGAGACTATCTTGGAGTGGGAGGAGGGGACAGCAGGAAGGGGAAAGAGGGGAGCAGAGAAAGGGTAATTGAGAGGAGCATGAAAAAAAAAACAAGAAGTGAAACAGGGAAAGATAGGAAGAGGAATAGATGGAGAGAAAGAAGAGGAAGAAGGAGAGGGAGAGAGGAAGAAGGAAAAGGAGAGAGGATGGAAGGACAGAGAGAGAGAGAGAGAGAGAGGGAGAGAGAAGAGAGAGAGCATCTTCAATAAAGGGAGAGAGAGAGAGAGAGAGAAAGAGGGTAGAGTGAGAAGAGTGGAGAGGGGAGAGAAGGGGAGGGAGGAGGGAAAGAGTTGGGGTGAATGGAGAAGACATCTCTGAGTGGAAGGAGAAAGATCTCAAGCCAGCAGTCTAAGCGGACACTGGATCCTGCAATGTATTTCCAACTCCCTCTTCAGAGTCGATAGTAAGGGAGAGAGAGAGAGAGAGAGAGAGAGAGAGAGAGAGAGAGAGAGAGAGAGGGAAAGAGAGAGAGAGAGAGAGGCGATGAGCGAGGCCTAGAAGAATATGTGCCTTATAAAATGAGAAAAATATATTGATGGGAAGCTTGGGGTAGGAATATATAGGCTGAGAAAGAGAGAGAGAGAA
>NC_137057.1:41070736-41118236 GCF_032717465.1 Coenobita brevimanus
CCTGTTGAGTTTCATGCGAAAGTCCATTACATGTTTTAACACATTAGTTTCTGAATCATCACTTAACCATTTCTCTTTTAAAATCTTAAGTGGACCTCTCACTTCATGCCCAAAGACCAGCTCAAACGGGCTAAACCCCAGTGTATCCTGCACCGATTCCCTGACGGCAAACAACAATAATGGAATCATTTCATCCCACTGATCATCCTTCTCATGGCCACAAATTCGCACCACATTCTTTAGCGTTTGGTGGAACCTTTCCAACGCATCCTGCGACTCTGGGTGATACGCACTTGACACACAGTGTTCTATCCCCATTTGTTGCATTGCTGACTGGAACACTCGGGAGAGGAAGTTACTGCCTTGATCAGTCTGTATTACTCTGGGCAGTCCAAACGTGCAAAAGAACTTGGTTAGTGCTTGGACAATTTTGTTGCCACTGATCTTACGTAAGGGGATTGCCTCAGGGTATCGGGTGGAGGAACACATAATATTGAGGAGATAATTATTACCAGACTTAGTTTTCGGAAGTAGACCAACACAGTCTACAATTACATGGCTAAAAGGTTCAGAAATAGCAGGAATTGGGTACAGAGGTGCAACAGGTATTTTCTGATTGGGTTTTCCCACAACCTGACATTGGTGACACGATTTACAATATTTTGCAACATCTTTCCGTAACCCCGGCCAATAAAAGTGTTTCATTATTTTCCTACATGTCTTGTTAATTCCCATATGACCTGACAACGGTGAGTCATGTGCAAGGCCGAGAACCTGGGACCTGTACGGTGCGGGGACCACAACCTGGTGTATGACATGCCACTCACCTCCTGCAGCCACGTGACAAGGCCTCCACTTACGCATTAGCACGCCACCCTTCTTATAGTACCCCGTAGGGACACCTGACACTTCCTCTTCTGACATAGCTAGTTCAGCAATCTTACGCAGTTCTGCATCACATCTTTGCTGATCTATAAGCCTGCTTTTTCAACAAGAAAATTACTTAGCTTGGTGTTATCACTGTCAGTCTCGTGATTGAATAATGAGGCTATCTCGTCACCCTCCACATTTCCATCTAGTCCACATACCTTGGATGGATAAGATGCACACTGACTCACATCGGCTGCCTTACTGGATTCGTGGTCCAGTGGATCGGGTCTGACATGCACGGCCGGTTGCATGGCCCTCGTGACCGCACAGGCGGGGAACACCTCCGTGGCGTCCGCTTCCTCCGGCTCACCGCTGTTTAGGTCTGGAGTACTTAGAACAACTACCTTTAGTTTGGAGTTACCAAATACCATATTTCTTGCCAAGTCATTTGCCAATATAAATGATACACCTTCCATTGGTAACTTAGGCACCACTGCTACAGTTACATCTGCATCAAGGAATTTACATTCGAGATGAACTTTATATAATGGAGCAGTCATGTGCCCACACTCAATGCCTGCTAAAACAACATTAGCATCAGAAGTCTCCCTAGATAGTGGTAACACACCTTCCAGCAGCAGTGACTGCACCGCCCCTGTATCTCTCAATATAACCACAGGCATTTTACCATTTTCATCATCACGCAGGGACACACTTCCTTCTGAACAAAATGGCTTAAATTCATCTCTTACATTACCCATCTTACAGGTATCCTCTACAAGCATATTGACATCTACTGGAGTTTTTACATCCTTTATACTTTTAATACTGGCAAGAGCTGTTGGAACATCCTTGGACTTTTTATCTTTTAAGAACCAGCAATTATTAACAGTATGACCCATCAACTTACAGTTAAAACATCTTACTGGCTTCCTTTTATCACTAGTAGAGTTATGACTAGGGCTGGCGGTCTCTCTTTTGTCACTTATGAACTCATTCTTACCTGTCAGTGGAGTAGGCTGTGGTTCTACAAAGTTTTCAGTACCTACTACACTATGCATTTTATGGATCAGGGCATAATCCTCTGCCATTCTGGCAGCATCATTCAACACCTTTACCCGGTTTTCATTTAAATATACCTTAATTCGGTCAGGTAAGCACCTCTTAAATTCCTCAACGAGTAACATCTGGCACAGCTTATCATAATCACGACCCACACTTTCACTCTCACCATCATCGACCAAACAGACTTTCTTTTTCTCTTGCAAAATCCAAGAAACTTTGATCATCCCTTTTCAGCAGATTTCGAAATTTCAGTCGGTAAGCTTCAGGCACCAATTCATACCCTTTCAACACAGCACTTTTCACTTTCTCATAATCACGGCAGTCATCAATAGACATAGACATGTATATTTCTTGGGCTTTACCAGTTAACACAGACTGGAGTAGCACTGTCCAGTGTTCCTTCGGCCAACCCGAACTAACTGCGACTTTCTCAAAATATCTAAAATAATTATCCACTGCATTTTCCTGAAATGGCGGAACCAATTTCGCATTGCTAGCTATGTTAAAAGGAACCGTGGATGGTGCTGTTGCTCTAAGCTCCAACTCTTTTAATTTAATTTCTCTTTGAACCTCTAGTTCTCTCATAAGGTACTGATTCTCCAGTTCTATTTCCTTTATCCTCACCATATCACCATCATGCTCTATATAATCGAGTGCACCCTTATGGAGCAATTCTTCATCCACCATATACTTTATCAATTCATTCCTAATTTGAAATTTATACCAACTTTTCCTTACACTAAAATCCAACTTTCCAGCAATTTTAAGTAAGTCTGTCTTCTTCAAATCAATTAAAATCTCCACTGTAGGTGACTGAAGGAATTGCTCAGCATCAAAAGTCATTTTGAAAAGTTACTATTACCTTCTTTAAAATTTAAATACACATTAGATCAATACAGAATTAAAACAGTGCAATAAAGTAGCAAAAGGAGCAAAAGGATCCCGGACAGGCCCCCAATTTTGTCACGTAGCTTTAGTTCTGAGCAGACACCGGCTGATCCCGAACAAGGTGCGTAACAGAACCCACAAAACAAATCTAGTAACAAATCAATGGTTAGGAATCCTTGTGTTCCTTTTCCTTCAGGCTACAGTAAAAATCCTCATTCCCTAAACCTGTATTTACTTTCACCAACACTATTTACCACAATAAAGCATGAATCACATTACACACCGAATAATAAACATAACATAGAAATATACAAAGTTCTGCTATATGGGTCAGCAGATAATATCACTCACAATTACAGATAAATATATATATTGATGAAAAACCACAACCCGGCTCCGCCGACCACCGACCAGCCCTCGTCACCCTCTCCCTTCACAGTCCAAGGTAGTTCTGCTCATTCCCTCTTCACCAGCTCCCACTACAAATCTGTTTAGAATTCGAATGAGTCCGAACCCTCAAGCCCTGGATCCACAACCCTTGTCAATATCGCAAGGGTGCTGCAGCATGGTCCAGTCGTTCGGTCTTTGTCCCAACAGCATTCCGAGATCGCTAGTGAAGGTGTTGACATTACATGCAAAGATCAGGCACTTGTAGGTGGTAGGGTGAGCCGTGCCGTGTCATTGTCACTCAAGTAACAATATATATATATATATATATATATAGATATATATATAGATATATATATATATATATATATATATATATATATATATATATATATATATATACAGTAAAAGTCCATTAATCCAAACACAGATATAATGAAAATCCCAGTAATCCAAATTTTTGAAGAAGGCGATAAAAACTCCAAGAGTAAAAACTCAAAACTAAAACATTCAAACTGGACGCCAAATGCGCCGAAGTGCCAAGCGGTGTGGTCATGGATCAGGTAATGCATGGATTGACAACTCCTCATAAACAACCGACCACTTTTTGATCTGTACCGTAGTTTTAACCCGCCCCATCCCGGAGACGTGAATTCACATCCTCACATGATGTGCACTCATATCCTGGAGACGTAAATTAACACGGCAACATTGCAAGGTCCCTAATTTGCACAATTTTCAATTTAATTTGCACAATTTTCAATTTTAGTGAGTGATTTTTGGCACGTACACACGAGACACCTTCCTCTACAAGATGCCAGGAAGGGACAATGCCTTACCCAGCATGACCTCCTCCCCCCCCTGCATGCCCTTTTCTCAGCAATTCACCTGTTATCAGTGACCTGGCCAGTAAAGCCATGTCATTCCACGGTATGAAATTCAGGGCCAGAGTGATTCCCCAATCGATGACAATGTGGAGGACAAACATTAGAGGAAGAAACAGTCAGAAATGATGATTAGGTAATGTGGCAAAAAAAGGTCAGGAATGGTGATAAGTTAGTGAGTGAAACATTGCTTATAATGCCTATATTACCGTTTGAAAACCAATATACTCTCATACTACATATAAATTCGTACCAAATAAATAAATAAATACTGTTTATGAGTGGTGTGGAATAGTTATCCTCCCATAGAACTCGTTTTCTTTGCAGCCAGCCTGATAGAAAACCCTGTAAGGTAAGGAGGTACTCCTACCTGGATCGAGTATTTTAAACCTCATGTGAGCGATTTCTCTATGAATTTTCGATGTTTCTCACCAAAAGCGGATGTTTGAGCCAAAAAAAAAAAGGTCCAAAAAAGTCGGAACCTGGGCGTACCACTGACCAGAAAACGTCGGGATGGGGGGGGTTAAGGAATTTTTCACAGTAATACATATTAAGTTTTTGTGCTTTTACAGTACGTGCATATTAACCATTGACTTATTCTCTCTAATTGGATTTACCTGCCTACAGGTGCTGTATTGCTGGTGAGTTAAACAACCCATAACATCTCTTAATTTACCAATTACAGTTTGTGTCTTCAGTAGAGTCGCAATTTAAGACCAAACGAAACAATGATCTTACAATAACACGGGCATTTAGTTTCTCCCATAATTAATTAATAACACAGTAATACCACTAGCGTGAGAGAAACTGTGGGAAATGGGTGTGTTTTGATATTGGATTTCCAGATAAAATCCTTGTGTTATCCTTATGTCGGTCACCGTTTGGCTTCCTCGACCCGACCCGACCCACGTGACCTCCATACCATCTGCCATAGCCTGCTGCCTATCTCACTACCTCAGTGTTTTGTGACCAGTCACTGTGATGAGTTTATTTGTTTATTTCCTTACTCCTCGTTTCCGCTCAGAACAGAGCACGTGGTTCCAAACTAACTTTAGTTATGCCTAAGCGCCCTGAAAGTGCTATGAACACAAGAAAAGCATTTATTCTTAAAATGCCGGGAATAGCGACTGAGGGCAACACGACACCCCGGGGAGGGGCCTACGGAGGGGCAGACAGAGCGCAATCCAACCCCAGGTGACAGGGACATAAGGCCACCCGGGCCGCTCGCCACTATGACCCAGAACTCGCCCGCCACCCCATAACAAGAAAAGGAGATGACCTTGCGGGTGAGCTGACCCTCGACAGGACCGTGGTGGAGCTACCCCTATATCTCCAGGCATCACCCTTGATATGGGTGGTAGCCGCGCCCTTTCCAAGACGGCCTGCAGCCTTTCACCCCTAATCAGGAGACAGCCGGTAGCCATTCCTGCCTTTGTCAGGAGACGGCTAGTAGCCACTCTGAATGTGCCCTAGAGACAGCCGGTAGCCGCTCACCCCTCTTTCAGGAGATGGCCGGTAGTCGCTCCCTCCTTCGTCAGGAGACAGCTGGTAACTGCTCCGAAGTTGCCCTTGAGACGGCCAGTAATCGCTCACCTCTCCTTCAGGAGATGGCCGGTAGTCACTCCAAAGGTGCCCTTGAGATGGCCAGTAGCCATTCACCCCTCCTTCAGGAGATGGCCGGTAGCCGGTCCTACCTCCGTCAGGAGACGGCCGGTAGCCACTCTGAGAGTGCCCCTTAGCGGCTGGTAGCCGCTCACCCCTCCTTCAGGAGATGGCCGGTAGCTGCTCCCGCCTTCATCAGGAGATGACCAGTAGCTGCTCTGAAGGTGCCCTTGGGATGGCCGGTAGCCTCTCACCCCTCCCTCAGGAGACGGCCGGTAGCCGTTCCCCCACATGGGCCACAGCCAGTAGCTGAGCTTCAGCAATGGCTGGAAGCCGTGCCCCCAAAAGTCCATGGCCAGCAGCCGGGCCCTATGACAGGAGATGGGCAGAAGCTGCTCCTCCGTCAGGTGCTGCCACACCCCCACAACGTGACAACCTCCAGGAGGAGGGTCCCAGTCCCGAGGATGTGTGGAGAGGCCCTGTGCGCCCTGTGCTATCCCCAGGGTTGTTCTCCACCTAGCCGGCTCCAGAGGAACCCTACCTGATGGACTCTGACGACGGCTGATGCCAAAGCTCACTCCTGAAGGCATTCCTGACGGCAGGAGACTGCAGCCACCAGGCTCCTGAGGCCACCCCCAAGACCCCCGGGTGAGGCCTCTCCCCACCACAACGCAGACGACCCTCATGCTCCATCAGGTGCCTAAGTGAGCGCTTCAGGAGGCTGTTCAGCCCCAGCCCTGAGGGCCGCACTCCAACTCCCAGCCATGACAGTGCAGGGCCCTTCGCCGCCCACAGCCCCGGACGAGAGAGGACGCCCCTACGAGTGATCCCGTGGCCGCTGGATACAGAGGCCACAGGCAGGACTCAGCCCCCATCAGGAGTCGGGCTGTGAGTCCTCCTGCTGCCCCCACTAACGACGACGCCATCCCACCAACAGTGAGTGACAGTGAAAAGTGCAGTGACAGTGTAATAGTGACTTGAATATCGGGCAGTGTATTATCCGAGGGAATCTAAGTCCAAGGCCTGTTAATGTGTGATAGCTACGATTTGGGCAGATAGTGAAATAGTGAGAGCAAGAAGAAAGATCTAATAAGAGTCTGATTTCAGTGAACATCAGACTCGGCCTTCATAGTGTAATACCTTTGCACTGCAAGACCTGTGAATTAGTTGCCCAGCCTAAGTGCAATTTATATTTCACTCCAAGCGACAGTGATCTATTCCCCAGCCCAAAAGACTACAAACACTGTTCATTGTGCTGTTCACCTGCTATCCTGAACTATTGTCTAAATAGTATCCTGCGTGATACTACTGTCCACGATACTCTCATTTGACTTATAATTACACAGATTCCTGTTGTTGTGATATCTACCTGTTCCACGTATAGAATTAGCCAATACATATGTAAGGCCTTGAGTTTTTGTGTCCAGGCTCTCTCTTATTTGTCTAACCTCCGGTCTAGAAAGGGAACCCAGCTGCACACTAGGCGTTCAAGGGACGGGAAGCCGACCCTTAAACACCTAGCATAACAATCCTACATTTTTGAAAGAAGTGGCATGTGGTATTGGAGCTTAAATGCAAACAAACAGACAGATAAAATGAGTCGGGATGTTTACAATGTGGATAGTTTTCTTTGGTGGAAAAAAAGTTAATGATGAAGGAGCAGTAAATTTTATGTATTCACCTATAGCGCTGAGAGAGAGAGAGAGAGAGAGTGAGAGAGAGAGAGAGAGAGAGAGAGAGAGAGAGAGAGAGAGAGAGAGAGAGAGAGAGAGAGATTGACTGATTTGATTAATTTATTATGCCCGAATGCGACAAACCTAGTACAGTGCCATGCGGCCATATGTGAGCTAAGTACAGAGGAACTCGTGCCACGCAGGACATGCTGTCTAGTAATAACAAATTAACGCCCACCAAAGTGTAGATGACGCATGAGAATGACATCTAGGCTATCATCTTCCAACAAATATTTACAAGTGTCCACTAATGTGAGTCTTTGTGGCATTAAATCAGAGACAAGTGGACATTGCAGGCAACAATGGTCAAGAGCGTTGGCATTGAGAGCGTCACACAGCTTACAGGAGGAGAAATGATGTGCGTTGCCTGCCCCAGCCACCTGCCACACAGGTTGGTAGCACAGTCTGAGGCAGGCACACACCACGCTATGTCGACGAACCATAAGACCACTGTGACGATATCTATGAGGACGAGAAAGAAAGTGGTCATAATGTTGGGTGGATGCACTGTGAACCTTCTCAACATTTCTACAGTGGAGAATAGGGAAGCTGGCTGCTCTGCGTATTATCTGCTTAGAGCAAATGGGGAGGCATTAGTAGCATCCACAGTGGGCAGATCCAGTCCACAGGCAGTCCTTGCAAGGAGGTCAGCGGTGTTGTTGGCTGTGAGACCAATATGAGAGGGAATCCACAGAAAGTGCAACACCAGTGAACGGTCTCGGGCAATGGCCAATTGACGGAGTATCTGTGTAACGAGGTGTTAATATGCAGGCCTGTGAGAGGAAAGAACATGGAGGGTCGGCTTTGAGTCACAGATGATCAAGCCGCTGTTGTTCGTCCGTATTAATAAAGTAATTGCATCCAGGAGTCCATGTAGTTCACAATATGTAGAGCTCGACGAGGTTGGCAGTCGACGGCCCAACCAGCCCCCTTGAGGTGGGACCAGACTTGGGGATAATACAGCACAGCCAGCACTGTCATTCTCATTCAGTGTGCCATCAGTGTAGATATGGTGAGCCGAAGGGAGGGAAGATGACAGCCTGGCGGTGGTCTCCAAAGCTAGCTGTTCCTGAAGCTGAGGCAGGTCAGTCTTGGAGGCCGGAGTGTATGAGATAGCAGGCACAGGGATCTGCCAAGGTGGAATGCCAGAGAGAGAGAGAGAGAGCAAGAAGGCTTTGTGCTCGATCTTTCTTATGAACTGTCTTTGGTCGTGAAAATTCGCATCTTATGATACGTGAAGACACTACATGTTGACATAAATAGTTAGGGAAGATAATTATGTGAGTTCAGTTCTCGTGAATTATACTGTCATACAAATCATACTGCTTGGCTGATTTGTTTATTTTTCAAGATTACTGCATTCGGGTGTATCGGAGAAGTGAGATACGCAATCACTCCATGCTGACGACTTCTTTATAGCTTTTTTTCTTTATGGTTGATGACTAATAGATTTCAAAATGTTTCACACTGCATTTTTTTCTTTTTTTTTAATGAGCGCCGAAAATGATTCGTGACGAATTATGCTTGATGCTGGGAGGCCATTATTCACGTGTTGTGTAAGTCAAGTTTTTGCTTGATAGTGAGGACTATCGAGAGGAGTAGTGGCAATCCTTGGTAATTAAAATTTTTATGGGGAGTATGAGGGGGCAAAACTAATCGGTTAGGTTAGATCAGAATGCAGTAGCTATGCACTGATGTGTCCAATCGGTGAGGTCGTATGTAAACACACTGTGTTCGGTGTCTTAAGGCAGACGAATTGGTAATAATCTATCTTTAAATATATTTTTAAAGAAAAATATGAGAATCCTAGAACCTAACCCCCTATTTTACATGCAAATATGTGTAACGTTTTAGAGCAAAATCGATTTTCCACGAGGTTCTGTATGACCTATCTCGTGTTGTATGAAGACTTAATACACTATTGACCGCTGCGTCCCGGAGACGTGAATTTACGTCCTCACATGATGTGCACTCATATCCTGGAGACGTAAATTAATGCGGCAACATTGCAAGGTCCCTAATTTGCACAATTTTCAATTTTCGTGAGTGATTTTTGGCACGTATACACGGGACACCTTCCTCTACAAGATGCCAGGCAGGGACAATGCCTTATCCAGCATGACCTGCTCCCCCCCCCTGCATGACCTTTTCTCAGCAATTCACTTGTTATCAGTGACCTGGCCAGTAAAGCCATGTCATTCCACGGTATGAAATTCAGGGCCAGAATGATTCCCCAATCGATGACAATGTGGAGGACAAACATTAGAGGAAGAAACAGTCAGAAATGATGATCAGGTAATGTGGCAAAAAAAGGTCAGGAATGGTGATGATTCAGTGAGTGAAACAATGCTTATAATGCCTATATTACCGTTTGAAAACCAATATACTCTCGTACTACATATCAATTTGTACCAAATAAATAAATAAATACCGTTTATGAGTGGTGTGGAATAGTTATCCTCCCATTGAACTCGTTTTCTTTGCAGCCAGCCTGATAGAAAACCCTGTAAGGTAAGGAGGTACTCCTACCTGAATCGAGTATTTTAAACCTCAGGTGAGCGATTTCTCTATGAAATTTCGATGTTTCTCACCAAAAGCGGATGTTTGAGCCAAAAAAAAAAAAAAAAGGTCAAAAAATGTCGGGACTGGGGCATACCACTGCCCAGAAAACGTCGGGATGGGGCGGGTTTAGTAAAAAATTTGTGTAATACGTAAAGCAATGTTAATATGTGCCATATTGTATTATGAATGAATGAAAAGTGATCCATTTGGTAAAATTTCAGTTAATACATGAAGTGTCTTAGGGGTCCCACTCAAAAATTCAAAAAATCTGATAATCTGAATGATTCCTGGCCCACTACCATTCAGATTAATGGACTTTTACTGTGTTTGTGTGTGTGTGTGTGTGTGTGTGTATATATATATATATATATATATATATATATATATATATATATATATATATATATATTTGTGTGTGTGTGTGTGTGTGTGTGTTTGTATATAATAACAGAACAGAGGAAGGTAAAACAAGTAAAAAAAAAAATAATCCATACACCAGATTACTGGCATCTTCCATTCATAAAATATCTGTAACATTTGGACTTGAACAGCTGTAAGTTGAAGTCTGAGGGGAAACAACTCTGTGGAAGTGAGTTCTAGAGAGATGCAGTTCGGGGAATAAAAGAATTCTGATAAAAGTTCTGCAATATGGCTGAGTGACATTCCAGTCATGAGCACTACCAGATGCCCGTGTAGCATGAGGGAAGGCCTGCAGAAGTGGCACAATGGACACAACTTCGTCTGAGCATTTGCCATAAAATATCCATAAAATAATGCAAGAAAGGCAACATTCCTTCCTACTTGTAAGGGAGGTGGTTTATTTATAATAGCAGGGTTATTAATAATTCAAACAGCTTTGTTCTGAATTTTGTCAAGTTGTTTTAATGCAACCTCTTCACATCCATTCCACAAGGATGAGCAATATTCAGTCTGAAAGCACACATGAATCTTATTAATTATAGCTAACTGCTCGTCAGTGAAGAAGTTACGGACTCTACAATAATCCAAGTTTCTCTGAGGTGGTTTTAGCAGTGATCTGACATGAGAGGTCCAGCTGAGGGCATTGTTAGGTGAGACGGCGAGAGTTTCAGTACTTTTGGAGATGGCAATATTAGTAGCAATGAAGGTAATATACGAATCTGACAATATCTGTCTATTAGTTCATTGTATAGATTTGGTTTTATTAGCACTAAATGAGACAAGGTAGTTATGTCCCCATTCATTGATCGTAGATAAGTGTTGATTTATGGAGATGGCTGTACTGAGTTGAGAGTTATAGATATTAGACTTTGTAAATGGGTGTTTGAGTATGAATGAACTGTGAAGTGTTGAGTCTTCTGCATATGAATGGATGGGATGTTGGGTGAATGATAGGAGATCATTAATACGAACGAGGAACAGGGTTGGTGCCAGAACTAATCCCCGTGGCACACCGGTATTAACTGAGTGGAAATTGGAATATACATAATCTACTTTTATTTTTCTGTCACTGAGATATGAGGACAGCACAGGAACAGACGCTAGTCCATAGCAAGGGAGTTTGGACAGCAAAGAATGGTGCCAAACTCTGTCGAAAGCTTTATAAATATCAAGGGCTACTGCATGAGTTTCTCCATGTAGGTCGATTGATTGATGGGTGGTATGAGTCAGGGGATTGGGTATGTCAATGGTGGAAGTAAGAGTTATATGCCAATGACTTTTGGGCTGTTGCTCTGGCACAGTTGCTATCAAATCATTTTGGAGAGGTCAATCTTTTAGTGAACTATTGACTTGGTATGAATAAATCCATACCAGCTAGTATTAAGTTGCAAATGTGGGACTGGGTAGAACTGGGATCATTAGAGAAGAAAGACTGACATGGAATGTCAGCAAGATAATTTCTAAATCCATCCCAGCTTGCCATATCAAAGTGCCATCAGGTCACCCTGACAAGTTTAGAACGGGGAGGTTTGGGGGGGCTAATTAATGAGGCTTTGTTGAGTTTATGGTCAGAGGATCCAAGTGGTGACAGTACTTCTCTCCTGTACTGATTCGGATTATTTTTCAGGAATAGATCCATGAGATGGGCATTATGGTCAGGATTATCTGGAGGGCTATTCTGGTTGGTTGCTTTACCAACTACGGGGGATTAAACGATTCTACAAACAGCTCGCAGTCTACAGTAGACCGGCATCGTCAGTCCTGGCAGAATGCAATAACCATTCAAATTTATGGACATTAAAATCACACAAAATGGTAATTTCGGTGCTAAGAGCAAGGTGAAGGTTACTCAACTGTGTGGATATGGAGTCAAATACACTGGGTTCTGAAGAAGCACTGGGGGAGCAACAGACTACACAGATATATTTGGTAATATTTAGATAATTTACTTTATACAATGTGAATCAAAATTAGTTGAAGTGAAGTTTAAGTGTCAACTGCATATTGAAATTTGATATAACAACAAGTGCCACCCTTGTTACGGAAGTTTGTGAGGAGATGATAACCAGGAAAACACAATGAATATACATATATATACGTATATATATATATATATATATATATATATATATATAAAATATATATATATATATATATATATATATATATATATATATATATATATATATATATATATATATATTAGGGTGGTCCTTATTTTTGAAGCCGTAGATTGTTTACAGGCCACCCCTTACTTTTGTTCCTCTTGATACAAAAACCCTCCATGTAAAATTTGAGTCTTCCACTGTTGTATTTACTGGTGCCTGGACCCAGAAGTTCACACTCTGTGCCATCTGGGCTTAATACCCTGCGGGCGCACCTAGGTCCCCCCTAGAGTGTAAGTGTTAGCCCCTAGTTGAGGTGATGTCTTGGGAACAGATCCCCCACTCATTGTTACCTAGTTTGAGAGGTCATGGTTCCCTTTTGAGTGTCTGGGAATCACTGACAATGAGCCTGTATGAGCTGGAATGGGAATTGCCACTGCTCCTCATCTTTGGTAATGACAGGGAGCACAACTCTTCACTCAGCAAGGTTGTTCGTGACTTTCAGTGACTGGATGCATTGCTTAGCTTTCTTGTACTCATCTCATTCAACCCACGCGGATGGGTTAACATCCAGGAACCCATTGGAAGAGCCAAGGAAGAACGGAAGGCAGCGAGTGGTGCTCGTTACGAAATCAGGGAGGTTCTTCACTCAAATAACAGCCACATACAGCACCTGAGTCCTTCTCTTCTCAAGCTTACCATCCTCCTTGTCCTCCAGAGCTGTGACCATGGCCCTCTTTGTTTCCAGGTCGAGGGATTCGTCCAAGGATGCCAGGCCATCCAGCTCCTCAGAGAGGTATCAGCGATGAGGACTGCAGGCCTTCACAGCAGTGGATGAGAAGTCTAAGTCAATGTAGTCCAGGATGTCTTGAAGAAACCTGAGGTCGTTCAGAGAAACAGATGCGGCAAGTGGTGCTGTGAACCAGTATGGGACGTAAATCATGATGGCAAATATGACAAACCACACGAATGTGGCAAGCTCCTGCAAAGTGAGCTCCAACTGCCTGTGGAAGAGGTAAATCATGACTGAGTAGATGATTTTGGCCATCTAACAGGAAGGTGGTGGGTGCCAGGCCACAAAATGTGGAAGCCACAAGGAGGAACTCCACTAAAGATGATCACTGTAAGCTTGACCAACTCCTAGTAATTTTCCCGTGGCTGTTGGGCAGTGAGTTGAAGATGACAGGAAGTGATGACCTCGCCACAACGTGTAGGAAGGTTGACGGGCAGTTCTAAGCAATCATCTGCAATGGAGGTCCATCCCTGCTTGAAACGCTTGAAGGGGGGATGTCCAGCCCTAATGTGATGATGCTAGTGCAAACTGTGAAGACTTTCTAGATGATGATGTCACTGATGTGCTTCTTTCAGGGGAGTGCTGAGGAGTGCAGGCACCAGAGCGAATTCCAGTGTTGCTAGCTGTTGTGTCAAAGGTCATGTTTGTCACCAAATCCACCAGGTCCCATTCTTGCAGGGTAGCGAAGATTGCCTCCACCATGTAAGCTCCTGTTCCTGAATACAGTTTGGCGACATTCAGCAGCTTCACAATTCCCTCTCCAGACACCATGATAGGTAAATATTTGAACTTTTCTTGGCCAGGTTCATCAACAACCAACTTACTGCCCCAGTGAATCACAAGGGGAACACCAGGCTTGAAGGATGAACGCAGAGCTACCGCCTGTTCGCCACAAGCCTTGATTTGCCCTCCATGGGTGCTCTGCCGGTTGAAAGCCATAATAAAGGATCCTTGCCATACACCGATGCTGCAGCAGCCAAGATGTGGACAGCATTGCGGATGCTGGTCTTCGTGTGGTCCAGAGCATCTAATGCTTTCGTAACGAGCACCACTTGCTGCCTTCCGTTCTTCCTTGGCTCCTCCAATGGGTCCCTGAATGTCGACCCATCTGCATGTGTTGAATGAGATGACTACAAAAAAGCTAAGCAATGCGTCCAGTCACTGAAAGTCATGAACAGCCTCGCTGAGCAAAGGGCTGCGCTCCCTGTCATCACCAAAGACGAGGAGCAGTGGCAATTCCTGTTCCAGCTCAGACAGGCTCATTTTCAGTGATTCCCAGACACTCAAAACGCAACCACAACCTCTCAGTCTAGGCAACAGTGAGTGGAGGATCTGTTCCCAAGACATCACCTCAACAAGGGGCTAATACTTAAACTGTAAGGGGGACCTAGGTGCGCCAGGGAGGTATTAAGCCCAGATGGCACAGAGTGTGAATTTCTGGGTCTTTGGGGCACCAGTATATACGACAGTAGAAGACTGAAATTTTACATGAAGGGTTTTTGTACCAAGAGGAACAAAAGTGAGGGGTAGCCAGCAAAAAATCTACAGCTTCAAAAATTAAGGACCACCCTAATATATATATATATATATATATATATATATATACACACACACACACACACACACACATGCTTATAGAGACCGTGGAATTGGCTACTAAGTTTCGACATTTAAGGAGGATGACCAGCCTCACTTGCCCCCAAGTGGCATTCCTTAGACGGAAACCCTTACAGGCCCCATCCGGTTGAAGTATCGTAACCTACTACACCACAAGGCATCATTTGGTTATATGGTCACCACCCAGGGCAGTAAATGATTTCCTGGGATACGGGAAATCCTTTGGTTTGTCACTCACTGATGAGAGAGAGAGAGAGAGAGAGAGAGAAACCTGGCACCAACATAACTTTTCAAAAATTATGGCTAACGTTTCATAGATAATAACTGCATAGTTAGGATTATACATACACATCAGTACAGAAAAGGAGAATAGGAGGAAGGCAGCTGAGGTGGCGAAGGCGCACATGATGGTGCCAGCTCCAAACACCAAGCTGCACACAAAGCTCACATTCCTCCAGCCAAACTCGTCCACCAGCGGGCTCATTATGAACGTGAAGCAGCACGATATTACCATTCCCAGGTTAAAGATCCACGCCGTCACAGTCGATGAAGTCCCCGACTCCAACAGGAAGCCCGAGAATAGGATCCCAAAACTGTAGTACGGGATGGCTGACATAAACTGAAATGGACGAATCACATGTTTATTTATTTTGACAGGACGGAGAGGATGGAGAATGATAGACTGGCTAGATTAGTGTATGTGAGGTGTGGGTGGGGGAGGAGGGGAGGAGGAGGAGATCAAGGATGAGATGGATGAACGGAATGGAGTGATATATGAGAAGGAGGGGGTGTGAGTTGGAAGCAGAGCAGTCAAATGGTAGAGAACAAGGCGACATGGAGGCGATTTGTTTGCGGTGAACCCTTATGGGATTAAGGTATTTGGCAACAGATAGATATTATATTCACAGAGTTTGTAGAAGTGTAAAAGGAAATATAACCACCTAAACAGCTCAGTACCGTGGTTCTCCAATTAGCTAAAAAGTTGGATGTTTATTTGCTTACTCAAACCATTGACAAATATGCTCTTAACCCGCCGCTCCTCTAGACGCGGATTTATGCTAAACAATTGCTCACAAATTTTAATAACAAACCTGGATCACATGGTCATACTTGAGCCTTGATATGCAACACGACATGATTTTGCATCATCCGGGCAGATACACGCCGCCTTACCTCCGTGCCACTTCATCCTCCTTTCTACTTTCCCCTCTTTGCTCTTCCTCCTCTCTTCTCTTCCTCCTCCCTTCCTCCTTCTTATTCAAGTTGTCCCATGGCATCATGTAACTGCCTTAATTTCATATAAATTACACTTGGAACAATAATTATAACTGATTCTTTATTATGCCTGGAGACAGATCATGATGAGCAGTACCATTTCTCTTTTAAAGATTAATGATCCTCACACACCACAATGCCAGCCAGGAGACAGGACGTGTGTGCTGGGCAATCCCCAGGTCCTGTCCTCCCCCTTTTCTATTTTTTAACCAGCCCATACTGCACTGACCTGGCTAATGTATGGCCTGGCCTGCACTATATGTGCAGGAAATCTTTAAACGAACGAACGAAAGAACTCAGAAAGTCGAGGTAGTGGAGGATATAGTGTTTTGCATTTTTGCTCCCATTTTGGGGCATATTTCAAACATTCTTTTCATTCTTGTAGCCTTCATCAGGAATACATGATGACAAAAAAAATTTATATAAAAAATTCCAGTGCCATGCCAGAGATGTGCTGGAGCAACATTATATATTCTAAAAGCAGTCCTTTATCTATCTAATATACTATAGCAGTAGCCGTGTGTGTGTGTGTGTGTGTGTATTTTGGGCAGCCGAAACAACACATTCAAATTGCACCAAAATTGGCACAAAAATCGCAAAAAAATCCCTGATGTAAATAAACTTGGTCCTATCACGATTGAAAAACTTTTACTATATTTAATGAGCGATCACATTTTGACCAAAAAATGCTGCTTCTGAAGCCCAGTATAGGATCTCCGTAGAATATTTTACCCAGTGTTTGTAACCTTTTTGTAGATATTATATAGTATGTAAATATAGTATGTAAGTAGTTGTAAGTAGAATCCAAGTAGGGCGTCAATGCCCAGTGTTATGTCTATGATGAGCGGATTATTGTGTCTGCCTTGAGTGATTCATGCCTCTGTGATCGGGACCACTGCCCTAGCCGGATGAGAGCCGGCGATCAGTAGCTGTCTGTAAGGGTCTGGGGATGGACATGGAGTTTGTCCGGTATCGCTGTATATTGATTCAAGACAGTGTTTAATATATTGTCAGGAAACTACTACAAGACTGAATTCACCTGCAAGTGACGTAAAGTAGGGCTTTAACAGAATTAACACCAGAGGTAGAACTAAAATAAACGTGGGATTCATTCCTGAAGCTGCAAATAATATGATCAGTTGGTTAGCTGCAAAAAATCCAAGTGACATCGTAACACTAGACCAGCATATAAACGCGAGAGCCTTCCGCACGAGGAAGTGCGAGGGGCCCAAAGGGCCCAGAAGCACTTGTCTAATATACTATAGCAGTAGGCGTGTGTGTGTGTGCGTGTGTGTGTGTGTGCGTGTGTGTGCGTGTGTGTGTGTGTGTGTGTGTGTGTGTGTGTTTTGGGCAGCCGAAACTACACATTCAAATCGCACCAAAATTGGCACAAAAATCGCAAACAATTCGCTGATGCGAAAAAACTTGGTCCCATCACGATTGAAAAACGTTTACTATATTTAATGAGCGATCACATTTTGACCAAAAAACACTGCTCCAGGCACCCGGCATAGGATCTCCGTAGAATTTTTTGCCCATAGGTTATAACTAAAACATATTACAGCAGCACGAGAGCCTTCCGCAGGAGCAAGTGCGAGGGGTCCAAAGGGCCCACGAGGACTTGTAAATATGGCTAAGTGGGCAGAGCATGTCAACCACTCGTATAAGAATCCTCCTTTATTTCAATGATATGAAGTCAGTTTCATCAACACTTGAAACAAACTCTCACGGGCAGCAAGGAACAGATATAACCTCCTAAAGTGAACTACTTCCGATCGGTTGAGGTGTCTGATTATTACAAGAAAACCCAGATTACAAAGCCATATGCAGTCTCCAAATTCTGACCGACTTACAGGTCGATGAAAACAGCCTGAATCTCCCTTCCCCCACTGGCAAGACACACTCAGCCTTTAGCTGACATTGGGAAAGGTGCATTAAACATATTGCTCCTACAGAGACTATAGAATGAATATTTATATTTACAAATAATCGGTGCTATTATGTAGCAAGTGTTAGATCGCTCTTGGTCGTGACCAAAGTTTTTGCAGTAACAAATTTTATTTTCATTGTTATAATTTTCTTTCTTTTCTTGTAATGAGTGACTGTATGGGACATGTCACTATATCACTGCATTATTTAAACAGAGACAAGGCAAAGAAATTGGTGGTGCAAGTAGTATTAAGATAATGTGCGAAAATCCGTATACACCGAGGTACTGTACCAACGATGTCAATTGGTGTGAGTCAGTGTCAAGGAATTTACAGGATCTTTAAACCAGACTTGACCTGTATTGACATTTATTTGCATATCTCTGCGTGATTTTTCTTTAATTCCACGGTATTTCTGCGTGATATATTTATTTTTTCCAGAGGAGGTAAATTTTTAAATTGGACTTCTATCACCAACAAATTAAGGAAAACGAATACGAGGAACATGACCACCAATTATATATATATATATATATATATATATATATATATATATATATATATATATATATATATATATATATATATATATATATACACACAATCAATGTCTTTTACTAAGGAATGCAGGGGACATAGGGAGTTCCGGACTACCGAAAATTCTGGACTGTTGGACGGGCCCTGTGAAAAGCTCCCTAAACATCCCCATTAATAAATTAAGTAAAATTCCAGTAATACGATTGTATTTTCTTTTTCATCTTATCCATCAAGTGTAGTGCAGTTGTAGGTGTGTTGCAAGTGTACTGCAGGTAAATTCAAGGCATAAGCAGTGTAGTAACCCAAGTTAATCCTAAGGGCCATAGGTACAGTACTGTACCGTACTCCACCTGTGTATACAGTGCAGTACAATAACAAACAATATTTCATTTGCACAGTAACTTACTGTACTTTTACTTTATCGGAACTTATTTTATTCACTTCTTTCCTGTACTTGGTGGGGTTGTGGAAGCCATCAAGAGTGCCAGTACGCGAGAATTCCGTGAAAATTCCGAGCGTAATCCACACTGGGAGAGGTACAATCAGGGAAAGTTCCGCATTACCCAATATTCGGAGCACTCGTAGTCGACGAATACTCACGAAGCAGCAGCCAGACCTCACGTACCTGGTAACTGAATGGGAGGGAGGGTGGCCGCGGGTGGGGGGTTTGGAGAGTTGATCACGTCACATTATCAATATATGTTTACTGGTAAAGGTATGATTCTGTGCCGTCGTTTTATAATGATCGATTGGAATGATAGTTATAGAGACTGATCTTACGATTAGGAATTCTTGTCATTCTGTCTGGAGGAAAACGAAAAACCTGTTAATCGTTCATATAGATTTTTTATTATTTTTATTATTACACACTACCGAAGACTCTAAGTTCGAGATGAATAATTACCAGAATAACAGTGGAATGTTTGCAGGTGGATGTTTACAGAGCGATGACAGGATAAATAAATAAATAAGAATTAATATATATATATGCAGTATATATATATATATATATATATATATATATAGAGAGAGAGAGAGAGAGAGAGAGAGAGAGATAATAGAGTGGTTTTATTATCGAGTCAACACAAAATATAAATATTGTTATACCGTTACGAGTATCTCCTGGGGAAACGTCTCATGTTAGAGAGGGAATGAAAGCATTCAAACCTCTGTCCGAACCTAGCAAACTTCCATAGCTTTCCTAACAACACTAACTCTACAGACATTAACGAAATTTTTCTTATAAAATGTTAGCATCATATTGTCATCTACCCTTACTAAAGTAACTCAAACACGCCGTCCAAGTCATACACTGCAGACCTACACTTGATTCCCAATTTATCACTAAACCCTCCTCTGCCCCCAGTCCCCCGCCTCCCCCTCCCTCACACTCACTGTTACCAAACACTTGACGTCTGGCTGTCGCTTCACATTCGCCTGTCTCACATCAGTGCTTCGGGAGGTGGGTAATGCTGAACTTTCCCAGACTGTACAATGGCAGACTGCAGGCAGGCTACATCAGTGGCGTGGGTACGAAAATGGACACTTCGGATAAACCGAACCGTCATTTTTTCCCCCTTGTTAGCGTGGAGTAAAAATTCCGAACCAACAGGCTTTCCAAACCATCAGACTCCAAATTAAAAGAATTTGACTTATATCACAGTAGAAAGGAAGAAAGTCAGAATGGGGAAAGCCGTGTGGTGAAATGCTGAAACATGGAGGAGAGATAGTAGTAGAATGGATACAGAAGATGTGCAGATTGGCCTGGGGGAAAAGTACTGTAGAGTCCCTGAGGATTGGAAGCACGGAGGAGAAAAGACACGGAGTATTAACTCTTACAGGCAAACACGAGACAAGTGTACCGAGCTGGCTTGGTCAACAGATAGTATTGCGATTGCTGGTGTGTCGTCTGTTTGTTTATTTAAGTTGACAGGCGAGACGCGAGGGGGCGTGGCAGTACAAATAAACGGCTCCAAATGCTGGACACCGATGCCTTATTTGTGGAAAAACCGAAGAACTGGAACTAACCTTCTGTTTCAATTCCTCACAAAGGACAAAAAGAGGTGCATAAAACAAATGTGACAAACTATTATGCGTAAACAAGTATACCACGGTCAGAAATGTAGGTGCAGATTAGGAAGTCACGACAGCTGAAACTGGGCCTCGGCACATACGCCTAAGGTAGACATCTGTAGGGATTGCTATGCGTCATTACACATACAGGATACGTTGGGTATTGATAATTATGGAACACGTCAACTTGCTGAAGCAACATCTCTGCATTTGCAAAGCAGGGTATTATTTACTGGCCTTCACATGATCAATATTTATTGACAATATTCATATATTCTGCCCTATTATTGATCTTGTGAGAATGACAGTAAAGATATACACCATCTGTTATTAAATTATATTATTCGTATACCGATAACGGGGAAATTACTATTACATGCAGGTAGGAACCATGCAATGAAATGCAAATTTTCCTAAACCACATGCGACATATACAGTATATATATATATATATATATATATATATATATATATATATATATATATATATATATATATATATATATTGTTACGGAACAGAGAAAGATAATGTAGATTTTAAGTGAGAATACTAAAAATCACTACTGTCCCGTAAAGTTCCAGGTTCAAAACAAAAGAGTTAGGTAAAATTACAAGTTAAAGTTTAATGCTCAATCTAACAACAAAACATTCAGGACTCATAAGGATAATGTAATGGCAAAAAACAGGTTAAATATATGGTTAACTGCAATAGCCTCTATTAACACGAAATTAGCATGAGTAAATTTATCTAAGTCAGCCCTGTTAAAATGAGATACCAGATAATACTCAGTGAATGCCAGATATATTATTACAAATACAAAATATTATTAATGATGGCTGACAATAAGAACCTTACATAAATTACAAAAACCTCACCAGGCCTACGAATTAACACATTATGCTATACAGTACAAGAACAAAATGCAATAACAGTTATACTCAAATTACACAGCTGCTAGATGGTTGGAGACTTCCTGAGCACTCACAATAATAATAACTGTACAGGGGAGGACAGAGATGTGAACAAAATGAGGAGTAGATCTAAGTGGCAATGATGCAGAGACTGAGCTCATTATATAGGGGCCGGCAGAGCTTGATACAACTTGTAAAAAGGACGCGCAAATGAAGCCATGGGGACAAAGAGTTGACAATCCCGCTCTGAACAACAGAAAGAGCGACTTACTCTACTCAACGGTAGAAGGGGGGAACTGAGGCAGAACACGCTCGTGATCAAACATGCAGCATACTGTGCGTTAAAATTACGCAAAGGATGATGAAATCATAGGCTATGTAACACCTCCCCACAAAGAAAAAGAAATTTACAAAGGAAATTTCTTATTACTCTAAAACAATCTGTCTAAAGTCTAGATAAGCAATCTGCAATAACATTTTCTTTCCCCTTGACATGTTGTATGTCTAATGAATACTCCTGAAGAAGTAGACTCCATCTTGTCAATCTCTGATTTTTATCTTTAAACTTACTAAGGAATTTCAGTGGGTTATGATCGGTATAAATGACTATGGGGTCAAAACCAGAACACAAATAAAATGAAAAATGCTGTAAACCCAAAATCAAGGCCAAAAGCTCTTTCTCAATAGTTGAGTAGTTCTTTTGAGGTGGAGTGAACTTCTTACTGTAGTAAGATACAGGGTGTTCAATACCCTGATCATCCTCTTGCAGCAAAACAGCCCCAGCTCCTGTATCACTTGCATCAACAGCCATCTTAAAAGGCTTAGCAAAATTTGGAGTAGCGAAAGCACTGGCTGACTTAATAGGATAGCTTTAAGTTTGTTGAAAGAGGATTCACAGTTATCGGTCCAGACAAATTTAACTCCCTTTTTCAGTAGGTCTGTAAGTGGTGATACAAGAATAGAAAAGTTAAGAACAAATCTCCTGTAATAACCTACCATTCCCAAAAATCTTTGTAGCTCTTTCCTACTTTTAGGTCTGGGAAGATCACTTATAACCTGAACCTTAGCTCCTGGTGGTGCAACATGTCTATCACCAATTACATACCCAAGGTACTGAACTTTAGCTTGACCAAACTCACACTTTGATAAATTAGCTACAAGATTAGCATGAACCAAACGCTCAAGAAATTTACTGACATGGCATAGGTGATCTTTCCAGTTGTCACTGAAGATTAATACATCATCAATATAAACAACACACCCTGCCAAACCCTCTGTTACATCATTCATGAGCTTCTGAAATGTGGCTGGTGCATTCTTCATACCATATGGCATTAAAGAACATGCAAAAGTCTTTCCTAGTGTTACAAAACATGAGATCTCCCTAGCACGTTCAGTCATAGGTACTTGCCAGTATCCCTTTAACAAATCAAACTTACTTATGTACCTAGCCTTTCCGATCTTGTCTATGCAATCTTCCACGTGAGGGAGAGGGTAAGTGTCTGTTTTGGTTATCTGATTAACACGTCTGTAGTCGATGCAAAGCCGCTGTGACCCACCTGGCTTAGGGACTAGAGTGACAGGAGAACTCCACTCGCTCTGACAGGGCTCAATCATCTTGTGGTCCATCAGGTAGCCAAGCTCCTTCTGGATGAGAGGAACTTTCACTGGGTTCACACGGTAAGGAGGCAGTTTAATTGGCTTTGTGTCTCCAACATCGACAACATGCATCAACACAGTGGTTCTTCCTGGAGTAGCACGGAACACTTGCGGGTACTCCTGCAGTAATGCCGAAAACTCCTGCCTTTCTTCGGGAGGTAGATGAGAAAGCTTAGTCTGGAGATCATTCATGATATCAGGATTCTTCCCTAAACTATCACTCAGGCTCATACTGCATGGGAGAGCTTCACTTGCAGACTCGGGTGGAACAGCTACAGTGCAGACTGGATTATTTTCGTCCCGCCTGTGATATAACTTTAGCATGTTGATGTGACATAGTTGCTTGTTCTTTCTACGATCTGGTGTGGCGATGACATAGTTGACATCACTGAGTTTCTTCTCCACGAAATAAGGACCACTAAACTTGGCTTGAAGAGGTTGCCCATGAACTGGTAGCAGAATCAAAACCTGATCTCCTGGCTGAAAGTGGCGTAACCTGGACTTCTTATCATACCAAGTCTTCATCTTCTCCTGAGCAGCTCCTAAATTCTCTCTCGCCAGCTGTAAAGCAGTGGACAGCCGTTCTTTGAACTTCATCACGTACTCCAGCAGGTTGACATCATCTTCCTCCGACAGCCAGCATTCCTTGAGTAGCTTAAGGGGTCCTCTTACTTCATGGCCAAACAGTAGTTCAAAAGGTGAGAAGCCCAGTGATTCATTTGGAGATTCTCTTGCAGCAAACACAACGAATGGAAGACCTTTATCCCAGTCTTTCTGATGTTCCAAACAGTATTTCTTGAGCATCGATTTGAGTGTTTGATGATATCTCTCCAACGCTCCTTGGGTCTGGGGATGGTAAGCTGAAGACGTGATCTGGGTGATGCCCAACTCTTTCAGAGACTGCTTGAAAACATTTGACATGAAATTACTTCCCCGGTCTGACTGTACCTCCTTGGGCAGACCAAACTTTGTGAAGAACCCTAGCATTTTCTTAACCACGTTCTTTGCTGAGATATTTCTAAGTGGAATGGCTTCAGGATAACGAGTAGCCATATCAATCAGGGTCAACACATAAGAAAATCCTGAAGAAGTCTTAGGAAGAGGGCCCACAATATCCACCAACACACGGGTGAAAGGCGCCTCAAAAGGAGGAATGGGAACTAGAGGTGCAACCTTTTCGGTCTGATTACACTTCCCCACAACTTGACAGGTGTGACAAGACTTACAATACCAGGAAACATCCCTGAAGATACCTGGCCAGTAGAAGTGTTTCAAAATGCGTGCCGGTCTTCCTCACTCCAAGGTGTCCTGCCAAACTGGAATCATGAGCCATTCTAATGATATCCTGTCTACAAACACGAGGGATGACAACTTGATGTACAACCTCCCATTCACAGTCGGCTGATGCTGTTGGGGGTCTCCACTTTCTCATAAGTACTCCTGACTTTACATAATAACAAGTAGAAGCACCGGCTGACTCTTCTTCACTGCAAGCAGAGTTAGCTAGACCTTTCAACTCAGGGTCAGCAACCTGCAACTCAACCAACTCTTGACGAGACAAATTATCAACACTACGGGGTACTGCCTCATCTGGTGAGTGGTCCAAATTAGCAAGAAAAGTGTCAGCTACGATAACATCATCATCATCATTATCCTCTAAATCACCAGTAACTTTAGACTTAGCCCTAGTGACAGCACATGCAGGGAACACATCAGGGACATCACAGTCCTGGGACGCAGCCACTGGCTCACTAGACAACTGAGGAGCTGGACACACTTGACTTCCACCAATATCATTTCCAAGTAAGAAAGTTACACCTGACATTGGGAGTGTCTCACCCAACCCAACCATAACGGAACCATTAACAAAAGCAGACTCTAAATTCACTCTGCACAAAGGGACAGAGAAGTAATCATTCCCTACGCCTTGTAAGATTACAGTTTCATCAGAGGAATTAACATTAGAGCCTAGAACACTGGTCAGCATAAGGGATTGGCAAGCACCTGTATCACGATATATTTTAACTGATTTCCTGTCATTACTGTCCAGAGGACTGACAAAACCATCAGACAGGAAATTAGCACATGAACTCTTGAGAGTGTCACCCACATTACTGCTCAAAAGAGGAGCTCCATCATGAGAATTTAAGTTACCCCTCAAAGCAGGTTCAGTTAACTCAGTTAAAGAATTCTGGGAACTCTCAAGGGTGGACACTAGACCAATTGACTGAATATTTAAAGACTCCTTTTTGTTCACATCACTCTGTCTCCTGAAACATTTCTCCGTAGTATGACCAAGCTTTCTACAATAAGTACATTTACTTTTCTGAAATCTAGAGGTGAAGCTGGTATTTACTTCCTGAGAAACATCATCTTTATTCTCTTTCCTGTTACCTGTACTCTGAGTAGAGGCAACGTACTTACTCTCAGCTTTCACTTTTTCTTTATAATATCTCATGTGAGTGAGAACATATTCATCAGCTAAAACTGCAGCATCAGACAAATTATCTATTCTTCTCTCATCAAGATATAGGCTTACATCTTTATTAACACACCTCTTGAAGTCCTCCAGCAAAATCATCTGCTTAAATTTACCAAAATCAGAATCCACATTCTTAGAATTTAACCACTGCTCTAACAGATCTTCTTTGATTTTTGCATACTCAACATGGGATTGCTTATCTTGCTTACAAGTTGTCCTAAATTTTACTCTATAGGCTTCAGGAACAAGCTCATAGGCCTTAAGAATCAAGCTCTTAACTACATCATAATTATCAGATTGATCCTGAGGCAAAGATGCATAAGTTACTTGAGCTTTACCGGTGAGAACAGTTTGAAGGAGTACTGGCGAATACTTTTTGGGCTAATTAAAACCTGTAGCTACCCTCTCAAACAACTGAAAATACTTTGTTAAATCAGGTTCATTAAAAGGAGGGACAAGTTTAACATTTTTAGCCACATCAAAATCATCAGAGCTAGATGATCCAGTTCCACCTTGTTTCATGCGATACTCATGGTCTGCCTGAATCCTAGCAATTTCAACTTGTACCTGAGCCTGTATCTGTGCCTCCTGAATCCGAGCCTGAGATTCAGCCTCCTTAGCATTTGCTTGAAATTCAGCCTCCTTAATACGAGCCTGAGACTCCGCCTCCTTAGCCTGAGACTCAGCCTCCTTAGCACGTGCTTGAAATTCAGCCTCCTTAACACGAGCCTCCTGCAGGGCTAGCTGTAACTTAGCTAATTCAATCTGCGTTTGCTCATTTGGAGAAGTTACATTAAACAAGCTTTTATTAATCATGCCAACAATTTGATCTTTAGAATGATGAGAGTGAACTGCAATTCCCAATTGTTGAGCAACAAGCTTAAGTTCATTCTTTGTTCTGTTTTCTACATCACACACGGTTTCCACATTTGACAAAAAATCTTTGGCTTCATCAAGTGTAGTAATAGTAGACATCATGAATAAGTAACAGTCACAAAATATCAAGCAATATCCTTATGATAATATCCTGAATATCCTGATGAGAGGTCGCCAAATTTATGTTACGGAACAGAGAAAGATAATGTACACTTTAACGTCACGTCCCGAGGTTTTCCGCACCTCCGACATCCCCCAGTCCCGAGGTATTTTCGAAAAATTTTTTTTGGCTAAAACCTTCGCTTTTGGTGAGAAACATCGAAAATTCATAGAGAAATCGCTCACCTGAGGTTTAAAGTGCCCAATCCAGGTAGGAGTTCCTCCTTACCTGAGTGGGTTTTCTACCATGCTGGCACCAAAGAAAACGAGTTCTATGGGAGGGTAACTATTTTATCCACTCATAAACGGTATTTATTTATTTACTTGGTACGAATGTATATGTAGTATGTGAGTATATTGGTTTTCAAGCAGTAATAAAGGAATTATAAGCATTGTTTCACTCACTAACTAATCACCATACCTGACATTTTTTTGCCACATTACCTGATCATTATTTCTGGCTGTTTCTTCTTCTAATGCTATGTAAACATTGTCCTCCACATTGTCATCGATTGGGGAATCACTCTGGCCCTGAATATCTTTACTAGGCAGGACACTGGTAACAGGTCCTTTGCCAAGACAATGGCATGACGGGGGGAGGGGGGAAGTTATGCAGTGTAAGGCATTGTCCCTGCTTGGCATCTTGTAGAGGAATAAAGGAAGGTGTCCCGTGTATACATACGAAAAATCACGTGCGAAAATTGAAAATTGTGCAAATTAGGGACCTTGCAATTGCATGACGTACTGGTACGTCGCCGGGCCTGGCAAATGCAAATCGTTGCAACATACCCATACGTCGACGGGATGGGGCGGGTTAAGTGAGAATAGTAAAAATCACTACTGTCCCGTAAAGTTCCAGGTTCAAAACAAAAGAGTTAGGTAAAATTACAAGTTAAAGTTTAATGCTCAAACTAACTACAAAACATTCAGGACTCATAAGGATAATGTAATGGCAAAAAACAGGTTAAATATATGGTTAACTGCAATAGCCTCTATTAACACGAAATTAGCATGAGTAAATTTATCTAAGTCAGCCCTGTTAAAATGAGATACTAGATAATACTCAGTGAATGCCAGATATATTATTACAGATACAAAATATTATTAATGATGGCTGACAATAAGAACCTTACATAAATTACAAAAACCTCACCAGGCCTACGAATCAACACCTTATGCTATACAGTACAAGAACAAAATGCAATAACAGTTATACTCAAATTACACAGCTGCTAGATGGTTGGAGACTTCCTGAGCACTCACAATAATAATAACTGTACAGGGGAGGACAGAGATGTGAACAAAATGAGGAGCAGATCAAGTGGCAATGATGCAGAGACCGAGCTCATTATATAGGGGCCGGCAGAGCTTGATACAACTTGTAAAAAGGACGCGCAAATGAAGCCATGGGGACAAAGAGTTGACAATCCCGCTCTGAACAACAGAAAGAGCGACTTACTCTACAGTACTATAACGGTAGAAGGGGGGAACTGAGGCAGAACACGCTCGTGATCAAACATGCAGCATACTGTGCGTTAAAATTACACAAAGGATGATGAAATCATAGGCTATGTAACAATATATATATATATATATATATATATATATATATATATATATATATATATATATGTATATATATATATATATATATATGTATATAAATATGTATATATATATATATATATATATATATATATATATATATATATATATATATATATATATATATATATATATATATATATATATATATATATATATATATATATATATATATTTAAAGTATATATATATATATATATATATATATATATATATATATATATATATATATGTGTGTGTGTGTGTATGTAAGTGTGTGTGTGTGTGTGTGTGTGTGTGTGTGTGTGTGTGTGTGTGTGTTTTGTAACCAAAGAATGAAGGGTCAAGAAGATGGATATCTATCTATCTCTCTCTCTCTCTCTATAAAAATAAATATATATATATATATATATATATATATATATATATATATATATATATATATACCCCTTTATAGCAAACTTCGGATATAATGACCCACCATTTCCAAAGCGAACTTCCACCGTATATAGCGACTGATGGTCAGTGTATGCGACAGAAGTTCATGACCCACATTACCCAGAGCGAACTTCTGCCAGAAATAGCAACCTTTGTTCAGTGTATGCAGCGGAAGTTTGTGATCCAGCGTTCCCTGAGCAAACTTCCACCTGGAATAGCGACCTTTGGTCAGTGTATGCAGTGGAAGTTCACATGCACCCAGCTCCCTTGACTGACCATTGAGGGAGCGCCCACACAATAAGTAATGTAGGCTAGCTAGCCCGCGTGCCTCACCCCTTTCCGTGCTGGGTATTTCTTAGTCTGTGAGTATTATTTGCTCCATCTGGTTCTCTCCCACCTTGCCTCTCTCACTTGCATGACCTCTCATACCACGTGTGACCTACCAACACTTCCAGCCAATGGCAAGAATGGCTTCAGAATCAACAAGCCCTGCATCCTCAAGCAAGGGGAAGAGGAAGATTCTCTTCCTGGCCGAAAAGTTTCAAATTATTAATGAGTTTGAGGAAGGGGGTACACGAAGTCAACTCCAGAATAGTACGACCTCAAGAAAACAACAGTTCATGACTTTATCAAGGGGAGGGAGAAAGTGAAGGAGGCCAATAATGCAATGGAGGCCGGCAAGAAGGGGAAGGAAATGTAACGCAAGCGACAACTTCCCATGGAAAATCTCGACGAGGCAGTGTAAAAGTGGTACACGCAGGAGAGAGCAGAGGGTGTTCCTGTTCTTGGTGCTGACATTCAACATGTGGCACAAAGGCTTGCTGGTCACCTGGGCCACAACAATTTCAAGTGCAGTGATGGTTGGCTGTGAAGCTTTAGGTGGCGTCACAACTTTGTAAATAAGACAATAACAGGCGAGCTTCTCAGTGCCGACTCCGATGCAGTGGATCCCTTCAAAAACCACTTTCATCATCTGAAGGAGGAGGAGGGCCTTCACGACTTCCAAATCTACAGTGCTGACTAAACTGGTCTTTTTTGCAAGGCACTCCCCCAAAATACACAGGCCTCCAAGACAATCAGCAGCACTCGGGGAAGGAAGAGTGCGAAGGACCGCATATCGATGTTGGCGTATGCAAATGCTAATGGGTCCCACCATCCGAAGCCAGTCGTACCAGTCGTTGTGGGTAAGAGTAGGAAGCCCAGGGCTCTGATAGATATAATGGAGAAGCTTCCTACGGAATACCACAGCAACCCTTCTGCCTGATTTACCCAGGAGATAATCGCGAACTGGTTTCATAACAGTTTTGACCCCTCCATTCGGCAGCACCAGGCCTTGCTTGGCATCAGTAAGAAGGATGTTATGGCTGTGCTCCTCCTAGACAACGCCCCAGCCCACCCTTCCACTGTGAAATTGTATTCAAAGGATGGGAAAATAAAGGCAATATTTTAACTTCCTAACACGACTGCCCTATTTCAGCCCATGGACCAGGGGGTGATAGAAAGTACGAAAAGACATTACTGGATTATTTACCTGGACCAGTGCTCAGTCGTGACAGAGGATGGGATGGAGGAGGAGGGATATGTGGACACCAGGGGGAAGAAGACACTTGACAATTTTAAGAAATATAATATCAAGGATGCAGTTCCGACCTGGGCAGAGGTTTGGAGGAAAGTGCCAGTGACTACTTTCTGCAATGCGTGTTGTAACTTCCTAAAAAAACCCAAACTCCAGGCCAGAAGTCAGATTTCGAGAGGTTGGAGCCACCAAAGGCAGACGAAATGTTGGCTGCAGCTGGCCAAGGCTCCATTCCTGCAGAAGAGATGGAAGAGTGGCTAGAGGAGGATGGTGGTCTGCCTGGATATCCCCACCAGATAGACGAGGAAATAGTACAGGAACTGACCACGCCTGAACCACCTACAGAGGAGGAAGAGGAGAGGCCACGTGGGCCATCCCCCTCTGGTGCCATCGATGCAGCAGACACTCTTGGCCATCGCAGAGGACATTGGTGGCTTTCTGGGGAAGAATTATGAACTCCTCAGACGGATTAGGCTGGACATTATGAGAAGAAACCAGGCCAGCCAAGTTCTGCAGAAAATTTCAGACTTCTTTAAGCCTGTCACCTCGCCTCCAGGTAAAAAAGAAACATACTGTGTCAGAGACCTCGAATGTGACTGTTGCTTCGACGTCCTCTGTAAGCCTTCCCAGTTTGGCTTCTGGCACCAGCACACCTTCCTCCCAGACACAAATGACACCAGAGCCACCAGAAATGATATTTGCTGAATCTGTTGATAAATGACTGAAAAAAGTGTCATGTAAAGTGAATATATGGTGTATACAGTACTGTACTGAAGTGTAAATATTGTTCTGAAGTGTTCAGTGTGTATTATTAAGTGTAAAAGTAAGTGTAGTGCCTTTGTGTCGTGTGCTCTGGTGTATAGGTGTACTGTGTGGTGCCCACATTTAAACTCTTCAGAAATCCCCCCCTGCTTCCCTTCTGTTCCTGTGGTGACTACAGCATCACTTCTTGGCACTTCCTGGCATGGTGAGTGTACTGTAACAGTACTACATTACATTACAGGCATTGTATTTATATGTACATCTTCATACAGGATGGTATTTACTGTAGCCAATTTACTGTGTGTGTGTGTGTGTGTGTGTGTGTGTGTGTGTGTGTGTGTGTGTGTGTGTGTGTGTGTGTGTGTGTGTGTGTATACGTAGAGAGAGTGAGAGAAAGCTGATTTCCACAGGGAAAAAGAAACATGAAATAGTCCAAGCACATGAGATATTTCGTGTTTCTCTTTTTTCCTATGAGTATTAGCATATTTATGAATCGCTTGTTATTGATTTATTCGCAGATAGATAGATAGGTAGACAGACAGAGAGATAGATTCAAATATAGATAGACAGATAGATTGGCTAGGCAACACTGTACAGTAGATGTATGTATGTATTTATTAATATACATATGTATTCCATTACATGCACTAGTGCACAAACCCATCTTACTCAAGCACTTTGATTTCCTGTACGGTACATTAAAGCTGACAAACCAAAATATTTTAACATGTTTTATATGACCATTAGTCTGTACACTGTTTATATTCCAATGTAAATGTCATTACTCTTTGCGTTCATAATGGTATGATTTAAACTGCCATTTATGACATACACTTGGTAATTGCCCTGCATGTATGTATCGTAACACCTTATGCATATGCAAATTGAGTTATTGTTTGTAGGCTACATAATGGTTACGAACCACACAAAAGCTCTGCCATACGTTGCATGTTTTCATGACAAATTCTCGGAAGCATTATGTAATATGACATTCATTTATCTCCAGCTTCAGAAACATGTTAGCAGCATGTAACTTGTTTTCAAATGGTATGTTTCACACAGGAGGGGGTATTTATTGTTTTGCCAATATATACACAGGTGTTGGGTAGAAGTGAATCTGAAAACAATGGACTTTTTTTTTTTTTTCAGTTAAATCAACATGATACTTATGATTAACAGAACTAAAACATCAATCGGCTATGTGTTTCCGTTTCCCATCTGAATTATTTTCGGGATAATAATGTAACCTAACATGTATGTGGCGAGCTGTCCTATCCATTAGCAAATAAGCACACTATAATATTCTCGTCTGTATTATTAATACAATCATTATATTCCGAGTCGCAGATTTATATCATTGGTATGAATCTTTGTCATCAAAATTCAATACTTGGGAGACTATTCACCACCCACATGGTATCAATGGTGATAAAATTCACTTAGTTTCACGTGGTAAGCCTATATATTCCCGATTTATAATTAATCTAACCAAAGTCTATCCTATAACCTTTTTCTTTTATTCCCGTTCTCCTTTATCTAGCTTGTGCACAAGATGGTGTGTTGGTAAGGGTCTCGCAAATTTATCATTGAGTCGTTACTCCGTATCCTCTTTCCTCCGTGATTGGAAGGCAGGTATAATTATTCTCCTGCACAAAGGAAAAAGGGAAAAAGAAGTGTGTGTCAATCACAGGAGCATTTGTCTTCTTAGTGTAATAGGAAAAGTATGTGGCATGATACTATTTGACAAAGTTAGAGAAATAAGAGAGGGATTAGCTAAAGAACAGGGAGGTTTTAGAAAGGGAAGAGGTTGTGTACTGTAGATTAAATATTCATTCATAGGTCATTAGTGGAAAAGTTTCTAGAGAAGGGAAAGAAATTGTATGTACCCTTCATGGATTTTGAGAACGCATATGACAGGTTGCACAGACAAGGTATGTGGAAAGTATTAAGAATATATGGAGTAAATGGGATGTTACTGAATGCCGTGAAGAGTATGTATGAGGGTGCTAAGGCTGCTGTGCGTGTGAATAGTGAAATGAATGAATTTTTCTGTCTGAATGTTGGATTGAAACAGGGACGTGTCTATGTCCCCATGGTTATTTAATCTGTATATGGATGGGGTTCTAAGAGATACAAGGTAGGGCAGTGGATGTTGGAGTGACCCTTATGAGGGAGGGGAGTGTTTGGAAACTCCCTGTACTTTTGTTTGCAGATGATACTGTATTGTTAAGTGAAGGCGAAGGGGAACTGCAAGGCTTGGTGAATGAGTTTGGGAGGGTGTGTAAGGAACTGAATCTAAAGGTGAATGTAAGGAAGAGTAAAGTTATGGTCTTTGAGAGAAACGAAGTCACTGAATGTACAATGAGGCTGGATGAGGAGGAAATGAAAAATGTGAGTGCGTTTTAGTACTTGGTTAGTGTGATGAGTAAGGATGGAAGTTTAGAGGGTGAAGTGCTTAAAAGTGTAAAACAGGGAAGAATGATTACTGGTTCTTTGAAAACAGTGATAAGGAACAGGGAAGTGAGCATGGAAGTAAAAAAGTCGCTGCATGACAGTATTGTGATACCATCTAAAATGTATGGAAGTGAAGCTTGGACTTTGCTGGAGGGACACAAGTCAAGAGCGAGAGCAGTGGAAATGCGTTATATGAGAGGAGCATGTGGAGTTACGTGGAGAGACAGACTGACAAAGGAGGAAGTGAATGAGCATTGTGATGTAGATGTGGATGTGACAGAAAGCATTAGGAGAAAAACACAGATGTGGTTTGGCCACGTGGAAAGGATGGAGAGCGAAAAACTAACGATGAGAGTGTATGCGAGTGAGGTGGAGGGGGGGAAAAGGAGAGGGAGGTCGAAGATGAGATGGAGGGATGGAGTGGAGAGGTATATGAAAGAGAAGGGAGTGACCTGGGAGCAAAGCAGTGAAATAGCGTTGGACAGGGTGACATGGAGGTGATTTGTTTGTGGCCACCTCTTACGGGATTGAGGCATCTGGCAATAGATAGACTGATAGATAGGAAACCAGTCCTCACCATCGATCAATTGTAACAAGCAAAAACAGAGTCAGCGTCGAGATTATTTTTCTAAGACTTTTTTTAACCCCTGAGCTCCCAGAGTCCCTGCACGAGGGATTTTACTGGAAGGGTGCTAGGGGTACTGCCCTCCGCCTGTAGGTTCATAGTCGCAAAGCTCATAGGTCCCTACCCCGGGGTTCCCTTCTTTATTAAATGTTGAAAATGCCCAGTTCTGTCTCACACTGGAGACACGGGGCGCAAAGGGGTTAATACTGGTGGTGTTAGGAAAAGAATACTTTGTTTTCATTTAATCCTTAACTGCTTCCCTACAAGTGACCTTAGTTAAGCCTGGGGAAAGATATTATCTGGCAGGAAGCAAGCAAAAATTCGACTGCTGTCATTTTATTGAAGGGATTAATGGTAATTAAAATAACTCAGAGTAACTGCCCCATGTGGCTTCTGTTATATCTTGGCACTAAAAACAGATTTTATATATATATATATATATATATATATATATATATATATATATATATATATATATATATATAAGTTATTGCTGATTATATCAATGCGATAAACTCTTTTAGTGTATATAATAACACAAGTCTGCAAAATATTAGTCATTAAATTTTTTTTTTAATTCTGAGTATTTATTTTTATTGCATTTATGAACACATTAAAAATACATTTAGAATCTTTCCATCACATCACAATTTAATACAAATTAAACAAAAATAAGTAAAATATAACAAAGTATAAAATTCAGTCGATCTATACAATGTTCTAAATTAATTGAAAATAAAAATTTTTAGTCCCTGTAATTTTTTTTTTTAACATATACACATTCCATGACTCACATAAAACTTCTTTAGGCTTTGTAACATCTCAATTTTTTTTCCTCCAAAACTCGTTTGGTGGTCAGTCGTTTGTACATTATTGCTGGTGCGTCCCTATGAATCATCCAGCAGTAATCCGCCATCATACTGACATCCAAACGTCCTTGGTACTGTCTTTCCATGTCCATGATATCCTAATGCAATCTTTCACCCTGTTCTTCACTCATCACTTCAAGATTTTAGGGGAAAAATCCCAAATGCGCATCCAAAAAGTGAACTTTGAGACTCATGTTCCATATTGCAGAACTTCTGCCTATCAGAACTCATTCATTCACCGAACTGCATCTCTCTGGAACTCGCTTCCCGAGAGTTGTTTCCCTCCAAATTTCAACCCACAACTGTTCAAGTCTAACTGTTACAGATATTTTATGAACAGAGGATAGCAGTAATCTGGTGTATGGATTATTATTTTTTTTTACTCATTTGTTTTTCCTTTCTCCGTTGTTAAAAAAAAAAAAAAAAAAAAAAAAAACTGCTCCTTAATCTTGACCACAAATTTCTCACAATTTCTTTGTAATTTGGATCCTTAGTGTTACCTAAAAACTTAGAAATTACTTCTTTGAATGATATCCAAGCCTATCATTCCAGGTCGTTCATCGCACTATTAACCCGCCCAGTCCCGATGACGTATGGGTACGTTGCAACGATTTGCATTTGCCAGTCCCGGCGACGTACCAGTACGTCGTGCAATTGCAAGGTCGCTAATTTGCACAATTTTCAATTTTCGCACGTGATTTTTCGTATGTATACACGGGACACCTTCCTCTATTCCTGTACAAGATACCAAGCAGGGACAATGCCTTACACTGCATAACCTCCCCCCTCCCCCCCTCACGCCATTGTCTTGGCAAAGGACCTGTTACCAGTGACCTGGCTAGTAAAGTTATTCAGGGCCAGAGTGATTCCCCAATCGATGACAATGTGGAGGACAATGTTTACATAGCATTAGAAGAAGAAACAGCCAGAAATAATGATCAGGTAGTGTGGCAAAAATAGGTCAGGTATGGTGATTAGTTAGTGAGTGAAACAATGCTTATAATGCCTTTATTACTGCTTGAAAACCAATATACTGTCATACTACATATACATTCGTACCAAGTAAATAAATAAATACCGTCTATGAGTGGATAAAATAGTTACCCTCCCATAGAACTCGTTTTCTTTGGTGCCAGCATGTTAGAAAACCCACTCAGGTAAGGAGGAACTCCTACCTGGATTGGGCACTTTAAACCTCAGGTGAGCGATTTCTCTATGAATTTTCAATGTTTCTCACCAAAAGCGAAGGTTTTAGCCAAAAAAAAAAAAATCGAAAATACCTCGGGACTGGGGGATGTCGGAGGTGCGGAAAACCTCGGGACGTGACGGGTTAATCTGTGCACCTTAAATCAGTTTTCTAATTATTAGGTCCAGTAAATACAGCCTCGTGCAAATTAGCTTCAGACAAACCAGGAAACTTTTGGCACAAATATATAAAACAGTCTCCACCTTTTGATAGGACTTTGACAAACTGCTTCATTAATCCTAATATGAAGTGGTGGTATCAGCACTTTATCTGGATTCACCAAGCTAGGCCTGATGATGTTTTTGGCACCAAGCTGTAGATTTTTTTCTGTTTAGCCATTTCTTCTGAACCCAGTGTAAATCCTTGGCTCTGCTGTCCCACTCACAAAGAAAACATGGGAGTTTTGTATACCCTGACTGCTGGCCCAGGAAGATACACAGAACTTTCAAGTCCCCACATATGAACCAACGGTGTTCACTGTAGCTGATTTTCTAGAGAAGATTTGCCAAATTCTGGCAAGTTTCTTTTAAATGCACAGAATAAGCAACAGGTATTGATGCATATTTATTACCAGCATGAAGAAGCACCCCTTTCAGGCTTCTTTTAGATGAACCTTTAATTAGTCTCCATTCTTCTGCATTATTATCTCCGCTAAGTTTCTGCAGTAAGCCATTTACGTTAATGCAATAAACCAAGGATCAGTGCAATAAACCAATATTTTCAATAAATGTGACTGTGATAAAAAAGAAACATTCCACTGACAGTAATTTACAAGCGCACTAGTCAACTGAGTCACACTGAGTTATGTTTGCTGAACTCCAGTACTGGTAGGACTCATTACTGTGTTGTGTTCCAGCTATATTCTGGCTTCTTATCAAATAAATCAACTGTTGTTTTAAACATGGATTTTAATATTAAAAAATACTAAACACAAACATATTATCACCGCAATAAAGTATAAATGTGTTATGTGATGGAGGAAAATGGATTTAATTCAGCGCCCAAAAATATATAAAAATCATATGAAATATTAAAAAAGAAGTATCTCTGTGTAATTTATTGCTGGTTATATAACCTCTGTTAATATTTAACAGCTATTATCTTGTAGTATATTCTGAATCACAAACAGCAAATCTGGATCACAAACAGCAAAAGTTCTCTCACATCTTTTGCTTCCTTCTCTACGGGCTTTGAAAATCGGTGGGTGAACCTGCACAAGCCGACAATGATTGCTTCATTTAGCCATAGACCAATGCCAGTTGGTCCAGATTATCAAATAATTAAGGCATAAATGTGAATGAGAAGTGAGAAGGAGGAATATGTGAGGTAAAGATGAAAATGGATCAGAGGTGTGTGAGGCTTTCAGTGCTACTCTGTTTCTGAACGGGCTGATGTGCATGGTAGATGTAGGGGAACTGGGTAGGAGGCAAGTTTAAGAGAATAGGGGAGACGATGAATCTAGAAAGTAAATCAATTGTTGTATGACGACAGCTCAACTTTGGGTGCAGATTCAGAAGGAAAAATTCAGCAGTTGGTGCTCTAGTTTGAAACAGTTACTAAGATGTGGAAACAGTGCTGGAAGTTAATGTGATAAAAAGCAATGTGAAGAAATGCAGCAGGGAGACAGAGTATGACATTATGTGAATAAACCTAAACACGGAAAACCTGAAGTAAGCAGAATGTTCTAGATGTTTGAAGGTCGATATAGCAACAAATTAATTTCAGGGGCCTAAAGTATGTCATACAGAGACAGAAGAGGAGAAGGTACTGGGACATCAAGGAACATGTGGGAGGAGAGATCAGTGTCTGGTCCAGCGAAGATTGTTACATGTGAATGCATAGTGGTACACAGGAATTTCTATAGACCTACAAAGTGTGGATCATTAATGCTAGGACTGGATAACGGTGAAGGTGCTGCAGCAAGCCTAACTTCAGTTCACATTTGGAACGAATAAAACAGAGTAAAATATGGTACAATAAGAGAGATGTGTGGAAGTAGATACAGTATGTTAGAAAGTGTTGCCCAGGGTGTGTTGAATTATGGCTGTCTGAAGAGAATGGAGGATGAGAGATTATTAAAGATTATACTCTTACAGATCGAGGATAGAGACTGAGAGAAAGAAAAGGTCCAAGGAAAAGAGGGAAGAAAACTGTGGATAAGATTCTGAATCATTTGTCTGAACATCTAGGAGGGTGAGAGACGCGCATGGAATGGAGTCAAGCTGGAATTAGTGGAATGCAGGGGATGACACTATCATTTGAAAATAACGTTTTTTATACACTGCAGCTGAAGTTGACAAAGGTCAAGACTGCATATTTAGACTTTTTTATTTATTTTTTACGGAAGATGAACGCAGGAAGGAAAGTCAAATAAAATGTAGAAAAAAAAAATCCATACGCCAGAATACAGTTGTCCACTGTTCAGTAAAAAAAAAAAAAAAAAAAAAAAAAAAAAAAAAAAAAATTATGTAACAGTTGCACTAGAGCTGTCGTAGATTGAAATTTGGGGGAACTAATCTGGGGAAGGGAATTCCAACGAGAAGCGGTTTGGAAAATACAAGAACTCCGCCTATGTAGGACGAGAAAATAAGTGGAGATGAGGCACAAGAGATTCACCTTCATCTAGGCATGTATCATAAAAGTATCTGTAAAATAATGCAAGGGAGGCAACATTCTGTCTTACTTGTATGGGAGGTAGTTCCTTTGTAATTACTGAGTTATTAATTATTCATGTGGCTTTGTTCTGAGTATTGGCCAGTTGTTTTAGTGCAACCTCTCCTCATCCACTCTACAAAAGTGAGCATTATTTGAACCGACAGCACACTCTTGTAAATTATAACTAACTGCTGGTCATTGAAGAAGTTACGGTTTCTATACAATAATCCAAGTTCTCTGAGGCGGTTTTAGCAAGTGATCTACTCATAATGTGAAGGGTCCAAGTAGGGGTACCTTTTAAGAGAAACACCAAGAATTTCAATACTGTTAGAGAGAGGGATATTGCTTGCATTGAAAGTAAAATAGGAATCAGGCAATATCTGTCTATCAGTAAACTGGATATGTTTGGTTTCCCCAGTATTAAAACGGGACAATGTTATTTTGTCCCCATTCAGTTATCCTAGATAAATAATCGTTTATTGAGATTATTGAGCTGAGTTGCGAGTTAAATATATGGTTACATTCCAGTTCGACACTGACACAGGCTCCAGCAGCAGCAGTTCAATATAGGAAGGACGTTGCCCGTGAATTGTTCTTCCTGTGGTCAGCCTTTCAGTGTGCGGCAACAATATAGACTCAGGCGAAGTAAATAAACATTAGCTTCTCAGTTTTGCGGTCTTTATTCACCAGATAAGTACACTAAAAGCTTGCCAGCTACACCTCACTGTTTTAAAAAGAATCCGAGCTATTCACTAGGCAGCACCAACACTGAACTGACACTGAACTGCACTGACACTAAAACTGAAAGGAAACTGACTCCCCTAGGCATTTCTACCTTCTGTATGGCCCTCCCTGCTTCTCCAAAGCTCCAGCACATTCTCGAAGGAGGAACAGTCACCACTCGGAGACACTCATATTAACCCAGAATGTTCTTACACTCCATAACACTCTAAATTATTTAGCATACAAATTGAAATAAAATTCCATAAGTTAACAATCACATAAATAAAACATTACAGGGAAAACGAGCATAAAATTTAGTGCATAACTTTACAAAATACCTCCACTCACAAAGAGCAGGCTAACTGGCAGCTCTGACTCGTAACTGAAAAAATACGAGAAGTACTAAGAAACGTCTAGTACTTCCTATCTAGCAAACCCTGCTTCTCAGCAAAATCAAACTTTGTGTGTGGGTGGTTAAGTGTAAAGGAGCTATGAAGTACTGTCATCTGCTTATGAGAGAATGAGATTATGAGTGAATATAAAGAGGGAATAGGGTGTGAAAAGCATATAATAACAACATTCAAATCTTACCATGAAAGTAAAAGCAGCAGTGGTAACGACCCAGCCCCAGCCACCATCAGGAGCATCACTGTCCTCTGTCATTGGTTCCTCAGTAGCCACAGTAGTGGACACACCTTTGGTGGAGGCCACAGTGGTGGACATAACGCCTGTGGTATCCATAATGATGGCGATGGTCATCACCACGTCTTCCGCTACTGGCTGGCTGTCAAGGACTGGTTGTTGACTTCCCAAGGACACCTCGCTATGGTACCACTGCTGATGAAATCATCCATCACCACTGGCAATGTTTAGTTTACAAACTCATCTTATACCAAATTGTGTTAATAGAATATTAATTTTGCAATTGACATGATGAGTGTGTGGATTATGAGCTTTTTTTGTTTTATGATGGTATGTCCTAATATTTTTTGTATTTGCTTTCTTCTCTCTTGGTTTCTGTTCCTCTCTTCTCCTCTTTTTATTTTCTTCCATAGTCGTAGGTTTTAGTTACTTATTTTGACTACAAGCTTGGATTTACACGGAGATTAAAGTGGGGTTCTAATTCTTTACTTATTGTCAGGTACAGATGCTTGCCCCTCACCTGCTACTTACTTCCATCTATATACTACTAAAATTCCCATGCTGTTTATCTGTTTATTTTTACCTCCTAAAAAGTTTAAACAGTTCATGACAGTGCAAAGGTTTTTGAATCAACGTACCTAAAATGCGTTAGCTTAAAGAATGCGAAAAAACGGGTGCAATCGGCCTCCGGTTACCAAAAACCTTGTTAATCAACAGATGTCCATTTATTATATACAGTAGTGGGGTAAATGCAGCTGGGCATTTCCATGAAGTTTCATGTGTCTGCAGAGAGAGAGAGAGAGAGAGAGAATGGAGAAATGAATTCCCCGAGCTAGGCAACTAAGGCCATATAGCCCCGCTGGGGTTACAGGAGGGAGCTACCCCTCCCGGCAACGGTAGCCCGGGCGAGGCTCGAACTTGCGACCTCCCGATCACAAGCTCAGCGCACTACCACTGTGCTACCGCGCCCCCCCAGAGAGAGAGAGAGAGAGAGAGAGAGAGAGAGCGTTTGTCTGCCTGTCTGTCTATGGAAATCAAGGGAGATGCATACAGAACTCTTTTTAACAGCTCTGACAGGTGTACCTTCTTACGACAAACTTGAACCTTTTAAACGTGTACAATACAAAAGCCAAAGTGGCTCCTCTGATGGCCTAGATTATAATTAATCAGAAATACTCAAGTCGACATTGTGGAAAGATGGTAACCAATAATACTGTTGAATTGTTTACTTCTATAACCATAGTTTAGCTACAACGGGTCAGGTGGGTAGACGGATTGGTGGGATGGGTGGGCAGGGTTGGTGGGTGGGTGGGCAGTGGGAAAATAGGACCATGGTAGGAATAGGTCCATGGAGAATATAACCCTGAGGAAATGGGCCCAAGGACAAAATGGGAACACGATGGTCTTCTTACACAAGGAGTGGCCATCAAAGAGTCCCAGGTACTACATGATCATAGGGTTTTACCAAGGCAATGCCGGGTCCTTCTAGTAACCCCTAAACCATGGATGAAGTACATACCATGAAACAGGTGTTCAAGGTTGATTGGATGATGTACAGTCACTCATAAAAGAAGTGATACCTCGCTAGCCAACCCCTCCGCATTTCGTGTGGTAACACCGTATCATTTACAATTTCAGGTGATTCAAGTTGGGCTTTGAGATACTACACCTGAGTGAACCCCGATTTGAATTTACTTTCACTTCCTGATGAACTATTGTAGCTATGCCGTGTGTGAAAATCCCCTTCATAGTACTGTATTGCTGGGTACATCAAATAATAGCATCACAGTGCAAGGGACAAATCCTTTGACCTCAGTAGATAATCTGATATTAAACACTTTCGTAATGTAGCATCTATAACTCACATTAAAACATGATGAGTGGATGACAACAATTACAATGTCGCATCTGCCAATGATTTCTATCTATTCCCCACACAATTCAAAGCATTCCATTGAAGTGATTATTATAACTTTCACCCCACAGCTTAACCTTTGGCTCTCTTCTCCTTTCACTGATCCACCTGGTGAACAAGCCTACATCTTTTATATCCTTAATGACCTAGTGCAGCTTGTACAGCAACCTATCCATATCCCAGACCGCCTTGGAGAGAGTTCCAACATACTTGACCTCTTCCATACAACTAATCCTTCTGCTTATGCTGTTAATCTTTCTTCACCATTCGGCTCCTCCAATCACAATCTTATTACCTTAACCTGTTCTATCGCTCCAGTACGGCCTGTGGACCCTCCAAAGAAACATCAGTTGTGGCACTTTGGAGCTGCTGATCGGGAGGCCCTCAGGCAGCATCTTTTACTTTTCCTGGAATGATTATTGCTTCTGAGACTGGGAGCCACCTGAGTGTGCCATGCTCATTATGAAGGTTATTCTCTCGGGCATGAAAGCATACATTTCTTTCTCATATCCTTTGACTAATGCAAAGAAAGCCTTGTTTTAATTACGCTTGTTTCAATGTTGTTCACAACAGGGAGAAGGCTTGTAAAAGGTAGGGAGCCAACCCATCCCTGAATCACATTTCTTTTATGTTTCTTCCCAGAATCGTGCTAAGTCTGTTCTACACTCTGCTAAAAATAATTTCATCCATAAATGTTCTCAATTCTCCAACTCGAATTCCTCCCACTCCTTTTGGTACATTGCCAAAAACCTTTTTAACAACTTTACCCCATCATCCTTTCTGCCTCTTTTCTACTCTGATGGCTCTGAAACTATTTCCTCTACTGATCAAGTAGATCTCTTCACTCAGACTTTCTTCTCCAATTCCGCCTTTGATGATTCCAGTGCTGTTCCTCCGTCATTTGCCCCTCTGACTTCCTTATGCTGGCATCGGAATTTCATCAACTGATGTATTTTCTGCCATCATTGGCCTCAGTACTAATGAGTCATATGGGTCTCATGGGGTCCCTCCTGTTGTCCTCAAGAAATGCTCTTCTGTCCTTACACCCTGCGTAGGTGAACTCTTTCTCCTATGTCTATCAACTTGTACCTTTCTTTCTTGCTGGAAGTTTGCTCTCATTCAGCCAGTCCCAAAGAAGGGTGGCCAAATCCGGCCCTCTAACTACCGCCAAATTGCTTTAACATCCTGTGTCTCAAAAGCTTTCGAGCCTATTCTTAACAGAAAAATTTTAAAGCATCATTCCCATCACAACCTTCTTTCTGATCGTCAGTATGGGTTCCATCAGGGATGCTCCACTGGTGATCTTCTCACCTACCTTTCAGACTACTGGTCATCCTCCTTTCGGAACTTTGGAGAAAGCTTTGCCATTGCATTTGACACCTCAAAGGCTTTCGATCGAGTCTGGCATTAAACTTTAATTTCAAAACTGCCCTCTTACGGCTTCTATCCTTCTATCTGTGCCTTCATCTACAGCTTCCTTTCTGGTCGTTCTATAGCCGCTGTTGTAGGCGGCCACCATTCTTCGCCTAGATCTATCAGTAGTGGTGTTCCTCAGGGCTCTGTCCTTTCACTAACTCGCTTCCTTTTATTCATCAATGACCGTCTAAGTTGTACATCTAATCCTATCCACTCATGTGCTGATGATTCGATCCTTCATCTTTGCATTCGGTACCCGCAAAGTCCATCTCAGCAGTTACTTCAACAAACAAGGGATGAGGCTATGGCATACCTAATGTCTGACTTGGCTCGTATCTCTGACTGGGGTAAAAGGAACCTTGTTGTTTTTAATGAATCAAAGACTCAGTTCTTACACATATCAACCCGACAGAATCTTCCACAAGAGTACTCACTAATGTTTAATGATATCCAGTTCACTCTGGCATCATCACTGAACATACTTGGGGTTTCATTCTCTCAGGATTTATCTTGGATAGATCATATTACATCTCTTGTAAAAACTGCTTCCAAGAGATTCAGCCGTTTTCTCAGTCGCCTAAGCACCCGAATTGGGCATCCGCTCCCGAGCCTCGGACGCCAGCACCCAATAACTGAGATTGGTTTTCTCAGTCAATGAATTTCTCGGGTGCGAGCGCCCGAGCCTTGGAACCTAGTGCCTGAGTGACCAGCACTGAGTTGGCAATACTGACCAGGCCTGCCTGTGGTAGTTAGCAGTACTTTACTACCAAATAGTGACCAATCACATTTAATTTTGCATATATATAGGTATATTATATTTTGGATAGTTTTTTGCGTGGCCAACATCATTTTAAAAGTGTGGTTTGAATGATTGGTCAGCAAGAGGAGCCAAGGTCACTTACTTACGGAACATTTACCCACATTACCAATGGTTTAAGATATCTTAATTAAGGCAGGGAACATGATTTGGTATTGTTTTAAGCATATATCGGAATGTACAATAGTTACATATTACATTTTCCAACCGCCTGCAGTGGTGACTTGCAGCCAAGGCAGACGATGGAGCTGGTTTGTTGACGATAGCTAGTATTATTGTGGCTGCACCATACTCTCGTAAAACATTTGAGAGTGTACAAATTTTTAACAACCCTGCACCAAAACATCGAAATAATATCTACTGACGTTACCCAGTACATACCACACGTACTTTCATATATTATTTTTAAAAATAAACATAAATTTTACAGTAGCCTGCCCAGCTCGGACGGTGTACCCTGCCTGATTAACAGTCGGGTGCTTCCACCTAATTGTTCCAATAATGGCCGTGTCACAGACCTCGGAAACGGCACTGAGAAAACCAAATCGATCTCGGGAGCTAGCAGACGACCTCGGGTGTGCAGTCCGAGGCGACTGAGAAAACGGCGGATTAAGTGTGCTAAGCCAACTCCCTACCTTCTTTTCCCCTGCACAGTTGTTGACTTTATACATGGGTTTTATTCGTCCCTGTCTAGAGTACAACTGTCATTTACGGAGAGGTTCTTCTCAATAGGGTGGAGTCAAAGGTTTTTCATCTATTAACTCACCTCCTCTCACTGGCTCCCTCCAACCTCTGTCTCTTTGCCGCACTGTTACATATTTATTTCTTTTCTATCGCTATTTCAGTGGTCACTGCTCCTCTGAACTGTCTGCTTGCATCCTTTCACCACTATGACTGGCACATAGCACCAGTCTAGCAACAAACTCTCATCCCTTTTCTGTCCAACTCTCTAACGCAAGAATTAACCTTTTCTTCCGGTCCTTAATTTATGCAACAGGTCAGCTCTGCAATAGTCTCCCTCCATCTGTATTTCCTACTTCCTATGATCTCAAGTCATTCAAATGCAGTGTGTCCTGGCATCTCGAAATGAACGGATCTTGAATTTGGCTTTTTTTTTTTTCTTGGAAGGAATGGTTTGTGGGCTCCTGGCCTTTGGTTCCTTCTTCCTCACATTAAAAAAAAAAAACTGTGACGTTACATATAGAAATTTAATGTCACATTGCCGACTGGGAATTGCTATGTTGGTACAAGTCCCGGGGAAAAAAAAAAAAACAATAATTAATCTTGTACTGACCTGCACATTATAAACATCTTGAGACAAAAAAAAAAAAAAAAAAAAAAAGGTAATTCACATGAGGCTGCTTGATTTTAACCCGCCCCATCCCGACGTTTTCTGGGCAGTTTTACGCCCCAGTCCCGACATTTTTGGACCTTTTTTTTTTTGGCTCAAACATCGCTTTTGGTGAGAAGCATCGAAAATTCATAGAGAAATCGCTCACCTGAGGTTTAAAATACTCGTTCTAGGTACGAGTACCTCCTTACCTGACTGCATTTTCTAACAGGCTGGCACCAAAGAAAACGAGTTCTATGGGAGGTTAACTATTTTATCCACTCATAAACAGTATTTATTTATTTACTTGGTACGAATTTATATGTAGTACAAGAGTATATTGGTTTTCAAACAGTAATATAGACATTATAAGCATTGTTTCACTCACTAACTCATCACCATTCATTACCTTTTTTTCCCACATTACCTGATCATCATTTCTGACTGTTTCTTCCTCTAATGCTATGTAAACTTTGTCCTCCACATTGTCATTGACTGGGGAATCATTCTGGCCCTGAATGTCTTTATTGGCCAGGTCACTGGTAACAGATGAATTGCCGAGACAATGGCGTGCATGGGGGAGGGAGAAGTTATGCAGTGTAAGGCATTGTCCCTGCTTGGCATCTTGTAGGGGAATAGAGGAAGGTGTCCCGTGTATACGTGCCAAAAATCACTCGCGAAATCACTCACGAACATTGAAAATTGTGCAAATTAGGGACCTTGCAATGTTGCCGCGTTAATTCACTTCTCCGGGATATGAGTGCACATCACGTGAGGACGTGAATTCACGTCTCCGGGACGCGGCGGGTTAAAGGCGTCATGTCTTCATGATGTGTAATTCCGAGGTAGACTACAACATCAAGGTGAAATAGCGACACCTCTTTGTTTAATTTTGGTTTCAGTGTTTTGACGAGGTTTGTAAAATAACTAAGATCTCAATGACATCGCCAGAAGAAAAATTTTCTTTGATGCATAATCTACATCCGATTTTATGACGTATTACTGGATTTAAAAAATTACCGTGGGAATGATGCTGTTCTAATTAAAACAGTAGTTTGCTGTTAAAATACAGTAAAGATGAAAGTTATACTTCTGTTAGGTTAAGAGCTACAGATCACTTTTGTAGAAATACTTCATTACCTGCCTGGTGACATTTTCCCAGGTTATAAACGTCTGCATTATCGTGCATTTACTGATTTTTTCCTTGTTTTACGGTTAGGTATTTTTCACTAAAAATACAATTTGACACTGAAATGTGAAACTACATAAATGTTACTTTTTTGTGCAATAATTCTTAGATAATTCAACCTCAGAATATCTTACACGAGATATTAGCATTTCACTGTTGGCGCCATAATGATCAAGTAGTACAAGAAGAACTTTTACAGTAGCTAGGTTACGTATCACTGTCCGAATTGCATTCTAATGCAAATACTCCCTTTATCATCTCAATCCCCGAATTTCATAGATTATGCCTGTCCTTCACGATAAATTGAAATTTTAATGTCCGATAACTTTGGAGTTAATATAACTGAAATCGGAGGTTGCAATCTCCGTCATGGAGTGTGATCCCAAAGCTTGAAGCTCAAGAGCTCACTTTGTCTGCCCAGATTAATATCCA
>NC_137057.1:41123236-41188236 GCF_032717465.1 Coenobita brevimanus
TAACGGTAAGGTTTTTACTATCCCCACCGTTATTGTTCATCCAGTATGATGCTAGTGATTTTTATATTCTTACCTGTTGTTGGTACTGATCATCTCATCCATGGATAATACAAGTGGTACTCGACTTAGTATAATAGTTTATAGTAATTTAAGAAATATTGTGGTAGCGTTTGTAGTTTTTGGCCGAGCTTAGATTTAGTCAGTACCACAGGTGGTCGTCGTTCCCTCAGCGAAGGAATCTTGAATTGGAAGGGGAGTGAATTTGGCTTGAGGACATAATTTCCTTGATTAGGTACACCAATAAAGAAAAGAAAATGATATATACTTTACTCTAATAACTTGATGCTAGTTTCCACAAACCATTTTTAATTACATGACCCTTTTTAGTATGAAAGAAGATTGTACATGTTACCAGGGTTTTGGATGATCATTCCTGCAACTTTATTACCAGGCGAAACAATTTGATACAAGCTATGTATGAAGTCATTGTATCATATTTTTCTTTTTGTCAGTTACTCTTGGGCTCGACAATAGCCTCAAGACAGGGACCTTTTTTACGAGCATGGGTTATCTGTTCGGGCTGGCATAGCCTCGAACTAATAAGAATGATTACTTGTGTTCATTTTCATCCATATAATATACTCTCATCATGTAATTTTCTAGAATCCAATATCAATTCAGTACTATTTACAGTTCATAATCATCATTGCTATATAATCACTAGAAATACATAATCACTAAGAATTCGTAATCACTCGGGCTTGTTTAGCCTCGAGGTACTATTCAAACATTGTACAATCACCAAGAATACATAATCACTCGGGCTTGTTTAGCCTCGAGGTTCATTTCAAAATTACATCATTGCTCACAGTCACTAAGTTCCCTTCCACGCTCCTAACTTCCTTAGTTACAAGAAAGAAAACGGTTAATGGTTTTGAATTTCGCTCTTCCGTTACCAGATTACATCACTTTCAAATTTCTATTTCTTATTTACAAAATAAGATTCACTTGATAGATCAATGATACTATTACATTTGGTTTATATAATAATTCATGGATAGTGTAATGTGTGTATGCTCAAGTCTTTGGACAGTACTATGGGAAAGCCTCATGCTCTCACTGACGTCGCCGGTGTCTGTGGGCTGAACAAACGTCCATTATATACGACGTCTGGGGCTCGAGTCACTATGTTAAACTTTCAACAATATTACTTCATATAGTCCATGACAAGTAAGGACTAAACAAAGAAAAAGAGGGGGAGGAAGAAGAAATGTGGATGGCTCACCTGAACAAACGTCCATTATATACGACGTCTGAGGCTCGAGTGAGCTCGTCGGGTGCTAGCGATGCCACTGCTAAATCAAATGAAGTGGTGTTTTTGAAATATGGTGGGTTTCCATTTTCTTTACAATTTATTTAGCAGTGTACCCATGACGCCAGGACTTTTGATTGAATTGGGGAAAATTTGGGATTTATTCCTTACTCAATTTAGATACTGATTCTATCACTATCTCACTTTGAATCTGAGAGCAGCTCATGCCATCTAGTGACGGCCAAGACAAACGGGACCTTTAAATCCTCACAAATGACATTATTTAGGCCTTTTTGACTGTTAATCTTACATATTTGGGTTCTAGCAGCTTCATTAGTAAACATTTCACAACTAGGTTACGGAAAGAATTGTATATTCATCATTATTCTGTTTAAGGTTTGAACTCGGCGCCCGGCAACGACGCACAAACAAGGGGGAAGAGCTGCGCGAATCTGTTATTCGTTACATGACGAGACGGGGAATTCCCATAGCTCAACATCCACAATTACATCACCCACTGCATAGATACAGAGATACATATAAAAAGTTAACCCTACATTAATCATTAACATATGAATTACTACTTAAGATAGGAACTTATAAACTAAAATTCAGGTTACACCCTATCTAACTTAAAAACTACAGTACTTCTAAACACATACATGAATATCAAATGTGTGGCACTAGACGGCTCCCACGTTCGGAAAACAAATTTTACCCAAGTCAATTTTCTATGACATGTGCATGGATGGAATGTTGTTACTCTAATAACTGCTATGAACACTTTGAATTGGAATACTTTCCCCACAATCGGTGGCACCTGTCGGTCCACATTAAACACCTGATGTGTACCTCGGAAGGTCGCTTACTCATTACATTAGGAGGTATGATCACTCCTTACTCGGGATGTTATGAGGGAATTTATGCCCCAGTCAGCCTCAGGTTTTGGAGGATAGCTTGTCACTCACCTGAGCTCGACAGGGTCTCTCGAGAGTGAGATCACCACGGGAGGCGCTTCCTTACATTCTTCCACTCGCAATCACACTCACTCTGTCCTTTTGATTCCAGCTTTCCGCCCGCAAAAAGGTGAGCGCTCATTCTGTCCTGAAGACTCCACTACCTCACAAACTGTGCTAACTGTAAGGTGAGGGGATTAGCTACTCCCCTCGAAGTAAGGCACTTCCCGGTTCCAACAGGAACTCTTCTCTCTTTTCCTTTTTACACCCTCTCCTCGGGGAAGAGTCCACCCGGAACATAACTTTAAACAGTTATGTTTCACAACATTCGACACATGCGCTTGTCTACTTTTCTAACACTCCTCTATGAGCCTCCGAGGGGCAGTCCTCACTCGCGGTGCTAATCGCTCATCCTCGGGCTCCGGGGCGAGCTCCTGTTGCAGCGGTTCTAAGAGCCATTCCTCGGTACCGTAATATGGTTTTACCTTTTCAGCAGCCCTTTGTATTTTTTTTCCACTAAATACATTTCCAATGATATAAACACTTCCATCTAGCAGCACTTCAATCACTTTATACGGGCCGTCCCATTTGGCATTCAGTTTTCTACAGGTACCCGGCTGTATGGTCTCTTTTTTCGCCCACACCAAGCTATTGATTCCAACCTTCTGTGCTCTCCTCCGTTGTCCAGGACGATACCTCGTGACGTCCCAAAATCAATGAAGTATTGCCCAAGACAGTGAATGATGTTTTGTGTATGTTTGTCTCTGGGTAATATCTGTCTAGCGAACATATAATTACATAACCCTTAACATTCCAAGCTAGAAGGAAGGAAAGAAAAGTGAAGAATTAGCACTAAGCTTAGGAAACATGGAAATATCAAGACGAGGGGTTGGACAGAAGAGCAGAAGAGGACAGTAATGAGACAGACTGGAGATAAAAAGGCCCCCTTTAGTCGCCTCTTACGACAAACAGGGATACTGGGGAAGTACTCTTTCCTCCCTTCCCCAGGGGTAACCGTATCTAGTACACTATTTGAACCTCATTACTATCAGGATGTTCTGAATATAGAGTGGCGGAGATATTTGGGAATGATCAACCAATGCTACCCTTAGCATTCTCACTTTTTTTTACTCTTCCATTCCCTTCACTTTCTCACCAACGCCACTAATTTGGGAACGATGAGTATCCCACCGCTATTGCCACCAGTGTAAAGCTAGAAATTTTATCCCACCACCGGTATTCACCAGTGTAAAGCTGGTAATTTTATCCCACCGGTTGCCATCAGTGTAATGATGAAATTTTTCATCCCACCGGTTGTCACCAGTGTAAAGCTTGAAATGTTATCCCACCGGTATTCACCAGTGTAACGGTAAGGTTTTTACTATCCCCACCGTTATTGTTCATCCAGTGTGATGCTAGTGATTTTTATATTCTTACCTGTTGTTGGTACTGATCAACTCATCCATGGATAATACAAGTGGTACTCGACTTAGTATAATAGTTTATAGTAATTTAAGAAATATTGTGGTAGCGTTTGTAGTTTTTGGCCGAGCTTAGATTTAGTCAGTACCACAGGTGGTCGTCGTTCCCTCAGCGAAGGAATCTTGAATTGGAAGGGGAGTGAATTTGGCTTGAGGACATAATTTCCTTGATTAGGTACACCAATAAAGAAAAGAAAATGATATATACTTTACTCTACTTTAATAACTTGATGCTAGTTTCCACAAACCATTTTTAATTACATGACCCTTTTTAGTATGAGAGAAGATTGTACAGCCGACAGCAGAAGTTCGTCCCTCTTAGCGTGCGTGATACGAGCCTGTTGATCTGGTAACACTGTATGAGATAGAGTTGACAGGTACGCTTTAAATGGCTAATATTAAAGAAATGTGTTCGGAGATAAGAACACATTCTCTAATGATAATATTAATTTGCAGCAGGTGGGATAATAAAGTTTATTGTGAAATGTTTGACATTGGTGTATGAAGATTCTTCGTTACGGACACAGACGCCTAGGATTACTTGGACTGGACTGATGTTGCCAGCAAGTATTATATGAAATATTATAGAATGATTGCAGTCTTAAAGGTGAGGTTGCAAGAAAACACTAATTACTATGTCAGTTACACACTAAATAAACACAGAAACTGACAGTTCGTGTTTCGCCAGTATGCGATTTTGTTTTATAAGTTAAGTCACTTCCCTTTCCGACCTCTCTCCCCACCCGTCTCTCCTCTTCCAAGTCATGCTCTGTCATCATCCACGTTTTATCGTTAATGTTGAAAATCGTATGTCTGTAGGTAAACTGTGGGAAATAATATAAAAGTGTCAATGAGCTTCTTTTCCTCCATCGCTTGAAGTGTTATCAATGACTTGAATATAAATGTAACATGAATAAGTAGTCACTGTGATGGTTAGGAGACATTTCTCGTCATCATTTATGTAACACTTACCTAACTATCGTTCTTACAGTGCCCAAAATACACTCCCTCTCCATCCCCTCGCCGTCTCCTCCCCTCCCCCTTCCACTGTTTCCATCACTTCTCCCCCCTCCCTCCGCCCCCATTTCCAGTAACCTTTGTTTCTAGCCTTCAACACTCCGAATCCCTCCCCACCGTGTTATTGTATTGACCCTGCCCAACTTCTCTCCCTTGTCATTTCAAATGTCTTTTTCTCTCCCTTTTTCATTTTTGTCTCGGGAATCGAACAACATAACGATGTTTGGGTCATGTTTTTGTATAGTATCCTTTAATAATGTGTAATATTATAATGACCGTGACATTGGCGGTCAAGAGGCATTAACTGTTCAAAGGACGGCAGTCAGTGCCTCAGTTTAATGATCATTTTATTTCTCCTCCTCTAGCCATTAATATCTTGCTTACACTTATTTTATAAATCCCAACATACATAAAATATGAAGCACAAACGTCCTTCTTTTCACCAAAGAAGGTATAAAATGAAAAATAATCATTGCGTATGTTGTATGACTGAGGTGGTTTGGACATGTGGAGAGAATGGAGAATGAAAGACTGACTAAGAGGGTGTATGTAGGTGAGGTGGAGGGAGGGAGAGGGAGGGGTAGACCGAGGATGAGGTGGAGGGATGGAGTTGAGAGGAATATATGGGGGAGGGGGGGTTGAGTTGGGGGGAGGGGAGTCAAATGGTGGGTGACAGAGCGACTTGGAGGCGTTTTGTCTGCGACAACCCTTTCGGGATTAGGGCGTCGGGCTATAGATAGATAGATAGATAGATGTTGTATGATCTACACGCATCCAGAAAATATTTTCTTAAAAGTACTGTCAGTATTCTTGGTGATAATTTGTAGATCTTCAGTTACGATTAAATATAGCAAAATAGATGATAGTCACAAAAGCTGTATCCTCATACATTTGGCTACCATAATCATCGTAATATACGATGAAGGGGGATTATACCCCTCTGGATGAGTAGATTAAGCCCTTATCGGAATATGCTTGTCATGAGCCCGGACAGCAGGCAGATGTAAGTGGAAGTATGAGATTGTCGCGGTGTCAGGGTTAATTATGGTAAAGGTTCGCTTCCTATCCATCCGAGTCCTTGTCACTCCTGTATCGATAATATCGGCAGTTGCAGAACAGATGTTCAGGGCGCTGACGGACAGCCATGTTGTTACCTTTTGTTCTAACCATGCAATGCAGCTATGGGAATGGAATGATAGGGATAATCTTGCTGACTGCATTCTCTGACCTTGTAAGATCATGCGTTGAGGGAGTTCAGATCAAAGTATGTCGATGGCATATTGTTATAAATTATATATAAGTAGACGTATCTCATAGGTCTCACTTTAGTGCGGAACACAATGTGTGTGTGTGGGGGGGGGGATTATGGAAGCATGAATACTTTGGGTGAGGGAAGGGATTACATATATTACAAGCTGGGACACAGATATATATGTTATAACGTGATGGGAGGAGTGAGGGATACAGAAAGCGGGAAGGAGGCGAGGAGGGAAGGAATCCACAAGGGGGAGATGGTATTGAACACTGATAGTTACGATGGACATATTGTTATGTAAGTAATTTGGTTACTTGTGTGTAATACAGTTGGCAATATAACATGCACGAGTATTGTGTTTATAATGTCATTACAATTAAGACTCAAAGTCCAGTAAATGGTAATAACTGTATTCAAATTATGAAGAACCGATCTAGTTATGGAGGTAAACAGAAGCAGAGTCAGTTAAATGAGATCGCTGGGAAGGGTTGGGGGTGTTGAGGGAGAGAAACAAGGGGTACTGGTAGAGGGGGGGAAGGGAGGGGGGAGAAGTGATGGAGACAGTGGAAGGGGGAGGGGAGGAGACGGCGAGGGGGTGGAGAGGGAGTGTATTTGGAGCACTGTCTTAACGATGGTTATATAAATGTTATATAATGTGACGAGTAATGTCTCCTAACCACCACAGTGACGATTTATTCATGTTACTAACATTTATATTCAAGTCATGGATAACATTTCAAGCGATGGAGGAGGAAATGAAGCTCATTTGACACTTTTATATTGTTTCCCACAGTTTATCTACAGACATACGGTATTCAACATTAACGATAAAACGTGGATGATGACAGAGCATGACTAGGAAGAGACGGGTGGGGAGAGAGGTCGGAAAATGAAGTAATTTAACTTGTAAAACTAAACCGCATACTGGCGAAACACGAACTGTCAGTTTCTGTGTTTGTTTAGTGTGTAACTGACATCGTAATTAGTGTTTTCTTGCAACCTCACCTTTAGGACTGCAATCGTTCTATAATATTTCATATAATACTTGCTGGCAACATCAGTCCAGTCCAAATAATCCTATGCGTCTGTGTCCGTAACGAAGAATCTTCATACACCAGTGTCAAACATTTCACAATAACATTATCCCACCTGCTACAAATTAATATTATCATTAGGGAATGTGTTCTTATCTCCGAACACATTTCTTTAATATTAGCCATTTAAAGCGTACCTGTCAACTCTATCTCATACAGTGTTACCAGATCAACAGGCTCGTATCACGCACGCTAAGAGGGGCGAACTTCTGCTGTCGGCTGTACATGTTACCAGGGTTTTGGATGATCATTCCTGCAACTTTATTACCAGGCGAAACAATTTGATACAAGCAATGTATGAAGTCATTGTATCATATTTTTCTTTTTTGTCAGTTACTCTTGGGCTCGACAATAGCCTCAAGACAGGGACCTTTTTACGAGCATGGGTTATCTGTTCGAGCTGGCATAGCCTCGAACTAATAAGAATGATTACTTATGTTCATTTTCATCCATATAATATACTCTCATCATGTAATTTTCTAGAATCCAATATCAATTCAGTACTATTTACAGTTCATAATCATCATTGCTACATAATCACTAGAAATACATAATCACTAAGAATTCGTAATCACTCGGGCTTGTTTAGCCTCGAGGTACTATTCAAACATTGTACAATCACCAAGAATACATAATCACTCGGGCTTGTTTAGCCTCGAGGAGTAATTCAGCAAAAAACATAATCCCTAAAAATTCATAATCACTCGGGCGTGTTTAGCCTCGAGGTACTATTCAAACATTGTATAATCACTAAGAATACATAATCACTCGGGCTTGTTTAGCCTCGACGTACTATTCAAACATTGTACAATCACCAAGAATACATAATCACTCGTGCTTGTTTAGCCTCGAGGTACTATTCAAACATTGTACAATCACCAAGGCTACATAATCACTCGGGCTTGTTTAGCCTCGAGGTACTATTCAAACATTGTACAATCACCAAGAATACATAATCACTCGGGCTTGTTTAGCCTTGAGGTTCATTTCAAAATTTCATCATTGCTCACAGTCACTAAGTTTCCTTCCATGCTCCTAACTTCCTTAGTTACAAGAAAGAAAACGGTTAATGGTTTTGAATTTCGCTCTTCCGTTACCAGATTACATCACTTTCAAATTTCTATTTCTTATTTACAAAATGAGATTCACTTGATAGATCAATGATACTATTACATTTGGTTTATATAATAATTCATGGATAGTGTAATGTGTGTATGCTCAAGTCTTTGGACAGTACTATGGGAAAGCCTCATGCTCTCACTGACGTCGCCGGTGTCTGTGGGCTGAACAAACGTCCATTATATACGACGTCTGGGGCTCGAGTCACTACGTTAAACTTTCAACAATATTACTTCATATAGTCCATGACAAGTAAGGACTAAACAAAGAAAAAGAGGGGGAGGAAGAAGAAATGTGGACAGCTCACCTGAACAAACGTCCATTATAAACGACGTCTGGGGCTCGAGTGAGCTCGTCGGGTGCTAGCGACGCCACTGCTAAATCAAATGAAGTGGTGTTTTTGAAATATGGTGGGTTTCAATTCTCTTTACAATTTATTTAGCAGTGTACCCATGACGCCAGGACTTTTGATTGAATTGGGGAAAATTTGGGATTTATTCCTTACTCAATTTAGATACTGATTCTATCATTATCTCACTTTGAATCTGAGAGCAGCTCATGCCATCTAGTGACGGCCAAGACAAACGGGACCTTTAAATCCTCACAAATGACATTATTTAGGCCTTTTTGACTGTTAATCTTACATATTTGGGTTCTAGCAGCTTCATTAGTAAACATTTCACAACTAGGTTACGGAAAGAATTGTATATTCATCATTATTCTGTTTAAGGTTTGAACTCGGCGCCCGGCAACGACACACAAACAAGGGGGAAGAGCTGTGCGCATCTGTTATTCGTTACACGACGAGACGGGGAATTCCCATTGCTCAACATCCACAATTACATCACCCACTGCATAGATACAGAGATACTGTACATATAAAAATAGTTAACCCTACATTAATCATTAACATATGAATTACTACTTAGGATAGGAACTTATAAACTAATATTCAGGTTACACCCTATCTAACTTAAAAACTACAGTACTTCTAAACACATACATGAATATCAAATGTGTGGCACTACAGGATTTCCATAATATTGCCACAAACGGAAGGACTGACAGGCTAACCAAAATTAACTAAGCACTTCCTTGCATAACACGCACGGGTGTAATAACACACCAAATAAGATATGTCCTATTTTCCAAATAACAGATACAATGGTCAAAACATCTTAAAAAAAAAAAAAAAAAAAAAAAAGTAGTGGGCATTACTTGCGTAATGTGTGGGGATGGTATGTCTCCATGGGGTGGGTTGTCTCTCTCCCATTGACGGACCCTTTATAACAACAAAGTACAGTGTACTGAAATTTTTGAAGAGGAATTTCTGCCTTCTCTCCTTGAGCAGGACTACCGTTTTCCCGGGCGGATACTGTTTGCCCATGACAAATGACTCGTGCACACATCCCACATCTCCCAGAGATGGTTTGACGAACCCCAGCCTGGAGACACTGGGCTTGATGAGTCGGGGTTGTGATATGAACCCCATTGAAAGCCTGTGAGGCAACATGGTATACACATGGGAAGAAGGGGAACGAACGACATAGTAGGCTGTGACTGTTGCAAATGATGCGTGGACTAAATATTAGATACATAATGGTTTATAGCTATATGTTATATTCATAAACAAGGTGTCTACAGCAGACTTAGAAAGCATTGAATTAATCTTGTTAGATAGCTGTCATAATTACTGTTTCTACTACACGGTCATGATGCTCATATGCTGTTACGCTGCATAATGTGAAATATATTTTCTAGGTTAAAGTATTTTCATTAATTATATCTTACCTATGCAAATACTTTAACAACATATCTGTACTAGTGAAGGAGAGGGTGAATATCAGTACAAGGTATTGTAAGATATAAATGGCTTACAAAAACTGTTATTATCCAGCTGTGGTGTATGAATGTTATACAGTATTAACAAACATGGTGGGAAAATCGGCAGAATTTTTACGTCTTTTAGTCAAAAATACATTGCCTCATATATTATTGATACGGTGTCATGCGGCTATACATAGTCTAGGTAAATTTATTCTACTACTAATCTGTTTGTATATGATGGAATTATCAGAAATAGTGAGCGATATAATCATCAGAATTATAAGAGTGAAATCGATATATATATATATATATATATATATATATATATATATATATATATATATATATATTTAAGAAATGGAAGGTCGGTGTTGAAACCTGCAGATGAGATGAGAAGAAGAGACGAGAGAACTTGGTAGGGAAATGAATATCATCTGTTTACTAAGACTGAATGGGGGAGGCAGTGGCAAAGTCGAGAGGTCTGCTGTTCCAATGGACGCAGGTTTGTATCTTGGCTGAGGCAGAGAGGAGTATATAAGCATAAATTTTGTTAAAAACAGACTGTAATGATTTACCATAAGACCTGCTGGCATGTCACAAAAACACCCAAACTAATACTAATACACCAGTACGAAACATCCTAAAATGGACGGTGGGTGTTAGTGACGAAATGATGTCATATGGAGGTGAATGGTTTACAGGAAGACTGCTGGACCTCAGGGAATGGGCTATTAACCATATGTTGAGACACACACACACACACACACACACACACACACACACCATGTCATGACAAGTATATAAACAAGATGATAAAGTTGATGTACTTAAATGTGGATGGAATGGTATCTAAATTACTAGAGATGAATAATTACGTCAGAGAAAATGAACCACAAATAATATGCCTAACTGAAACAAAATTAACACCAAGGATATCCAATGACATACTAAATTTAGAGGAATACAATATATGGAGAAGAGACAGAAGTTTAAAAAAAAGGAGGAGGAATTATAATATTAAAAAAGAAAAATCTAAAAGTCAATGAAATAAAACTAGATATGCCATCACAAGTAGAACTGATTGCAGTAGAGATCAACACATCTGAAGGTAAAGTAATTGTAGCCAATTTGTACATGCCACCCAGATCAAACACATGGGAAAGAGATGAATATGAGGACCTGGCAGAGAGTACAATTCAGAGTTTAAGATCATTACTACATAAAATGGAAGAGAAATCAGAAAGAATTATACTAATTGGGGATTTCAATACAAATATAAATTGGAATACTATAGATATAATTAGTCAAGAAAGCTGTTAGGACCAAAAGCTCCTGGATCTCGTACAAGAGTTCTTCCTAACGCAACATGTGAGGGAAACCACCAGAAAAAGAGGACGATGTACCTTCAGTGCTAGATCTAATATTTACTAGGCAAAAAAATGATATTGACAGTTTAATATATCACCCTCCACTCGGCAAAAGCGATCATGCAGTACTAAATTATAACTTCAGGATAGCATATGACATAGTAAACAGCAATGACAGTTACAAAAAGAGCCTAAACTATAAAAAGGGAAATTATCAAGACCTAAAGAAGTATTTCTTAGAAGTTGATTGGGAAAATGAGCTTAGAGGACAAGATTTAAATGCTGGATATAAAAAATTCTGTGAATTTTATGAGATAAGAGTCCAGAAGTACATCCCACAGCACAAAGAAGCAGATAAGAAAATACAGAAATGGTTCAATACAGAATGTAAAAAATCAAAAGAAAGAAGAGATTTGTTGTGGAATAGATACAGAAGACATAAATAGTGAAAGAGCGTATAATAATTACAAACAGGCAAGAAACGATTATACAAGAATAAGGAGGGAAGCCCAAAAACAGTTTGAGGAGGATATAATAAATAAAAGTAGTGATCAACCAAAGCTGTTTTACAGCTATATCAGAAGCAAAACCAAAGTAAAAGATATAATACAATCAATTACGGACGAGGGAATCACTTATACACAAGAGAAAGATATTTGTGAAGCACTAAATAAGAATTTCCAATTAGTTTTTATAGAAGAAAAAAAAATTTGAGAGGGACTATGTGGAACATGCATGTCCACACATACTACCAGATATACAAATAGCAGAAAAAGTAATACAGGAGGAGTTAAGTGGATTAGACAGAGGAAAAGCAAGTGGTCCTGATGAAATTTCATGTTGGGTACAATGAGAATGTGCAAAAGGAGTTAAGTAAACCATTATTTTTAATTTTCAAGAAATCCTTGAGTCAAGGTAAACTACCTGATATTTGGAAAAAAGCAAATATTGTCCCCTTATTCAAGAAAGGAAATAGACAAAATCCACTCAACTACCGACCAGTATCACTGACCAGTGTTGTAAGCAAGGTATTAGAAAAGCTTATAAGAAAAGCTTGGGTAAATCATCTAGAAGAACACAGTATGATAACAGAAAGACAGTTTGGTTTCAGAAAAGGAAAATCATGTGTTACTAATCTGTTGAGCTACTATGACAGAGTAACAAACACAATACAGGAAAGGGAAGGATGGGTGGACAGTATCTATTTAGATTTCAAGAAAGCTTTTGACACAGTACCACACCAAAGACTTTTATGGAAACTGTACCATCAAGGAGGAATTCGAGGCAAACTGTTTTGTTGGATGCAAGACTTTCTCATAAAAAGAGAAATGAGAACAGCACTAAGAGAAAACTACTCATCATGGAAAGAAGTGACTAGTGGAGTACCACAGGGTTCAGTGCTGGCACCAATCATGTTTTTAGTGCATATAAATGATATAAACAGTAACACTGGAAATGAGAGCTATCTGAATATGTTTGCAGATGATGCAAAAATACAAAGGAGAATTACGAACACAGACTCTTGTAAAGAGCTACAAGAAGAATTAAATAAACTTCATGCATGGAGTAGTACATGGCAAATGGAATTCAATGTGGACAAGTGTCATGTAATCAGGTTTGGTAAAAGTGGAAAAAGACCTGATTGGGATTATAAGTTAGGAAATAAAACCCTATACACATCAGAAAGAGAGAAAGACCTAGGTGTGATTATCAATATCAGACTATCTCCGGCTGACCACATCAGCGAGAAGGTACGGAACATGTATACACTGCTTGCAAATATGAGAATAGCATTCACATACATAAATAAAGACATGCTAAGAAGGATAATAACATCATTCATTAGACCAACCCTGGAATATGCATCAGTAGTCTGGAGTCCTCATCTCAAAAAGCACATAGACAAGATTGAAAAAGTTCAAAGGGCCGCTACAAGATGGATACCAAGCTTAAGGGACCTAAGCTACGAAGAAAGACTAAATAAACTGAATCTACCAACACTACAGGAGAGAAGGAAAAGAGGTGACATGATAATGCTATATAAGTGCATATCAGGTAAGGAGAAAATAGACATAAATGATTACTTAACATATGGAGAAGCAGCAGCAAGAGGACACTGCAAAAAACTGCATAAGAAGAGAGGCAATAAAGACGTGAGGAAATTCAGTTTCCCAAACAGAGCAATTGATCAATGGAATGCACTACCGAATGAAATAGTGTGTGCCAAAACAATTCACAAATTTAAGGATATGTACGATAAATATGGTTTAAGACACGGGACAGTACGAGCTTGACTCAATCCTGTAAAGATACAATTAGGTAAGGTAAGAACACACACACACGCATCAGTAGGTTACAGTTAGGAAAGCCCTTCTGCTTGCAGTAGTCCGCTATAGGCTGCTCCTGCTACTGTTGATGATAATAGCCCATTTGGCCTGGAGACATGATTAGCCAGTATGCCTTTGTATGTGCTATACAGGATCATCTGTAATCCAAACGTATAGAACAAGAAACCACTTCACATTATCATGAACATATAAACGACACCTATGCTGGTTTCCTTTTATACAGTCGAACACTCCAGCTCTGGAGATGATTCGATCCCCGACACAAGAATGGAGGATAAATCTCCAACTTCCGTTCTAGACCAGAGTTATCGGTCCCACGTCAATTAGGATGCGTTGGACAGGTCTCTTTTGGAAACTACACGATGCAGATATGAGCCACAGAGATGTGTAGTATGAGAGGCTCTCCTTACCGTGTGTTAGACGGTGCACCTCTTTCCAGTTGGACACGACTGCGACAGATTATGACAAGCAAGAGTCTTACACAGTCTACATCGATCGGATGAAACAACATTGCCGATATAGACTGTAGCACCAGTCGAGCAGGGCAGCACTCCGAAGGTGGATGGAAAGCTGATGACAGGGAGAACTGGAGCTCCTGTTTCATCAGCCCTAGGGAATAGTTCCTGACCATCCCCCTTTGCTGAAATTGTTCAGTGTTCCAGTAACAGAGAGAGTAGGCCAGCATGCTCTCCAGTACAAGTTTCTCTAACTGTCAACACCAGTCTACATGCACAGTACACACTACACTTCCTTTTCTAAAAAAAAAAAAAATGGAAAATGGAACACCCAAAAAAATGCCCTGGAGTCCCCAGAGGGGGGGGTGGAAACATAAATGCCCCCACCATCCGCCTCTTTCACAGTGATGACTCTATGAGCTGACTGGAACCCCTGTCTGACTCGCTTCTTCTTCATTTCTGCGGCCTTTCCTCTAGCTTTCTCATTGTTGAACACCACCTCTCCTCCTCTAAACCTCACCTTCTCTTCTTTACCGAGACTCAGCTGTCTGAGGCAACTGACAGCAAACCCTTTTCTGTATCCTCCTACTTTCTCTATACTCATTTCAACACCAAAGGTGGCTGTTGTATACAGTATATGTATGCAATGACCTAGAGTGCATGACAAAAGTATTGCACGCCTATGTCAATGCGCGCAATACTTTTGGTGAAAAAAGAATCACCCTTTTTGGGGAGAAAAAACTTAGCCAGAAGTTTTGGGCACTAACATGACGTCACGGCAGCCTGAGGCCTTAATGCGAGCTGGTTGCCTGGCGCCTCAGTTGCCTGTGGGCTGCGAGAGAGAGAGGAACCCGGCCGCTCCTCCTTCTCTTGTAGCGCTATTGTTTACCTAGTGAACAGTAGCGTTTTGGCTTCGCTACTTTAATATGGCCCCTACCCGTGAACTGTCTTGTGAAAGAATATCACAGATCATTGCTCTAAAGGAGGCAGGCCATCCCACAAAGGAAATTAGTGATTTGGTTGGTGTGGCTCGGTCGACAGCGCGGAGATGGTGTGCCAATTACAGCGTGGAAAACAGTGGTGACATTCCTACAAAGAAACCGTGGTCTGTTTGGCCCAGGAAAACTTCCCCGAGGTCTGTTAATGTGCTCAAACGTGCAGTGGAGCCTAATCCTCGTGTGACTGCAAGGAGAATTAAAGAGAGCAACCCAGAAGTGTCTGGTGAGGTTTCAGTGCACACTGTTTCTCGAAGAGTCCATGAACTTGGTTACACAAACCACAGGCCTGTGAGAAAACCTCTTTTTACATGTAACTAGCGACTTCATAGGCTTGCCTTTGCTAACAAGTACCTTACCTGGGGTGAGGAGCAATGGTTGTCAGTGTTGTGGTCTTATGAGGCAACCTTTACCATTACCTGTAATTGAGGAGCACGAGTGTACCGGTGCAGAGGTAGTGACCCGCTTGACCCCTGTTACTTGGAAAGCACAGTTAAGCACCCTGATTCACTAATGATATGGGGTTGTTTCTCTGGTAAGGGGTTGGGGAAGCTTCTTGTGCTTCCCAGGAACTGCAGAGTGAATCAGGACGTTTACCTGCAGCTGCTTTGTGATCATTTACCTGAGTCCATCGAGCTCGCAGGTGCATGAGTGTTTCAGCAGGACGGTGCGCCTGCTCATAAAGCCAAATCTGTCACCAATTGGCTTCGTGACTGCGAGGTCTCCTTCATGAAAGACTGGCCAGGCAATAGCCAAGACCTCAACCCGATAGAAAACCTCTGGTACCTCGCAAAGAAGAATCTCCAAGGGAAGGACGTGAGCTCCCTGCCTAAGCTGGAAGCAGCCATTCATGAGTCCTGGGCAAGTATATCTCCCCAGCACCTGAGGAACCTGGCCCTTTCACTTCCATGACGTCTCAGGTCCATGAAGAGGCGCAAAGGAAACCCTAGCAAGCATTAAAGGTAATTATAATGCATTATTTACATGTTTATTCCATAGTTGAAAGGCTTGTTTTGTTTGGGGGGGGCGCCAGGCGCCACATACTTCTGTCGAGCACTGTGGTGTATATATATATGCAACGACTTATCTTGCTCTCGTGTTCCTGAACTTGATTCTTCTGAATTCTCTACTCTCTGGCTTCGGCTCTCCTGTCATTCTCTAAGTACTGTATATGTGCACTGTTTACTTATCTTCTAATTCTACTGACTATCAAAAATTCTTCAACTATCTTACCTCTACGATGGAACACATTCTATCCACTTCTCCTTTTTCTAAAATCTCCATTCTAGGAGATTTCAATGTTCACCACCACCTTTGGCTCTCCTCTCCTTTCATTGATCCACCTGGTGAACAAGCCTTCATCTTTCTATCCTTAACGACATAAAGCAGCTTGTACAGCATCCAACCCGCAACCCTGACTGCCTCTGAGAGAGCTCCAACATACTTGACCTCTTCCTTACAATTAATCCTTCTGCTTACACCGTTAATCTTTTCTCTCCATTGGGCTCCTCCGATCATAACCTCATTACCTTAACCTGTCTTATCGCTCTGGTACGGCCTGTGGACCCTCCAAAGAAACGTCATCTGTGGCACTGTGCAGCTGCAGATTGGGGGACCCCTCAGGCTGTACTTCTTTGATTTTCCCTGGAATGATTGTTGCTTCCATGGCCGGGAGCTACCTGAGTGTGCCCTGCGCATTACGGAGGTTATTCTCTCGGGCATGAAAGCATACATTCCTTCCTCATATCCTTTGACTAATGCAAGAAAGCCTTGGTTTAATCACGCTTGTCCTAATGCTGTCCACAACAAGGAGAGGGCCTATAAAAGGTACCAGAGCCAACTCACCCCTGAATCACATCTGGTTTATGTTTCTGCCCAGAATTGTGCTAAATCTGCTCTTCGCTCTGCTAAAAATAATTTCATCCGTACTAAATGCTCTCAACTCTCCAACTTGAACTCTTTCTGCTCATTCTGGCACCTTGCCAACAACCTTTCTAACAACTTTACCTCGTCATCCTTCCCTCCTTTTTTCTACTCTGATGGTTCTGTAGCTATTTCTTCTACTGATAAAGCAGATCTCTTTACTCAGACTTTCTCCTCCAATTCAACCTCAGATGATTCCGGTGCTGTTCCTCCATCACTTTTCACCTCTGACTTCCTCATGACGACATTAAAATTTCTTCAGCTGATATATTTTCTGCCATCACTGTCCTTAATACTAACAAGGCATATGGTCCAAATGGAATCCCTCCTGTTGTCCTCAAGAGCTGTGCTTCTGTGCTTACACCCTGCCTAGGTAAACTCTTTCACCTTTGTCTTCCAACTTGTACCTCTCCTTCTTGTTGGAAGTTTGCTCTCATTCAGCCAGTCTCAAAGAAGGGTGACCATTCCCAATCCTCTAACTGTCGTCCAACTGCTTTAACATCCTGTGTCTCAAAAGTTTCTGAGTCTATTCTTAACAGCAAAATTTTAAAGCATCATTCCTATCACAACCTTCTTTCTGATCGTCAGCATGGGTTCTGTCAGGGATGCTTCACTGGCTATATTCTCACCTACCTTTCAGACTCCTGGTCATCCTCCTGCCGGGACTTTGGTGAAAGCTTTGCCACTGAACTTGACATCTCAAAGGCTTTCGATCAAGTCTGGCATAAATCTTTAATTTCCAAACTGCCCTCTTATGGTTTCTATCCTTCGATATGAGCCTTCATCTATAGATTCCTTTCTGGTCGTTCTATAGTCGCTGTTGTAGACGGCCATTGTTCTTCTCCTAGATCTATCAACACTGGTGTTCCTCAGGGTTCTGTCCTATCACCAACTCTCTTTCTTTTATTCATCAATGATCTTCTAAGCTGTACATCTAACCCTATCCACTCGTACACTGATGATTCTACCCTTCACCTTTCCATTCGGTTCCCACAACGTCCTTCTCAGCAGTTACTTCAACAAGCAAGGGTGAGGCTATGGCACACCTAATGTCTGAATTGGCTCGTATCTCCGACTTGGGTAAAAATAATCTTGTTTTTTTTAATGCAATTTTTACACCTATCAACCCGTCAAAATCTTCCACAGGAGTACCCACTAATGTTTAATAATATCCAGCTCAATCCTGCATCATCCTTGAACATGCTTGAGGTTTCATTCACTCGGGACTTATCTTGGAAAGATCATATTACATCTCCTGTAAAATCTGCTTCCAAGAGATTTGGTGTGCTAAGGCGACTCCGTGCCTTCTTTACCCGTGACAGTTGTTGACTTTATACACGGGTTTTATTCGTCCCTGTTTAGAGTACAACTGTCATGTGTGGGGAAGCTCCCCACATACAGCTCTTCTCGATAGAGTGGAGTCAAAGGCTTTTCGTCTCATCAACTCTCCCCCTCTTACTGGCTCCCTTCAACCTCTGTCTTTTGCCACACTTTCCATCTTATCTCTTTTCTATCGCTACTTCAATGGTCACTGCACCTCTGAACTGTCTGCTTGCATCCCTCCACCTCTATGACAGGGGTGTAGCATCCATCTAGTAACAAACTCTTATCCCTTTTCTGTCCAATTCTCTGATGCAAGAGTTAACCGTTACTCCCAGTCCTTCATTTATGCAACAGGTCAACTCGAATGTCTCCCTCTGTCTGTATTTTCTGCTTCCTATGATCTCCAATCTTTCAAACGCAGTGTGTCCAGGCATCTCGAAATGAATGGATATTGAAGTCTGCTCTCTTTTGTATTCGTTTTCGTTTTTGAAGATGCCAGCATACTTGCATGCGTCACCCTTTGTCACCAAATGGCGGCTTTCCAGGCTGCACGATGTATTGCAAACTCCCTGTTCAGTCCCTTAACCCTGAGGTCACACTTAATGACCTTGTCCCACATCTTTCTTTGTTTATCCCTCACAACCCCACCCCCCAGTATTAACACTTCTCACCTTCTGCACCCAATTATCATCCCCCATCCTCTCCACATGCCCAAACCATCTCAGTCTACCTCTCCTCATCACAACACCAATACACTCCAGTCCCATCCTACCTCTCAACTCTTCCATAGTAAACCCAGCCCCACCAGGCCTTGCACGCAGGGACGCACTGCACATCCACCTACTCATTGTCATTTCTGTACATTTGAGCTTGCGAATATCCTCCTACTTTACTGCCCAGGTTTCACTACCATACAGCATTACACTCCTAACACATGCTGCATACAACGACCCCTTAGCACATAGGGAGAGTCCTCTCAATGTCAGGAGAGGCAACAGGTCCCTGAACTTCTTCCAACCACTTCTCACCCTAGCCAGAGAGCTAGCTTCAGCCCCACCTCCAGCACACAACATGTCTCTCAAATAACAAAACTCTTTCACACGCTCAAGAGACTCACCAGCAAGTTCAATCCTTTCACGCCTGACAATCTCCACCCACTCTCCTCGGCACGCTACATACATAAAATCAGCATTATCTCGCAGTCTACCTTTGATGCCACTACATCTCACATGCACCCATTTATCACAAACACTACACAAGATGGAATTACCTCCCACGCCCATGAGGCAAACTGCACATGGCCACTCTCCCACATCTTTGACCACCACCAACCTTAGATATCATCACTTTTGTTTTGTCATTATGCCCCATACCATCTCTCCACTTCCTAAATCTTTCCTCCGCCTCCCTTTCATTCTCTGCAATCAACACCAAATCATCAGCATACAACATCTCCCACGGGAGTCCGTTTCTGAAGTCACGTGAGAGGGCTTCAAGTATCATGATAAACAACATGGGACTCAAAACTGACCCCTGATGCACACTAACGTTCATGGAAAACTCATCACTCATATCTCCATTTACTCTTACCTGGGTGCGAGCACCCACATACATGGCCATAAACACCCTAACCAGCCACTCCTCCAAGCCAAGCTTTCTCATTGCCCACCTCACCATCTCTCCAGGGACTCTGTCAAAGGCCTTTTCCAAATCAAAATACAGATCCCTTTTCTTCCCAGTATATTTTTCCTGAAGCTGTTAAACAATGAATATGGCATCAGTGGTATATACCCCTCGCTGGCATAAACCCAAGCTGCATCTCATCAATATTCACTCTTTCTCTAATCATGCCTTCTAGAACTCTCTCCATTGCCTTCATTATCTGGTCTAAGGGTTTTAAACCACTATAATTTCCTCTTTCCAGGGCATCACCCTTCCCTTTATACACATTTACAATTACACTCTTCAACCAATCATCTGGGACAACACACTCATATTTAATCATATTTGTCAGGTCAGTGACCAACCGCACTCCTATATTTCCTGAAGCCTTCAACATTTCGGCAGTCAACCCCGACACACCTGCTGCCTTCACCACCTGCATCCTGCCTATTGTCTCACTCAGAGTAGCAGCGTCAATCAAAGGCCAAGGGCCAAACACTGGATCTGCTGGCTCCAAACCTTCCCTGTCCCAGTCAAACTCTTCATTCAACAATCAGTTATAATGCTCTCTCCATGCATCTTTAATATCCCCACTGTTGACCACTACCCTTTCTTCATCATTCTTCACAAACTGCTCACGTATAATATCCCGATTATCCCTCTTCATCTGATTTGCACCTTAAATATCATATTTTTCCTTTCCCCATGATTTAGTTCATCAAGTAAAAGTCTCTGTGTCTCGGACTTCGCCCTGTATACCTCTCTTCTAGCCCAACGCTTGGCAGCCAAGTATTCCTCCTTGTTACCACCCTTCTTCCATTCCCGGAAAAGCCTTCTTTTCTCCTTAACTGCAGCTTCTACACCCTCATCCCACCACCAAGTTCCTTTATGTCTTGGTGGGCCTCAAGTCCAACCGCATATTACATCAGTATCGATTTTATATATTTTTTCTTGGAAGGAAGTTTTGCGGGCTCGGCCTTTGGTTTCTTCTTCCTCGCATAAAAAGAAATATTTGAGTTATCTTACGAGTGAAATATATGGTTGAACTGTCATCATAACCAGTGTATTATAATTATTGCAGAATGAATATATATATCATACTAATACACCAGCACGACACCTTGATCCTCTCCTTCAAATGGAAACAAGATTTTTTTTTGTTTCTGGTTCATTTAACCATATCAGTACAAACTTTGGCTGAAATCTCATCACATCCAGTGTATTATATTTATCCAGTTATGCACTTAAGCTAACATATATCGAAGAGACAGCAACTTGGAGGTTGGTGACTTCCATACTATCCTCTCCTGGCCCCAGAGCGCCCTGTGGCACTACAAACTGGTGACACACAGTTCGGGTAAGATCTGATGTGACGCGGCCTGAGAGAGAGAGAGAGAGAGAGAGAGAGAGAGCCTGTCAATAAGAATGGCATATCCACCACAAAAGGGTAATCTAGGCAGCTAACCACTTTGGGTTTAAGAAGTAAGGTCAGACTCAGTGACCTCCACCTCCATTAGTCAAAAGGAAATGGGAAAGGGAGGAGGAACTGGCTGTTTAGAGGGGGAAGGGAAGAGTGAGACAGGTAGGGAGTTCAAAGGAGAGAGTGGGGGGATAGGAAGATGGGAATGAGTTTCCAGCAGTGAAAGAATTGGCAGAATGGGAAGAGAGGATTATGTTTTATGAAGACAGTAGCAGCCAGTAACCACATCTTTGTATGGTTTATTAATTTTACAAACAGAAAATGCCAATATACAGTTCATGGAAACAATTTGATTTTTGTATTAAAAAAAAATCATTGTGTGCTCCACCATCTGGCAGGGCAAGACAGGAGCAGTTTTAAGGTGTGTGAGCATCAGCGATCAGTCTATGATATGGAAATCTCTTTATATCATTTGGTTATCATTGCAGTTGAAGTTTATATGTCAACGAAATGAGCTATGACAATAATGAAAAACACTCATACCTGGTTAGTTTTACTAATCTTCTAATATATGACTCGTAGCTACGTATCTGTTTTAGACAGTGCTTAGCAACCCATTCATTCATCCTCCTAGACACAACAAATGTGTGAATACGGCACAGACTGCAGGCATCCCAACTGCCTGACCCAAGCCACACTCTTATACTGTACCAGGTTCATATGTTGCCAATAATACCTTCTGCCATCACTGGCTTCAATATTAGCATGGCATATGGGCCTGATGGGGTCCTTCCTGTTGTCCTCAAGAACTGTGCTTCTGTTCTTACACCCTTCCTAGGAAAACTCTTTCGCCTTTGTCTGTTAACCTGTACCTTTCCTCGCTGAAAGTTTGCTCTCACTCAACCTGTCCCAAAGAAGGGCGACCATTCCCAAGCCTCAAACTATCGCCCACTTGCTCAACAGATAAATTTTAAAGCATCTTTCCTATCATAACCATCTTTCCGATCGCCAGTATGGGTTCCGTCAGAAATTCTTCACTGGCGATTCTCTCACCTTCCTTTCAGAGTCCTGGTCATCCTCCTTTCGGGACTATGGCGAAAACTTTCCCTTTGCACTTGACATGTCAAAGGCTTCCGATCTGTGGCATAAATTTTGTATTTTCTAACTGCCCTCTTCCGGTTTCCCTCCTTCTCTCTGTGCCTACATCTCTAGCTTCCTTTCTGTGTATTCTATAGCTGTTGTTGTACAAGGCCACCGTTCTTCACCTAGAGCTATCAACTGCGGTGTTCCTCAGGGCTCTGTCCTATCACCAACCATCTTCCTTCTATTCATCAATGACCTTCTAAGCTGTACATCTAACCCTGACCACTCATACCCTATTGATTCCTCCCTTCACTTTTTCCATTCACTTTTTGCAATGTCTTTCTCAGCAGTTACCTCAACCAGCTAGGTATGAGGCTATGGTACGCTTTATGTCTGACTTGGCTCATATCTCTGATCAAAATAAATGTAATCTTGTTGTGTTGAACTCATCAAAAATTCAATTCTTACATCTTTCGACCCGTCAAAATCTTCCTTAGTAGTGTCCCATAATTTTGAACAATGTCCAACTGAGTCCTTCATCATCCTTGAACATAACTGGGGTTTCATCTCTCGTGATTTTGGAAAGATCACATTGCCTCTCTTGTAAAATCTGCTCCCAAGAATGATGTTTTAAGCCGATTCGGTGCCTTCTTTACCCCTGCACAGTTGTTGACTACACACACGGGTTTTATTTGCCCCTGTGTAAAGCACGACTCTCATATGTAGGAAGGCTCCCCACATGCAGCTTTTCTCAACAAGAAAAAGTCAAAGATCTTCCGTCTTATTAACTCTTTTCTTCTTACTGTCTCCCTTCAACCTCTGTCTCTTCGCCGTACTGTTACATCTTCACAGTATCTCTTCTCTGTCGGCGATTCAGTGTCACTGCTCCTCTGAATTGTCTGCTTGCATCCTTCCACCACTAGTGCAGGAGCGTAGCACCTGTTTCGTAGCAAATTCTCATCTCTTTTCTGTCCAGGTCTCTCCTGCAAGAGTAAACCGTGAGTCCCAGTCTTTCATATATGCAACAGGTCAGCTCTGGAACTGTCTTCCTCTGTCTGTGTTTCCTACTGCCTATGACCTCCAGTCTTTTAAACGTAGCGTGTCCAGACATCTCAGTCTTATTTAGTTTTTGTTTTTGTTTCTTGAAGGGAACAATCATGCGGGCTTGTGGCCTCTGTTTTCTTCTTCCTTGCTTAAAAAAAAAAAAAAAAAAAAAAAACTTCTGAAATTATGATGATGATACTCATGGAACCTCCACTGCCATCACCATCGCAAGCACAGATGTAGGCAGCACCATCATCTCACACCTGGTCTTTGATAAGCTGTCTGTGGCGAAGTTGTAATTTCAAAGCTCAGCCGCACGCCACAAACCGCCATAACCTCAAGGAGAGGATCCACTCCCATTTTCCTATCATTGAGAATATGAATTTAATTCCTATCAGACATCCTGATATCAACTTTCTGTTTTAAGTTATACAGATTTTTAAATTATTATCGTTTAACATTATTGCTTTCAGTGTGAAGGTTTTACTACTTTCTAACCCCATTTTAAGTCCCATCGGAGGCTACATAACATCTTCCTCAGCAGTTTATGATGCTTTTGGCACCTTCACACTCTTTTGTATTTATTTATATCCCATGAACATCGATATATGTATTGCTCTAAACTGCTGTAATAACAATGAAGGCGATACTGAAATATAACGTGCTGAAAAGTCGCTTAGGAAATGGTGCTACGAAGCTTCTTATCCCACCTAGAATATGGGCGTTAATTCGTTAAACCGTCATAAGTTGGAGCTTCATTTAACCCCATCACTCCAAGGACGCCCTTTTACTACACCCTTGCTGCCTGTTAATGGTGTGTAGATCAGGAGATGGTTTTCGAACTGGAGGGACTGGACAAAACTTTTGTTAAACACGAGATCTTCCCAAGTTGAAATAAAGATAAACATTCCTCATCAGATTGAAGAAGTTAATGGTTTACTTCCCCTGGTTGAGTAAATGGAAATAAACCTTAAAACAATTGCATTCGACCGGTCTTGGCCACATGACATATAAATATGTATGCAACACCTAGCGACGGGATAATTTTGGAAGCCCTCGATTTTTTGCTGGCATCTTCATTTTTCTTATGCCGGGTTTTTCGTCCCGTGATGGGCTGTTATACAGCTGGATCATTTCCAGTGTGGCCATCTATTATAAAATCAAAGCAGCAGGAAATGGTAAGATGGAAATAATCATGCACTTCTGCAGGGCGACATAAGCGGCCGTGTCACCTGTCAGCACTGTATAGCCCCGTTCACAAGAAGGGATACACATCCGTCCTTACTGTGTACTGTAATGGCTGCTGGCGGTGCGATGTGGAGCTATTTCGCTTACTGGTTCGTTGATGACCACTGATACACCTGATGGTATGTGAGCAGCTCTTTCACTTTAACTTGACTTACATTTTTTATCTTTTGAAACTTATTTCATATAGCTCATTATTAAAAAAAAAAAAAAAAAAAGAAGTGTGATATCTCTGCATCATTTCCATTGCATTTCTTTGTGACTAGCGCTATATTCCGGTTTTAATCTATTGTTACAACTTTGCATTCAAGTTGCAGAGATGAAGATTTTAGACCAAGTTACTGTAAAAAGAATATAGCTCTACATCCCAGCAGCGGACACTACAACAGGCGTAAGATTAGACGTGTATCCCTACTGACGAACGCGGATGTACCCGTAAACCACATACAGGGTGTACTACGAAATTTTTTTAAAACTTCAGATTACTGTGCGGTTAATTTTCAGCAAAAAAATGCTGTATCAACAGGGTCCCCTTTGCCAACCGTAACACAGCTACTGACAATTTTGTGGACAAAAATTGCCTCTCATAATTTACCCAAAAGGTTATTAGTAACTGTATTAGCTCCTTAATGGCTAAGAATAAGACCCATGTTGATAAAATATTTTTTGATTAAAATCAACCACAGAATTACCACCATGAAATTGAAAGAGAGAGAGAGAGAGAGAGAGAGAGAGAGAGAGAGAGAGAGAGAGGAAGGCCTTGGAGATGTTCGAGGTACCGTCCTAGACGGTGCAGACCATTTGACCCTTTATAGATATATAGAGCACTGCACATACAGAATAAGGTGGCACAAGCCTTACACATCACCAGAAACTATGTGGCAGGGAGGGAAGATTATCTGTCACAATCCCCCAAACAAACATGATTTCTACTGATAATGATTTCTCGGCCATTCCTGTTGGATCATCATCTACTGAAGGTCCATCCGCACTCTCTCCAGTGCTTACGGGCTGTGTTCCACCGAAAGTGAGTAGGCATTGTCTCAGCAAATCAGAGGCCGGAACAACAAACAAACAGAAGACCATGAAGCTCTACACGTACAAAGTAAGAAGACTTGCAGAAGACTACAAACATGATACATTAATGACTGAATTAGAAAATATTAGTTGGGATATTGTGGGTTTGAGTGAGATCCACAGAAACGAAGAAAAATTAATTCGGCTTCAAGACAGCAACCAACTATTTTGCTGCAGAGGAAAGCAAAAATTAAAGCGTTAATGGTGTAAGATTTCTAACGAACAGAGTTCTTGCAGACAGCAATGTTAAATTTAGCAATGTATCTGATAAAGTAGCATGGAGTGTAATTAGACTAGGCAAAAGATACACCCAGAAAGTAGTATAAGTATATGCACCGACTTCTCAAAGCTCAGATGAAGAAATAGAAACATTCTACAAAGACCTGTCCCAGATCATGGAAGAAGAAAAGACCACATCTACGAAACTCATGGGAGACTTCAATGCAAATCGAAAAATGGAGAAGCATGTATGGAAAAATTCGGAGTGGGAGAAAGGAATGACAGAAGTGAAATGGTAAATTTTGCTGAAATGTATAACCTGACAATAATGAACATATTCTTCCACAAAAAAGAGGGGGGGGGGGGAGGAAAATGGACCAGGAGACGTACAAATGGAGAAACAAAGAAAGAAATTTACTTCATTATATCAATAAAAATAATACGATCATAGACGTCACAGTTATCAACAAAGTAACTACAGGAAGTGACCACAGAATGAGGGGTTCCAAAGCCAGATTCAATTTCAGAAGTGAAAGAAAGAAGCTGATTAACAACAGAAAGATACGCCAAATAAAAGTAAGCGAAAACAAAGCTGCCTTTCAGTTACAAATAAAGAACAGATTTCAGGTTCTGAGTTATGCTGTGTGTGACATTGATGTCTTGAATGGTAGACTAACGAAAGCGCAAAGAGAATCAGCGGAGGTACTGGGGAAAGCTAATACCACCAAAGCCAACAAGTATTCAAAAATGACCCTCGAGCTCACGAAAAGAAGAAAGGAAATGAAAGTAAAAACAAAGAAAGACAATATAGAAAGAGTGGAATCAAATAAGCTTTTCAACAGGAAGCAGAGAGAAGAAAAAAGAAACAGAAACATTGATCAGATCAAAGAAACCATCAAAAAACAGATAAAAGAAACCATCAAAAAAGGAAAAAGCCTAAAACAGGTCCGAAGTAAAATGGCACTTGGAGAGCAAAAATTTATATCACTGAAAGGCGAAACCAGTGAAGTCATTAAATGCAGTGATGGGACTGTGAAGAGAGCCGAGCAATTTTACAAAAGCTGTATGCATCGATGCTAATAGTGTCAATAGCTACTTTCTTGAGGTAACTCCAGACGAAGTAAATGTTCCTCTTGAAAAGTATTAAAAGAGGGGAGGCCCCAGGAGAAGATAGAATAGTACCAATAGCAGATTTACCGTCGGATGCAGGAGTAAAAGTACAAAACAGGCTCGCCCACTTATTTATTCAGTGTATAAAGAAGAAAATTCCCAAAACATAGTGTGATGCAACAGCTATTTTGTTTCACAAAAAAGGAGACTCACACGATCTTAGTAACTATCGACCCATTAGCTTGTTATCCGTTATTTACAAACTCTTCACTAACTCCATACGAACAGAATAACAATAAATTTGGAAGAAAACCAGCCTTGTGAACAGACTTGATTCCGAAGCAGCAGTGAAGCAGCAAAATGTGAAAACTACAGAATATAATAAACCTCGGTGCTTAGATTTTGTAGATTACAAAAAGTCTTTTGACTCAATGGGGCAAACAGGAATTACAGATTCACTGCAGGAACGTGGAGTTGTAATAACCAAACTGAAACTCAACAAATTAGTCACATTGTCCTGTCCAAGATTCTATCTCAGGCCCCCGTGCTTCATACGTGTGCACATTACCACTGAGCCAAAAAGAGGATCCCCGCTTTGCCTCTAGGCAACGTGGGCTTTTATACAACCCATTACATCACTCCTTCCTCCCCTTGGTGATTAATTTGGTCAGTTTTGATCACACGTTGTAGCAGAGCATCGGAGGCCATCTCGAGGAGGCTGTGGAACACACTGAACAGGGACGCTGTCACCTAACCAAGGAACAACAAGAAATTGCCAACCAAGCCCCGCCTCACATCCCACCGCTGCCACCAATGTAATAACTGAAATGAAACTTAACAAATTAATCACTGTCCTGGCCGCGATTCTATCTCAGCCCCCACCCTGGGGGCCTGAGGTCGAACCTCAGCCAGGACAGTGATTAATTTGTTAAGTTTCATTTCAGTTACTGCATAGTAAATTAGCATGTTGTAAAACTGCTCAAAAACATACATAAAGAGGGAACTACTAGAGTTAAATTACATAAAGACTCAGAAACAATTAAGACTGAGAAAAGCGTGCATTAGGGAGCTACAGTTTCACCAAAATTATTGACAGTACGCCTAGAACGTATTATCAGAAAGCTAGACTGGGAAAACAAAGGTGTAAACAGAGATGGAGAAAATCTAAACCATTTAAGATTTGCACATGACGTTGTCCTAATCTCAGAGAAGAAACATTGAGAGAAATGTTAAATGACTTAAATAGAGAAAGTCTCAAAGTAGGCCTAAGATGAACCAGAGTAAAACTGATGTTTAATCCAATACACCAAAGAGGTGAAGAAGTTGAGGAGTACAATTACTTGGAGCAAAAACTAAAACTAATGAAAGACCACAGTGATGAGAAAAAAAAAAGACGCATTACAACTGGATGGAAAGGAGGTGGGCAGGTCATATAGCAAGAATAAAGGATAACCAATGAAACTAGAGGCTGATTGACTGTACACTAAGAGATTGTATGCACAGCAGAAAAAGGCCAGACAGGAGGTGGAGAGATGAGATAGAGAAATTTGCAGGCAAAATGTGGTAGAGATTAGCTCAGTCAAGGAATTCGTGGAAAAGGATATGGGAGGCCTCTGTTTAGCAGTGGACTTGCAATGGCTGCTGCTGATATATATATATATATATATATATATATATATATATATATATTTATAGGCTGCTTCTCCCAAGGAAAGGGAGGTAACCAAGACAGGACAACATACTCCCAATTTACTTGTCCACTCAAACACATTCAACTGCATCTTCGCCCCAAAGGGGAGAAGGGACAGATCCTCACTGCATCACACCACACGAGGGTCAACTGCGCAGTGCAATCAGTGACATCCGCAGCAGGGCCCGACAGCAGAGCTTGTTTACCCCTGCCACATCATACCGATCCCCTTGTCTGCACCTGACCTGATCAACTGATCAGACATATGCATGAGAATATCACCTCAGGGCTGCGTCATCATTTATTCATTCACAATTTCTCTCCATTCATTTCTGTCACTCTTCCTTGTGCAACAGACATCCCTCTCGCATCCAACTCTCTCTTCACACTGTCCATCCATCCGATTTGTGGTCTTCCTCTCAGCCTTACACCTCACATCAGACCTAGTTATCTTTTTCACCAGTCGCTCATTATCCATTCTCTCCATATGCCGAAACCATCGCAACACCCTCTGCTCAACTAGATCGGCCATCTCCCGCACAACTCCAGTTCTCCTTCGCACTTCATCATTTCTCACTCGATTCATACGCATCACTCCACACATGCTCCTCAGACACCTCATCTCCATTACATTCAAACTTTTCCTCTCTGCTACACCCATATTCCATGTTTCAGCCCCATATAACACAGTTGCTACCACAACACCCTCATACAGTCTTCTCTGTACATCCATTCTAGCGAACGACATCTAAACACTTTTTACATTCTTCCCAGCCATTCATTCTAAACTTCACTTCTGCATCTATTTTCCATCCACAGCAACATGTGACCCTAAATACTTAAAACACTCTACCTCCTCAAGCAACTCACCATTCAAAACTATATTCATCCTCCTACCATCTACCAACCTCGTACACTTCATCACTTTACTCTTATTCTCATTTACTCTCAATTTCCTCCTTTCACATACCCTTCCAAACTCCTCTACCAACTGTCTCAATCTCTTCTCTAAATCAGCCACCAGTGTAGTGCAGCTGCTTCAGATTTCACTGTCTACCATCAACATTCACCAGACTCAGACCTCCACCTAACACTTGCATTCACCTCCTTTACAACACCATCCCTATATATAAAGAGAGAGAGAGAGAGAGAGAGAGAGAGAGAGAGAGATAAATATATATATAGATAGATAGATATAGATAGATAGATATGTATATAGATAGATAGATAGATATATACAGTATATATGGATATTGCTTTAATATATATATATATATATATATATATATATATATATATATATATATATATATATATATATATCCCTTAAAGGCATTTCTTCACCACTTTGGGATTTTGTTTTTGTAAAACATGTGGTACCTTGTCTTCCTTTGAAGATGCTGGCCAGGCCGTCCAGGTATGTGTAGTGTTTGCCTAGGCCTATTGTGTGAAGTAAGTGTGCTCCCTCTTGTTTTCCCATTGTGGGATTTATTTGCGTTTTTAGTCCATCAGACCTATCGTATGCTGTGCACGACACACGATTTTAGGACTTAGCGTATGCTCTACAAGTAAAACTACTATAGGAGTGTGCCATTATTTTTTTGGAAATATATGTGTATGACTGTTTTTTTGTTATGTATCTTATGTTATTATATAGTATATATATTATTTACATTATATATTATAGAAATACTATATATATACTACATATATTACACTTTATATTATACTTTATGTACTATATTATTTTATTGGGTTTTTCCTTTATTTTTTTTATTTTTTTTTGCTGATTATAAGTAGTATTATATAAAGACTAAGATAAAAGTGGAACAAAAGACTAAAGTGAATATAAAGAATATATCGAAGGCAAAGGACAAAGGAAAAGGAAAGACACTGCTGTCAGACATAGAACTAGAGACTCTTGTGAACACCAGTGCATCAAGTGTGACCTTTCAGTGTGTCTCAGCCACAGCTAAACCCTGTGTACCGATTGTGAGGGGATGTAGGTCAGTAAAAGAAAACTAAACATTGTGTCTTATATTATCGTCATATTATCGTCATATAAAGTATCAGTCCTCATCATTTGGGTCTTAAAATCATAGTTTAGTGTCAAACGAAATTTACAAAGTCATTAGGGTGTATATACAGGGAACCATAACGTCATAAAAAATTTGTATAGTGAAAATTTCTTTTTTTTTAGCCCTTTTCAGGGTGTCTTCCCACAGTGACCCTCATGAGCCAGAAGTGTGAGCCACTTACAGGATACGGCCACGGGACCTGAGAAGCAGCATATATAATCTCAGATCTTAAATCCTCATACGGGCCGAGTAATTAATTTTTTATTCAGTAACGTAAAAAAAAAAAAGCAATTTTGGTTAGGTTCCTTTAGTCACCCATAAAACATTTTTATTTTTCAATAATTACTAAAGTAAGTATATCACAGGAAAGTAGAAGAGTTGTTCTTTCTTTTCATGGCCAGAAACCCAATAAAAATTGATTACAACCATGTGTTTTGATTTTTCAAAAAAGGAGTTGGTTACACTCAACGTATGTCATACAAGACAGGTCCAACAACGTATGCCTTTAAGGGATATATATTAAAGCAATATCCAGCACAATTAGGTAATATCCAGGTTCTATTAAAACAATATCCAGCGCAATTAGGCAACATCCAGCAATGAAAATGGATGTAACCGGCAGTCCAATACAATATTCTGCGTCAAGGCATCCATCCGGCTCACAATCGGTAGCCAACTGGCGCCAGGTAAAATCCGGAAACAGGTGGGCCAATGAAAATGCCCTCTATGTGTCAGACAATCAGAATATGTCGTGGGTGCAGCTCACCCAGCACACTGAGAATACCGTCACGCTCTCATGCTTGCCCGTGGATGTCGTAGAGTTAAGATGTGCCCGTGCACTCCGATCTTCCAACCACATGGTAGCAAAACATTGGTGCTGTGACTAACTCTGTGGCATCCTACGGTCCTATGTTTACTGTTACTGTATTGCAAAGCTAATGGCCTGTCAGTGTCCATGTCCAAGTTCTCTATGAGTCTGCTGTGACTGAAAATACTGTATTGTGTAGCATACTGTACTGTTTATGAGCGCAACCCCCCCAGTGCTGTTTCACCTTTCAACATGCCTCGCCTGAAAATGTTCATTACTGTACTCGATGCTAGTTATGTGTTATGGCTGAGTTTGTGGCTTTTGTGGTGGTTCCTTGGATGCTACAGGTCCTGCTGGCCTTGTGTTTTGTCCTGGTCATTGTCTCCATGGCGCCTCTACCACCTGCTAAGAGGCGTCATATCATTTTCTCCATTGAGAAGATGATGGAGGTAATCGAAACAATGGAGCAAGGTTGGACCATCGCAAGGCTAATAGAGCATTACAACATACCCCAGACCAAGTCGCAGAATTTGCAGAAGAGGCACTCCATCAAGAGGCTTTTCCAGGGCCAACATGGTGCAACTGTGCGACAGCAGGAACACAAGATGATGGCCAAACCACGCATTGGTGAACTCGACCAGGTTGGCCTGAAGTAGTCTCAACAACAGATTGGCAGTGGTGTGATTGTTCATTCCATCAAGCTGAAGGCTGCAGCCACTAAGTTCGCTGAGCAACTGGGGATCGTCATTTCAAGGCGTCCGAAGGTTGGCTGACTTGGATCAATCTTCGACATGGTCTGCCCAACAAGATAATCTAAAATGAAATGTTGGATTCAGGCATGGGAGGAATTGATGCGTTTCACACCAAGCTTAAAAACCTGATTGATAAAGAAGGGTTATGTCTCAACCAGGTCTATAATGCTGATGAAACTGGTCTATTCCTCAGATCAGTCTTGACTAATATCTTGGCTGACAAGAAATCATCACCTGGTCATATGGCGAGCAAACAGCGCTTCCTGTCTTTTGTGTTGTGCCAATGAAACAAACTCTCATCTTTTGAAACCTATTGTAGTGGGGCACTCCAAACAGCTACATTCTCCCCAGGGGTTAATGGATCATCTCCCAGTGATTTATTTCCACTTGCTGAAGGCTTGCCTTACAGCCAAGATCTTCAAAGATTGGTTCTACGAACATGGTGTGAAACAGATTACCAGTTGTCAAATGGATAGTCTTAACTTTGCCTGCAACGAAGTGAAGGCTCTGCTGCTCCTTGACAATGCTCCTGCTCATCTTCCTGAGACGGAGCTGGTTGGAGATGGAGGTCGTATTAGGGTTATGTTCTTGTTGTTCTTGTCCCCTAAGTCGACCTCAGTCTTGTAACCCATGGACCAGGATATTATCACGGCAACGAAGCGGCTGTAATGGAAGAGGTTCATGGAAGAAGCGATGGTTGTGCTCAAGGACGGGGAGAAGGCAGCCCAAGGTATGGGCAGTTAACGGGAGAGGACCTTGGTCAACCTGAAGCAATATTCCAAGTCTGCAATCTGCAACTGGGTGCAGGCTTGGAGGGAATTCTCTGCACTCACACTTGAGCATGGTTGGAACCAGCTCCTCAGAGGTGAAGAGACCATTGCTGACTTTACCAGCCTTGAAGCTCCAGCATATGGAAACAGCAGGAGAACAGGTAACTTGAGAACACAATCTACGACTGACTGGAAATGGACAAGGGAGACCCAGGGTACCACATTCTGCCAACAGGAAAATTGTGGAGTCTGTGACTGAAGGGGACACCGAGGATGAAGAGGAGGAAGAGGACGATGATGACAGTGAAGTGGCAGAAATCATGAGGCTCCAGCAAGTTCTTGATACAGTGGACGTCCTTCTCGACTAGTGCGAGCATCCTCATCGGCAGCCCATCTTAACCAATGCCATGGCCATTAATTTTACCTGTGACAGGGCTGTGAGAATGTGATAAAGATGCAGTCAAGAAGGATCCCAAGGCAAGCATCCATCACGTTCTTTTTCCTTCCTATGACACCTTCCACTCTCTGGCCACAGCCCTAGACCTCCGTGCATTGTCCTCTGTCATCCCAGCCTTTGACCTCATGCTGGCCTCTGTCACTTCACCCCTTTACTTCCTCACAATGGCATCGTTTACCCCAGCCAGGCACCACCACGGCCACTTCTTCACCACAGCAGGCACCCTGGCCATAGCACCACCATAAGCCCCACCGTCTATGTGCTGTCTTCACCTGAGGTTACCCCTCAGGCAGAGGTCTCACTGGGGCTCCACTCGACACTCTCTGCCACCCAATCTCCAGTACCTACTACAGCACTCTTGGCAGAGATCGAGCTTCAGGTTGTGGAGCTGGAGCAATCTTTGGGGGAGACATTCGCTGCTAGATTACATGAGATTATGTGTATCGTACGGTACAGTACAGTACTGTACTGCACGGTGTACAACGCTACCCTCCATCAATGCCAACACTTAGTGAGTACATACAATAGTAAGTATGTACTGTAATACTGTACTGTATCATTAATGTATTGTTTTGATATGCTTAGTTTTCATATTTTACTCATGATCAAATTTTTAGGAGAGAGGGTCAAGATGGAAAGAATCACAATATCCGTCTCAAAGCTGAATGTTGAGCCGAATATGCAATATCCGGCGTTTTACTTTATTAGGCTCAGGGTTTGGCTGAATTAAAACTGATGATTGAGAGTTAATTTTATATCTATCTATCTATCTATCTGTCTATATTTATATCTATCTATCTATCTATATCTATCTATCTATATTTGTATCTATATCTATCTATCTATATCTATATCTATCTGTTTATCTATATCTATATCTATTTATCTGATGTATATATATATATATATATATATATATATATATATATATATATATATATATATATATATATATTTGGTGCAGAACACCAAATATGTATGATTCCATATTGTACACTGCTATACTCTGTACAGTGAAATGCTATAAAGTTGTATTATGCAATGGCTGATTATAATAGAAGTTTGTCATCTCTAAATGTTAGGAAACTGAGAGAGTTAATTTTTTTTCCAAGCCTTAGTTATGAGCATGTGATGCACAGCTACTGAGTACCGGTATATAGTCAATTATTTAGCAAAGTACGCCAAAATGCCAATTTATGGAACAAAGAAAAATTTACTATGAACATCAAGTTCTGTCATATGATACATTTCATGAATTCACGTAAAAAATACTTCAGACGTGCTGTATTTACAGGCTGTATAGTTATATATTTACTCTATAAAACAAAAATATCAGGAATATATAAAATTCGTTAACAGCAGCTTACATTAACACGGTGTATATTAACCTCACAGTTTCTTTGGTCTTTGCAGCCCTGAATACTTTCAGGACTTTTGAGGCTGTTCGAGTAAAAAATGGCCATACCATCCAAAGCAGTGATTAGCATTGCTTATAAAACTCAGTCATATGAATATTATTTAAACGTGTCAAAAAAAAAAAAAAAAATACAGTAAAAAAGATAAAGGACACCTGTGATGATTGCACTCACCTCTACATTATTAAAGGAAAGAAATTATTTAAGAGGGAGGGGCAGCTGTCGGAGGTCCCTACCTGCTTAAAACGTAGCCGAGGTGAGCATCTACCACTGTGCAAAATATAGTGTTCAAAGTTTAATAGCTGTGGCCGTCCATAACGGCTTTGGCTACGATCCTGGGGCACCAGGGCCCCCAGGGGTCCTAGCCAATCCCATATACTCGAGTAACCGTGCATCACATGCTTTAACACTAGCGAACAACAACCCAAGTTCCTTGAACTGTTGTTCGTCTGAAAACATCACAATGTGCCGTGTGAAAATGAATGTTCGTCTACATGTGAAGAAATGCAAGCTCCAGTGCTTTAATAAAACAGTGAGTAGGGACAGCCTTCGATACATTAAGAGATTTCTTCACCTTCTTGAACACAAAAACTCTGTTGATTCAAAATTATCAAAGTATATCATTACTCATATGTTCAGTTCTCAGCAGTTTGGAATATCTCATAAATTTCCGAGCACTGATGAAACTCTGGCTGTTACAGTCACGGAAGAATAAAACAGCTCATAGAAATTAAGCTTGTAAAAAAAAAAAAAAAAAAAAAAAAAAAGATGGATCTTGTGTACAGCAGCTCAAACCACTTTCCACACAATTTCTCTATCTCCGGTGGCTGAGAAAATAATAATAGGTCGCATACAGGATCCTGTGTTGTCAATGAAATGCTATTTCGAATTAAGAATGCTAAACCTATTTTTTGTTTTTGTTTTTTTTTGGCATAAGCTACTGGCTGTATTGGTTCAAAAAGAATATATGAGCCAGCGGAACAATGTGTGACAGTATACCTGGTCATTATCCTGCCCCCCTTCCACACTAAAAAGAAGGAAAAGGGAATGAGGGTTTTTGTGCTACGAAGAGATGGGACATTGTTACCCTTGCCGTGGAATGAGACCTCTGTTGTGAAAGGCTAGTAATTACTGCGCTATGACTCTTTCTCAGACAGCAGAATGGTGTATAAAATAAGAAAGAGGAGTCGGTTTTTCAGTCGTATCTGAAGAAGTACATTGAAGGCTTGGGAGGCGGTGCTATGACAAAATGCCGATGTTCTACAAGCATCGACTACACGCAAGGAAATGATGGTGAAAAAACATAATTCTTTCTGATATCTGTTGTACCTGCCGTTACGTTCTACCAACATATCAGTCCACCTGCACCTACAACTCACTTATAATATCGGAAAATAAAAGTTGCAGGAGAGGCAAAGAAACGCAGTCAACGGTACCTCCACACAGGTCGCAGGGTTTGGTTATAAAAATCGCTTTTTCGAATCATTTTCTCCAGGTAGATGCTCTGTTTAGGGAACAAACTAGTGAGGGTCACAAAATGAGAAGAAAAGACTGTATACATGATGTAATGAGTCCTTCACAATACTGTATGAAATGTGCCATGTGACGCATATGCTGGAGTGCAAACGGTGAATTATGAAGAAACAATTGATGGTTTTCTGTTTCTCAGGTGACTTATAACACATTGGGGGAGGCGGTGGCTCAATCAGTAGAGAGGTGGCCTGCAGTCCTTACGGACCCAGGTTCGAATCCCGGCTGGGGCAGGGAACAGTTTAAGGATTTGAATTTCATTAAAGTCAGGCTTTACTGATCTACCAGAAGACCCGCCATGTCGTAAAAATACCCCCGCTAATACCAATACACCAGTCCTGTATGAGACAGCCCTAGCATGTGTTCAATATGGACGGTGGGTGTTAGCGCCGAAGTGGTGACATGTAGAGGTGTATGGTATGTAGGAGGACTGCTGGGCCTTGATAGCAGGCTGTGAAGCCTATGCCCAGAGTCGGACACATAAAAAAAAAAAAAAAAAAACATTATCTTAGTGTTAAATTAACATATCTTTGATGGCCATTTTATATCGTAGAAAGTACATAAAATTATATTTAAGACTTGCTTATATATCTCGCAATTTTCTGGTAAATCCAGGTGTTACAAAATGGCAACATTCTCATTTTAGGGAGACAACATACGTGCGCATGCATCTGTAATGCAAAACTAGAATTTGGGCTTTTAACTGTTGGCCAAAGTGAGCTTTCATTTAAAAACTGAACACAGTATATTCACAGGATCATATGAGCCTTAAAAAAAGCAAAAAATAAATAAATAAATAAATAAATAACACAATCACTGTCCATAGGAGATACACAGAACACTTTATCCACCTCTGACAGCCTGTGCATCATGTTCAGTTCTTTAACTTGACACTGACGTGGCCTGTGGTGTTCATGGTAGATGCACAGAGCACTGTATCTGCCTCTGGCAGTCACTATACCATTCACTTCCTTGACATTGATGTAGGTCTACAAACAAAATGTCATACCAAAGTATTCTGCGTGTGTCATCCACAAAGTCCATGCAGACTATGAGAGACTGCGCAGCAGCAAGTATTACCCTGCATGTGTAACGACGCACAAGTGGGCGAAGCTGAGTGACGTTGAAGGTCAGACACTTGCTCAACCAGACAAACACATGTTCAACCATCATGAATATGTGGCGCTAGCTGTCACGCCACAATGTGGGCAGCAGGGTAAGGATGGGGTTGGATGTAGTGCATGGGGTGAGGGTGGGGTTGGGTGTAACGTAAGGGGTGAAAGTGGGGTTGGGTGTAACGTAAGGGGTGAAAGTGGGGTTGAGTGTAATGCAGTGGGGTGAGGGTGTGGTTGGGTGTAGTGCATGGGGTGAAGGTGGGGTTGGGTGTAGCGTAAGGGGTGAAGGTGGGGTTAGGTGTAGGGCAGTGGGGTAAGTGTGGGGTTGGGGTTGAGTGTAGGGCAGTGGGCTAAGGAAGCGTAATGCAATAGGATAATGGCAGTGCTGGATGGGCTGCAGTAGGGTAAAGGAGGGGTTGTTTTGGGTGCACTGGGGTGATGGTGACGATGACTGGGGTTCAGTGGGGTTAATGGCTGGCGTGGGCGGGGTACAATGGGGTAACGTAGGGTGTCCGCTGCGGTGAAATGGGATAATGGTGGGGTTTTATACAGAGCAGTTGGGTTAGGGAAATTACAGGATTGGGTGGAGTGCACTGGGATAATTGCTGGGTTGCCTGAGGTGCAAGGGTTAGGGACGAGGTTATATAGGGTGCGGTGGAGCAAAGACGGGGTTTGACGGTATATAGTGGGGTAATTGTGGGGTTTGATGGGGTACAGTGGAGGAAAGGGTAGGGTCCAGTTGGGTAAGGGCTGGGTGCGGTAGTGTATAGAGGGTTAAGAGCAAAGTTGGCTGGGGGCAGCTTGGTAAGAGCGGAGATGTGTGGTAATCTACGGGGGAAAGGAGTAAAATTTATAGGTGTGGTAAGGTTGAGTTTGGTGTGACTGGGTGGAGTGCAATGAGTTAATGATGGGGTTGACTGAACAGGGTAAAGCTGACAGGTGAGGTACGGCAGAGTATGGTGGGGCTGGGTGGAATGGATTGGGGTAATGGTGGGGTTAATAGGAAAAGTAGGGTAAAATTGACTTTTTTTTTTTTTTTTTTTTAAGTGTCCGACTCTGGGCATAGGCTTCACAGCCTGCTATCAAGGCCCAGCAGTCCTCCTACATATCATACACCTCTACTTGTCACCACTTCGGTGCTAACACCCACCGTCCATATTGAATACATGCTAGGGCTGTCTCATACAGGACTGGTGTATTGGTATTAGCTGGGGTATTTTTACGACATGTCGGCGGGTCTTCTGGTAGATCAGTAAAGACTGATTTAATGAAATTCAAATCCTTAAACTGTTCCCTGCCCCAGCCGGGATTCGAACCTGGGTCCGTTAGAACTGCAGGCCACCTCTCTACCGATTGAGCCACCGCCTGCATCGCATGGGGTAATGGTGGGGTTGAGTGAGGAGGAGTGGGTTTTAAACGACAGGTGACAGCGTAGAGTAGGACAGGTGGGTTGAAGTGGGATTATGAAGGGACTGAGTGGAGAAAAATGTATAGAGTTTACAAATAACGTGCAGGTAGGGTACGGTATGGTGGGATTGGGTGGTTTAGAGTAGGATAATGATGTGGCTGAGTGAGAAGGAGTTAGGAAAAACTATGTGGTAAGGTTGGGTACAGTATGGTGGTGTTGAATTGGGTGCTATGAGGTAATCACACGGTTGAGTGGGGGTTAGTTAGGTAAAACTGATTGGTGAGTTTAGGTACGGTGTGGTAGGAATAGGAGGGGTGGAAAGGGGAAATGATGGAGGTGAGTGAGGAGGAGTGGAATAAAACTGGAGGTGAAGTATGGCCGAGGATTGTGAGGTAGAGTACGGTGGGGATGGATGGGGTGAAATAGGGTAATGATGGATTTTAGTGAGATGGAGTGGGGCAACGGCGACAGATGAAGTAGGGTAGAGAATGATGGGGATGGGTGGGTTAGAGTAGGAAAGTGGTGCGGTTGAGGGGGGTGAAGTGGAGAGTTCGGTTGTTTCGTGCCTTCCACACGTCGCAGACACTCTTAGATTTTATTCATTTGGTTTTTATGCAAAGACCTCCGTCAGAAAACCTAAAACCCGCCGCAAAACGCAAAAACAGAGAAAATGGTCAAAGGGTTTTCGCCCTCATTAACCGCCTCCATGAGAGAGCTGTTGATAGATCTGCAGGTGGAAGGGAGGACATTGATGTCACGAGGACAACCACTATTTACTCTACTCATTTTACTTTAACTTCACCCAAAATTGTCATCCCTCCATCTTGAATGCATGTTTGTAACAGATTAACATTAAGATACGTTACCAGTTTCGAGGAAGTGCCGGCGGTGGCTCAACCGGTAGAGAGGTGGCCTGAAGTCCTACTGGACCCAGGTTCAAATCCCCATTGAGGCAGGGAACAATTTAAGGATTTGAATTTCACTAACTCAGACTTTACTGATCTACCAGAAGACCTGGCGACATGTCGTAAAATTACTCCCGCTAATACCAATACACCAGTCCTGTATGAGACAGCCCTAGCATGTATTCAATATGGACGGTGGGCGTTAGCGCTGAAGTGGTGACATGTAGAGGTGTATGGTATGTAGGAGGACTGCTGGGCCTTGAGAGCACGCTATGAAGCCTATGCCCAGAGTTCTTTAATTAATCTATCTATCTATTGCCAGACGCCTCAATCCCGTTTGGGGTGGCCACAAACAAATCGCCTCCAAGTCGCCCTGTCCCCCGCCATTTCACTCCCCTGCTCCCAACTCACACCCCCCTCTCTCATATACCTCTCCATCCCATCTCTCCATCTCATCCTCGGCCTCCCCCTCCCTCTTTCCCCCTCCACCTCACTCACATACACTCTCTTCGTCAGACTTTGACCCTCCATCCTCTCCACATGGCCAAACCACCTCAGTGTGTTCCTCATAACGCTTCCTATCACATCCACATCAACACCACAACGCTCCTTTTTATCCTCATTCGTCAGCCTGTCTCTCCATGTGACTCCACAGGCTCCTCTTAAATAACTCATTTCCACGGCTCTCACTCTTGACTTGTGTCCTTCCAACAACGTCCAAGCTTCACTTCCGTACGTTAGAGTTGGTATCACAATACTGTCATGTAGTAACTTTTTCACTTCCATGCTCACTTCCCTGTTTCTTATCACTGCTTTCAAAGAACCAGCAACCTTTCTTCCCTGCTGTACCCTTTCAAGCACTTCACCCTCCAAACCTCCATCCTTACTCATCACACTACCCAAGTACTTAAACGTACTCACATTTTCCAATTCCTCACCATCCAACCTCGCTGTACATTCACTGACTTCACCTCTCTCAAAGACCATCACTTTACTCTTCCCTACATTCACCTTTAGATTCCGTTTCTTACACACTCTCTCAAACTCATCCACCAAGCCTTGCAGCTCCCCTTCGTCTTCACTCAACAACACGGTATCATCTGCAAACAACAGTACAGGGAGTTTCCAAACACTATCCTCTCTCACCAGGGCCACTCCAACATCCACTACCCTACCTTGTACCTCTTTTATTACCCCATCCATGTACAGATTGAACAACCATGGAGACATGACACATCCCTGTTTCAACCCAACTTTCAAAGAGAAAAATTCACTTAGTTCACCATCCACACGCACTAGAGCCTTCGCACCATCGTACATACTCTTCACAGCATTCAACAACTTCCCATCTATTCCATATATTCTTAACACTTTCCACAATCCTAGTCTATCCACCCTGTCATATGCTTTCTCCAAATCCATGAAAGCCGCATACAACTTCTTTCCCTTCTCTAGAAACTTTTCCACTAAAGATCTGAGAGTGAATATCTGATCTACACAACCTCTTCCCTTCCTAAAGCCTCTCTGTTCTTCTCCAACTAATTTCTCTGTTCTTTCTCTAACTCTGTCAATAAGTATCCTACCATATACTTTTCCTATTATACTAAGAAGACAAATGCCCCTATGATTACCACACACTTCTTTTTCCCCTTTTCCTTTGTACAAGGGAATAATTATACCTGACTTCCAATCCTCCGGGACTCTACCTTCCTACCAGGCCAATCTGCACATCTTCCACATCCATTCTACTACTATCTCTCCCCCATGCTTCAACATTTCACCACACACGCCATCAATTCCTGGGGCTTTCCCTGATTTAACTTTCTTCATTGCTTCCACAACTTCTATCCTACTGATTTCTTCCTGTCTTCTCACCTCCCTCCTTCTTCCAGCCATTCCCCAGCCACTTATACTCGCATTACTTCCATCCTCTATGTTCAACAATTCCTTAAAGTGTTCTCTCCATCTGCTCACTTTTTCTTCCTTCTCCACTAGTAATCTACCATTTTTATCTTTCACTCCCCTGCTAACTTCACTTCCACCCTGTCTTTCTCTTTTCACCTCTTTCCAGAACATTTTCTTACAGTCCCTCCACTTTACACTCAAATTCCTTCCAAATTCCTCATCCACTCTCTTCTTATTCTCTCTTACTAATCTTTTCACCTCTCTCTTCCTTACTACATATAACTCTCTCTTCCGCCTCTCAACTTCTTCCATGCCCCTATTTCTCATCCATTCATTGTATGCTTTCTTCTTTTCTGCCACAGCCCGTTTCACCTCTTCAGTCCACCACGCTGTTCCTTGCACCCCCCTCCGTCTTCTCTTCCTTCCACACACCACATCACATGCTGCACATATTTCTTCTGTAAATATTCTACACACACCTTCCACGTCCCCCATCTGCTCCAACTCATATTTGCCCAATCGTTCCTCCACTTCTCTCTTATACTCTGCCTTTTTCTCATCCTCTTGTAACCTTTCCACTCTCCTTGCAACTACTTCTTCCTCTCGTCCTTCCCTTCTTCTATTCCTCCATCTTACTTGAACTTTAACGCTGGCCACCACCAAGTAGTGGTCAGAAAGTCCACTCCCCCAACCTCTATAAACTCTTGCATCCATTACACATCTTCGCATCCTTTCATCCACACACACATAATCAATCATTGCCTTCCTTTCACTCAATTCACCACCCACCCTTCTCATCACTCGCCATGTATACCTGTGGATCATTTTATGCCTGAAGAGGGTATTGGCTATCACCAACCCCCTCCCAGCACAAATGTCCACTAACGCACTCCCATTTTCATCTATCTCAGCAGGCACACCCCACTCACCAACTATTCCATCCACCTTCACATTCCCAACTTTACCATTCATATCACCAATCAAAAACACTCTATCATTCCTTCCAAACTTTTCCATGCACACTTCTACATTTGTCCAGAACTCTTCTCTCACTCTTCTAGCACAATCTTGCGTTGGCGCATACACACACACAATCGCCCACATTTGTATTCCAACTTTCAACTTTACCCACACAATCCTTGATCCAACTGATCCATACTGTCTTATGCTCCTCTTCCACCTTTTACTCACAACTATACATACTCCTTCCTTTGCCCTCTCATTCTCACCTACTCCTGCACATATACCCCATCCATACTCCCATTCTCTCACACTTTCTCCTCTCCATTTTGTTTCAGTTATTCTACATACATCCACTTTCGCATCCTCAAGCACCTGGACAATTTCTCTCTCTTTCACCTCATCATTTGCTCCTCTTACATTCCACGTTCCAATTGCAATGTCCTTTGTCCGGTCCTTGGTCGTCAACGTTTGGTCAGTCCTTGTCCGATGCTTATTGTTTGTTTTTTTAGTTAGTTGTTTTCCGGGGAGGGGCACTAACCCTCCGCCAACCCTTTTAGTCGCCTTTTACGACAAGCAGGGATACTGGGGGAGTATTCTTGACAAACCCCCCTACCCCCAGGGGGGAAATATATATAATTAATATATATAATTAATATATATATATATATATATATATATATATATTTTTACATAGCCTATGATTTCATCATCCTTTGTGTAATTCTAACGTACAGTGTGCTGCCTGTTTGATCACGAGCGTGTTCTGCCTCAGTTCCCCCCTTCTACCGTTATAGCAGAGTAAGTCGTCCTTTCTGTTGTTCAGAGTAGGATTTTCAGTTCTTTGTCCCCATGGCTTCATTTGCGCGTCCTTCTTACAAGTTGTATCAAGCTCTGCTGGCCCCTATATAATGAGCTCAGTCTCTGCATCATTGCCACTTAGATCTACTCCTCATTTTGTTGACATCTCTGTCCTCCCCTGTACAGTTATTATTGTGAGTTCTCAGGAAGACTCCAACCATCTAGCAGCTGTGTGTAATTTGAGTATAACTGTTGTTGCATTTTTTCTTGTACTGTGTAGCATAACGTTAATTCTTAGGCCTAGTGAGGTTTTTGTGATTGGTGTGGGGTTTTATATCAGTCATTTTTTATAATATTTTGTATCTGTAATAATTTATCTTGCATTAACTGAGCATTACCCAGTGTATTTTCATTTTATCAGGGCTGACTTAGGTAAATTTACTCTTGCTAATTTCATGTTAATAGAGGCTATTGCAGTTAACCATATATTTAACCTGTTTTTTGCCATTACATTATCCTTATGAGTCCTGAATGTTTTGTTGTTAGTTTGAGCATTAAACTTTAACTTGTAATTTTACCTAACTCTTTTGTTTTGAATCTGGAACTTTACGGGACAGTAGTGATTTTTAGTATTCTCACTTAAAGTGTACATTATCTTTCTCTGTTCCGTAACATAAATTTGGCGACCTCATATCAGGATATTCAGGATATTATCATAAGGATATTGCTTGATATTTTGTGACTGTTACTTATTCATGATGTCTACTATTACTACACTTGATGAAGCCAAAGATTTTTTGTCAAATGTGCAAACAGTGTGTGATGTAGAAAACAGAACAAAGAATGAACTTAAGCTTGTTGCTCAACAATTGGGAATTGCAGTTCACTCTCATCATTCTTAAGATCAAATTGTTGGCATGATTAATGAAAGCTTGTTTAATGTAACTCCTCCAAATGAGCAAACGCAGATTGAATTAGCTAAGTTACAGCTAGCCCTGCAGGAGGCTCGTGCTAAGGAGGCGGAGTCTCGTGTGAAGGAAGCTGAATTTCAAGCACGTGCTAAGGAGGCTGAGTCTCAGGCTAAGGAGGCTTGTGTTAAGGAGGCTGAATTTCAGGCAAATGCTCGTATTCAAGAGGCACAGGTACAGGCTCAGGCACAAATTGAACTTGCCAGGATTCAGGCAGACCATGAGTATCGCATGAAACAAGGTGGAACTGGATCATCTTGCTCTGATGATTTTGGTGTGGCTAAAAATGTTAAACTTGTCCCTCCTTTTAATGAATCTGATTTAACAAAGTATTTTCAGTTGTTTGAGAGGGTAGCTACAGGTTTTAATTGGCCCAAGGAGTATTGGCCAGTACTCCTTCAAACTGTTCTCACTGGTAAAGCTCAAGTAACTTATGCATCTTTGCCTCAGGATCAATCTGATAATTATGATGTAGTTAAGAGCTTGATTCTTAAGGCCTATGAGCTTGTTCCTGAAGCCTATAGAGTAAAATTTAGGACAACTTATAAGCAAGATAAGCAATCCCATGTTGAGTACACAAAAATCAAAGAAGATCTGTTAGAGCAGTGGTTAAATTCTAAGAATGTGGATTCTGATTTTGACAAATTTAAGCAGATGATTTTGCTGGAGGACTTCAAAAGGTGTATTAGTAAAGATGTAAGCCTATATCTTGATGAGAGAAGAATAGATAATTTGTCTGATGCTGCAGTTTTAGCTGATGAATATGGTCTCACTCACAAGAGATATTCTAGAGGAAAAGAGAAAGCTGAGAGTAAGTACGTTGCCTCTACTCAGAGTACAGGTAACAGGAAAGAGAATAAAGATGATGTTTCTCAGGAAGTAAATACCAGCTTCACCTCTAGATTTCAGAAAAGTAAATGTACTTATTGTAGTAAGCTTGGTCATATTACGGAGAAATGTTTCAGGAGACAGCATGATGTGAACAAAAAGGAGTCTTTAAATATTCAGTCAATTGGTCTAGTGTCCACTCTTGAGAGTTCCCAGAATTCTTTAACTAAGTCAACTGAACCTGCTTTGAGGGGTAACTTAAATTCTCATGATGGAGCTCCTCTTTTGAGCAGTAACGTGGGTGACACTCTCAAGAGTTCATGTGCTAATTTCCTGTCTGATGGTTTTGTCAGTCCTCTGGACAGTAATGACAGGAAATCAGTTCAAATATATCGTGAAACAGGTGCTTGCCAATCCCTTATGCTGACCAGTGTTCTAGGCTCTAATGTTAATTCCTCTGATGAAACTGTAATCTTACAAGGTGTAGGGAATAATTACTTCTCTGTCCCTCTGTGCAGAGTGAATTTAGAGTCTGGTTTTGTTAATGGTTCCGTTATGGTTGGGTTGGTTGAGACACTCCCAATGTCAGGTGTAACTTTCTTACTTGGAAATGATATTGGTGGAAGTCAAGTATGTCCAGCTCCTCAGATGTCTAGTGAGCCAGTGGCTGCGACCCAGGATTGTGGTGTCCCTGATGTCTTCCCTGCATGTGCTGTCACTAGGGCTAAGTCTAAAGTTACTGGTGATTTAGAGGATAATGATGATGATGATGTTATCCTAGCTGACACTTTTCTTGCTAATTTGGACCACTCACCAGATGAGGCAGTACCCCGTAGTGTTAATAATTTGTCTCGTCAAGAGTTGGTTGAGTTCCAGGTTGCTGACCCTGAGTTGAAAGGTCTAGCTAACTATGCTTGCAGTGAGGAAGAGTCAGCCGGTGCTTCTACTTGTTATTATATAAAGTCAGGAGTGCTTATGAGGAAGTGGAGACCCCCAACAGCATCAGCCGACTGTGAATGGGAGGTTGTACATCAAGTTGTCATCCCTCGTGTTTGTTGGCAGGATATCATTAGAGTGGCTCATGATTCCAGTTTGGCAGGACACCTTGGAGTGAGGAAGACTGTGGCACGCATTTTGAAACACTTCTACTGGCCAGGTATCTTCAGGGATGTTTCCTGGTATTGTAAGTCTTGTCACACCTGTCAAGTTGTGGGGAAGTGTAATCAGACCGAAAAGGTTGCACCTCTAGTTCCCATTCCTCCTTTTGAGGCGCCTTTCACCCATGTGTTGGTGGATATTGTGGGCCCTCTTCCTAAGACTTCTTCAGGATTTTCTTATGTGTTGACCCTGATTGATATGGCTACTCGTTATCCTGAAGCCATTCCACTTAGAAATATCTCAGCAAAGAACGTGGTTAAGGAAATGCTGGGGTTCTTCACAAACTTTGGTCTGCCCAAGGAGGTACAGTCAGACCGGGGAAGTAATTTCATGTCAAATGTTTTCAAGCAGTCTCTGAAAGAGTTGGGCATCACCCAGATCACGTCTTCAGCTTACCATCCCCAGACCCAAGGAGCGTTGGAGAGATATCATCAAACACTCAAATTGATGCTCAAGAAATACTGTTTGGAACATCAGAAAGACTGGGATAAAGGTCTTCCATTCGTTGTGTTTGCTGCAAGAGAATCTCCAAATGAATCACTGGGCTTCTCACCTTTTGAACTACTGTTTGGCCATGAAGAGGACCCCTTAAGCTACTCAAGGAATGCTGGCTGTCGGAGGAAGATGACGTCAACCTGCTGGAGTATGTGATGAAGTTCAAAGAACGGCTGTCCACTGTTTTACAGCTGGCGAGAGAGAATTTAGGAGCTGCTCAGGAGAAGATGAAGACTTGGTATGATAAGAAGTCCAGGTTACGCCACTTTCAGCCAGATCAGGTTTTGATTCTGCTACCGGTGCATGGGCAACTTCTTCAAGCCAAGTTTAGTGGTCCTTATTTCGTGGAGAAGAAACTCAGTGATGTCAACTATGTCATCGCCACACCAGATCGTAGAAAGAACAAGCAACTATGTCACATCAACATGCTAAAGTTATATCACAGGCGGGACGAAAATAATCCAGTCTGCACTGTAGCTGTTCCACCCAAGTCTGCAAGTGAAGCTCTCCCATGCAGTATGAGTCTGACTGATAGTTTGGGGAAGAATCCTGTTATCATGAATGATCTCCAGACTAAGCTTTCTCATCTACCTCCCGAGGAAAGGCAAGAGTTTTCGGCATTACTGCAGGAGTACCCGCCAGTGTTCCGTGCCACTCCAGGAAGAACCACTGTGTTGATGCATGATGTCGATGTTGGAGACGCGAAGCCAATTAAATTGCCTCCTTACCGTGTGAACCCAGTGAAAGTTCCTCTCATCCAGAAGGAGCTTGGCTACCTGTTGGACCACAAGATGATTGAGCCCTGTCAGAGCGAGTGGAGTTCTCCTGTCACTCTAGTCCCTATGCCAGGTGGGTCGCAGCGGCTTTCCATTGACTACAGACGTGTTCATCAGATAACCAAAACAGACACTTACCCTCTCCCTCGTGTGGAAGATTCCATAGACAAGATCGGAAAGGCTAGGTACATAAGTAAGTTTGATTTGTTAAAGGGATACTGGCAAGTACCTATGACTGAACGTGCTAGGGAGATCTCATGTTTTGTAACACTAGGAAAGACTTTTGCATGTTCGGTAATGCCATATGGTATGAAGAATGCACCAGCCACATTTCAGAAGCTCATGAATGTTGTAACAGAGGGTTTGGCAGGGTGTGTTGTTTATATTGATGATGTATTAATCTTCAGTGACAACTGGAAAGATCACCTATGCCATGTCAGTAAATTTCTTGACCGTTTAGTTCAGGCTAATCTTGTAGCTAATTTATCAAAGTGTGAGTTTGGTCAAGCTAAAGTTCAGTACCTCGGGTACGTAATTGGTGATGGACATGTTGCACCACCAGCAGCTAAGGTTCAGGTTATAAGTGATCTTCCCAGACCTAAAAGTAGGAAGGAGCTACAAAGATTTTTGGGAATGGTAGGTTATTACAGGAGATTTGTTCTTAACTTTTCTATTCTTGTATCACCACTTACAGACCTACTGAAAAAGGGAGTTAAATTTGTATGGACCGATAACTGTGAATCCTCTTTCAACAAACTTAAAGCTATTCTGTTAAGTCAGCCAGTGCTCGCTACTCCAAATTTTGCTAAGCCTTTTAAGATGGCTGTTGATGCAAATGATACAGGAGTTGGGGCTGTTTTGCTGCAAGAGGATGATCAGGGTATTGAACACCATGTATCTTACTACAGTAAGAAGTTCACTCCACCTCAAAGGAACTACTCAACTATTGAGAAAGAGCTTTTGGCCTTGATTTTGGGTTTACAGCATTTTTCATTTTATTTGTGTTCTGGTTTTGACCCTATAGTCATTTATACTGATCATAACCCACTGAAATTCCTTAGTAAGTTTAAAGACAAAAATCAGAGATTGACAAGATGGAGTCTACTTCTTCAGGAGTATTCATTAGACATACAACATGTCAAGGGGAAAGAAAATGTCATTGCAGATTGCTTATCTAGACTTTAGACAGATTGTTTTAGAGTAATAAGAAATTTCCTTTGTAAATTTCTTTTTTCTTTGTGGGGAGGTGTTACATAGCCTATGATTTCATCATCCTTTGTGTAATTCTAACGTACAGTGTGCTGCCTGTTTGATCACGAGCGTGTTCTGCCTCAGTTCCCCCCTTCTACCGTTATAGTAGAGTAAGTCGTCCTTTCTGTTGTTCAGAGTAGGATTTTCAGCTCTTTGTCCCCATGGCTTCATTTGCGCGTCCTTCTTACAAGTTGTATCAAGCTCTGCTGGCCCCTATATAATGAGCTCAGTCTCTGCATCATTGCCACTTAGATCTACTCCTCATTTTGTTCGCATCTCTGTCCTCCCCTGTACAGTTATTATTGTGAGTTCTCAGGAAGTCTCCAACCATCTAGCAGCTGTGTGTAATTTGAGTATAACTGTTGTTGCATTTTTTCTTGTACTGTGTAGCATAACGTTAATTCTTAGGCCTAGTGACGTTTTTGTGATTGGTGTGGGGTTTTATATCAGTCATTTTTTATAATATTTTGTATCTGTAATAATTTATCTTGCATTAACTGAGCATTACCCAGTGTATTTTCATTTTATCAGGGCTGACTTAGGTAAATTTACTCTTGCTAATTTCATGTTAATAGAGGCTATTGCAGTTAACCATATATTTAACCAGTTTTTTGCCATTACATTATCCTTATGAGTTCTGAATGTTTTGTTGTTAGTTTGAGCATTAAACTTTAACTTGTAATTTTACCTAATTCTTTTGTTTTGAACCTGGAACTTTACGGGACAGTAGTGATTTTTAGTATTCTCACTTAAAGTGTACATTATCTTTCTCTGTTCCGTAACAATATATATATATATATATATATATATATATATATATATATATATATATATATATATATATATATATATATATATATATAAAGGAAGCTAAGCCGTACTGTTGTCTTTTTCTACCAATAGCTTACTCTTATTTTTATTCCCGGTAGGGGTGACTTCTGAGAATATAGAGTATTTACAAATGTTGAAAACAGAGGGCCACCGCAGAGGGAACTGAGCTGGTACAGCTGCCGGTATATAAAATTTATTAATGTAAGCTTACCAAATCTAATACAAAATTAAATAACTTAAGAACAATACGGGTTCTTTAAAGAATAGCAGTGTCCCAGTATAAAGAGAAGTCGCCAAATCTGGCACCATTGCAACATAAGACTGTCACTCAAAATCGCTTTGCTTGCTTCATCGCATCTGTTTAACATTTCTTTGGTAATATTTCTGCTGTTTCAATTTTCCTGTATTTTGAAATTACTGCATTATCAAGTTGAAACTTGTAAATATTCTGAAAGTAATATAATGTTAATTCCTCTTATCTGAACTGTAGGGGAGATGATTACATAGGACATCCCCTCAATCTAATTGTAGGGGAGGATTTATCCCCTTCATTCCACTCCGCCAGGATCCACGTCCACGATTATTTGATACATGAACATGGTGAACTGCAAGATTAAGAGGGCTTCCCCTGCGGTTCATCAGCTATTTGGTATAGGAAGAGAGTTGAGAGACGTTTGTATATCTTTTGTAGTGTGTTCATGCCAGTGTCAGACAATTATATTCAACTTAGGAATGCCATCCATCAGTGGAAGGGTTATTGAAGGCTTTATCTAACTCCTATAGTTCCAAAACTCCCTCCAAACTCAATAAAATCATCTGGAGTTAGTAAGAACAAGGAACGTTCTCTCTCTCTCTCTCTCTCTCTCTCTAAAAAGACACACACACACACACACACAAAGTCATCGAACTAAAGGCCTTAATAACCAGTCGCTTAATTGCAAGAAATGATCCTTCCGCCTGTCCGTCTGTCATCTAGTCTTGTTTTCTCCCATCAAAAACATAAGGGCCCTGGACAAGACTACTCATATTCGACATTTAAGGCGAGGGTGATGAGCCTCACCTACTCCTGAAGTAGCAGTCTGTGAGCAATATACCTCTTATCTGAGGAGTAGACTGTAGCACCAGTCGAGCAGGGCAGTACTCCCGAGGTGGATGGAAAGCTGATGTCAGGGAGTGCTGGAGCTCCCGTTTCATCAGCCCTCAGGACTAGTTCCTGACCATCCCTCTTTGCTGAACTTTTTCAGTGTCTCAGTTACACAGAGAGTAGGCCAGCATGCTCTCCAGTACAAATTTCTCTAACTATCTACACCAAACTACATGTACAGTACACACTACACTTCCTTTTCCAAAATGTAATCATGGCATCTCATCACCAAGCCTCGGAGTCCCAAGGGGGAGGGACCATAAATGCCCCCACCATCCGCCCCTCTCCCGGTGACGACTCGAGGTGCCTGGAACCACTGTCTGACTCACTTCTTCTTCATTTCTGCAACATTCGCGGCCTTTCCTCTAACTTTCGCTCTGTTGAGCACCACCTGTCCTCCTCTAAACCTCACCTTCTTTTTCTAACTGAGACTCAGCTGTCTCAGGCAACTGACAGCAAACCCTTTTCTGTATCCTCCTACTTTCTCTATACTCATTTCAAAGCCAAAGGTGGCTGTTGTGTATATATACTCAACGACTTATCTTGTTCTCGTGTTCCTAAACTTGATTCTTCTGAATTCTCTACACTCTGGCTTCGGCTTTCCTGTCATTCTCTGACTAAATATATCTGTGCTGTTTACTTATCCCCTTATTCTACTGACTATCAAAAATTCTTCGACTATCTTACTTCTACGATGGAACACATTCTATCCATTTCTCCTTTCTCAGAAATCTCCATTCTAGGAGATTTCAATGTTCACCACCACCTATGGCTCTCCTCTCCTTTCACTGATCCACCTGGTGAACAAGCCTACATCTTTTCTATCCTTAATGACCTAGAGCAGCTTGTACAGCACCCTACCCGTATCCCTGACTGCCTTGGAGAGAGCTCCAACATACTTGACCTCTTCCTCACAACTAATCCTTCTGCTTACTCTGTTAATCTTTTCTCTCCGTTGGGCTCCTCCGATCACAACCTTATCACCTTAACCTGTCCTATCACTCCGGTACCCGTCGTCTGTGCCATTTTGGAGCCGCGGACTGGGAGGCCCTCAGGCAGTACTTCTTTGATTTTCCCTGGAATGATTATTGCTTCCATGGCCGTGAGCCATCTGAGTGTGCCTTGTGCATTACGAAGGTTATTCTCTCGGGCATGGAAGCATACATTCCTTTCTCATATCCTTTGACTAACGCAAGAAAGCCTTGGTTTAATCACGCTTGTTCTAATGCTGTCCACAACAAGGAGAGGGCCTACAAAAGGTACCGGAGCCAACCCACCCCTGAATCACATTATCTTTACGTTTCTGCCCGGAATCGTGCTAAGTCTGTTCTTCGCTCTGCTAAAAATAATTTCATCCGTACTAAATGCTCTCAACTCTCCAACTCGAATTCTTCCCGCTCCTTCCGGCACCTTGCCAAAAACCTTTCTAACAACTTTACCTCATCATCCTTCCCTCCTCTTTTCTACTCTGATGGTTCTGTAGCTATTTCTTCTACTGATAAAGCAGATCTCTTCGCACAGACTTTCTCCTCCATTTCCACCTTAGACGATTCCGGTGCTGTTCCTCCATCACTTCCCCTCTCTGACTTCCTCATGGCTGACATTAAAATTTCTTAAGCTGATGTATTTTCTGCCATCACTGGCCTCAGTACTAACAAGGCATATGGACCTGATGGAGTCTATCCTGTTGTTCTCAAGAACTGTGCTTCTGTGCTTACACCCTGCCTGGGCAAACTCTTTCGCCTTTGTCTATCAACTTGTACCTTTCCTTCTTGCTGGAAGTTTGCTCTCATTCAGCCAGTCCCAAAGAAGGGTGACCACTCCCAACCCTCAACTATCGTCCAATTGCTTTAACGTCCTGTCAGAAGTTTTCGAGTCAATTCTCAATAGAAAAATTTTAAGGCATCTTTCCTATCACAACCTTCTTTCCGATCGTCAGTACGGGTTCCGTCAGGGACGCTCCACTGGCGATCTTCTCACCTACCTTTCAGACTCCTGGTCATCCTCCTTTCGGGACTTTGGCGGAGGCTTTGCCATCGCACTTGACATCTCAAAGGCTTTCGATCGAGTCTGGCATAAATCTTTAATTTCCAAACTGCCCTCCTACGGTTTCTATCCTTCTATCTGTGCCTTCATCACTAGCTTCCTTTCTGGTCGCTCTATAGCCACTGTTGTAGACGGCCATCGTTCTTCTCCTAGATCTATCAACAGTGGTGTTCCTGAGGGCTCTGTCCTATCACCAACTCTCTTCCTTTTATTCATCAATGATCTTCTAAGCTGTACATCTAACCCTATCCACTCATACGCTGATGATTCCACCCTTCACCTTTCCATTCGGTTCCCGCAACGCCCATCTCAACAGTTACTTCAACAAACAAGGGATAAGGCTATGGCACACGTTTTGTCTGACTTGGCTCGTATCTCTGACTGGGGAAAAAATAATATGGTTGTTTTTAATGCATCTAAGACTCAGTTCTTACACCTATCAACCCGACAAAATCTTCCACAGGTATACCCACTAATGTTTAATAATATTCAGCTTAATCCTGCATCATCCTTGAACATGCTTGGGGTTTCATTTACTCGGGACTTATCTTGGAAAGATCATATTACATCTCTTGTAAAATCTGCTTCGAAGAGATTGGGTGTGCTAAGCCGACTCCGCTCTTTCTTTACCCCTGCACAATTGTTGACTCTATACAGGGGTTTTATCCACCCCTGTGTGGAGTACAATTCTCATGTGTGGGGAGGCTCCCCACATACAGCTTTTCTCAATAGGGTGGAGTCAAAGGCTTTTCGTCTCATTAACTCTCCTCCTCTTACTGACTTCCTTCAACCTCTGTCTCTTCGCCGCACTGTTGCATCTTTATCTCTTTTCTATCGCTACTTTAATGGTCACTGCTCCTCTGAACTGTCTGCTTGCATTCCTCCACCTCTACGACGGGCGCGTAGCACCCGTCTGGCAGCAAACTCTCATCCCTTTTCTGTCCAACTCTCTAATGCAAGAGTTAACTGTTACTCCCAGTCTTTCATTTATGCAACAGGTCAACTCTGGAACTGTCTCCCTCTGTCTTTATTTCCTGCTGCCTATGATATCCATTCTTTCAAACGCAGTGTGTCCAGGCATCTCGAAATGAATGGATCTTGAATTAGGCTCTCTATTGTATTTTGTTTTTCTCTTGGAGGGAACTGTTACGGCGGGCTCATGACCTTTGGTTCCTTCTTCCTCGCATAAAAAAAAAAAAACAGCTCTCAGATATAAACCCTTACAGGCACCATCCGATTAGAGTGCCTCAGTGTAACAGGAGAACCTTTTATATAATCATTTTGTATAGAGAGCGAGGGTGTTTACTAAACTTCAGCTGAACGAACTAAGTATGGATACTCTGATTATTGAAAACTGGAGGGAATGTAACAAAAGGATTTGTGAACGTCTTCTTTGTCTCATTTTACTTGAAGGTGTAAATCTGACGTATGGAAGCGAGGCGTGGACCTTGCAAGAGGGGAACAAGTCAAGAGTGAGAGCAGTGGAAATGAGTTACTTGAGAGGAGCATGTGGAGTGACGTGGAGGGACAGGTTGACGAATGAAGAAGTGAAGGAACGTTGTGGGGTAGATGTGGATGTGGTTGAAAAGATTAGGAGAAATACACTGGGGTGGTTTGGACATGTGGAGAGAATGGAGAATGAGAGACTGACTAAGAGTGTGTATGTAGGTGAGGTGGAGGGAGGGAGAGGGAGGGGTAGACCGAGGATGAGGTGGAGGGATGGAGTTGAGAGGTATATGAGGGGGGGGTGAGTTGGGGGGAGGGGAGTCAAATGGTGGGTGACAGAGTGACTTGGAGGCGTTTTGTCTGCGGCCACCCTTTGCGGGATTAGGGCGTCGGGCTATAGATAGATTAGATAGATAGATAGATGTTCTAGCTGTTATTCTTTGACAATAGGATATCTTCTTACGACTGTAGAATTTAACTGGGAGCGAATAAAAACGTGATGTTCGCTTTTAATGTCGCAGCACCAAGAGGAAACACTGTAGCTCAGGGTTCAAATTGACTCAAATATATAATAGCCAAATTGCTTACTGTATTGTCAAAAATAAACAGCTGCAATAACAGACTGACTGCTATCTATTGAAGCTACTGGGATGGTTAATATGTATTTATCTGTTTGTGTAGGAGTGGGAGATCAAGTGTCCTATGTTGGCTCAACCCTGTCAGCCTGTCATCCTGTCCCCATGTGTATGCAGGCAATCAGTAAGTACAAAGTTGATATTCATCTTTACTGCCAAATGTTATGAATTTATTGCCAATCAAATGCTTCAAATTTTATATATTTAACACTGCATATTTAGTTGGATGATGGGGAAATGGAAAATGTGAGTGCATTTAAGTAGTGATGAATAAGGTTGGAAGTTTAGAGAGTGCTTGAAAGGGTACAACAGGGAAGAAAAGTTGCTGGTTCTTTGAAAGTAATGCTTAGAAATAGGGAAGTGAGCATGGAAGTAAAAAAGTCGCTGCATGATAGTATTGCGATACCAACTTTAACGTATGGAACTGAAGCTTGGACCTTGTTGGAGGGACAAAAGTCAAGAGTGAAAGATGTGGAAATGAGTTATTTGAATGATGCATGTGGAATTACATGCAGAGACAGACTGACAAATGAGGAAGTGAGAGAGCGTTGTCGTGTGGATGTGGATGTGATAGAAAGTGTTAGAAGAAATGCACTGAGGTGGTTTGGCCATGTGAGAGGATGGAGAGCGAGGGACTGATGAGGAAAATGTGTGTGTGTGTGAGGTGGAGGAGTGGATGACGGAGGGAGAGGCCGAGGATAAAGTGGAGGGGTGGTATGGAGAGGTATCAGAGAGAGGGGTACGTGAGCAGGAAGGAGGGCAGAGAAATGGAGGGGGACAGGGCGACATGTGGCCACCCCTTACTGGATTGAGGCATCTGGTAATGGACAGATAGATACCTTTTCATTTTATTATTGTTACATAAAACTAGTTGTGAACTGGAAGGAGCATCACTGATCTGTGATTTTTTCTGTTCAGGTTCTTGTCATCTTCCTCAGATGACTTTATGGGCTTACACTGCATCGCCAAATAATGCACAGTGTACAGACTCCCGCAGTCTGCTCATCTGTAGACCAAAATAAGGTAGGTTGCTTGACATGACCCATGACGCCACCAGGACACCAATGTTAGGAATCTACATTATCATAATACAACTCATAATAGACAGCATGATAGATAACATGATAGTCAAGCTACGTATTGGAAAAGGGAATGTGCTTGCATGATTACAGTAAAGGAATGCCAGATGTGCACCGGAAACACTACATACACACAGGCACACAGGCTTCTAGAAAATTCACACATGCCCAGTACACGTGACACAAGCTCTCCTACACAAGAAAGGAGGAATTAGACAGGCAGAAGGATTCTAGCTACAGAGGTGAGAGGTTGTAAAGAGAGAAGAGAAGAGGGGTCCAGCGAGAACTTAGCTAGCATATATATGCTCCTGTGTAATACACACAGTGTTCATCTTAATCTTTCCCTTTGAAGATAATAAACTACAATCAAGGCCCAGTATCCATCTTTAACTTCTCCTGTCACCGACTACAAGTGAACTGAAACTACTTCCTCACATATTTACTTGGCTACGACTACTGTATAATCAGTCTCAAGATTCTCATCAATCGCCAGGACAAAAGTGCATTTTTAGCGCCCAGTGTGAAGCATAGTCTGCTTTAATTTACACATTCATGAAGTTATATTGGCTTTCTTTATGTACAATGTGGTTGAGTGTTCTGGGGAGACATATGATGATCACTAAGTCTCTTCCGCATATTAAATGATAAAATCACAAGACTAAGTGGATACATTTATGTGGAAGGAGGGACAAGGTTTCTTCTCACGGCCGTATCCATGAAAGGCATTTCAGCACAGAACAGTATGTAAGAGATTTGCAAAGCAGTCTTTTTTTATTTGTGAGGAAGAAGGAACAAAAGGCAACGATCCCGCAAAACTCTTCCTTCCAAGAGAAAAACAAAATACAAGAGAGAGCCTAATTCAAGATCCATTCATTTCGAGATGCCTGGACACACTGCGTTTGAAAGATTGGAGATCGTAGGAAGCAGGAAATACAGACAGAGGGAGACAGTTCCAGAGTTGACCTGTTGCATAAATGAAGGACTGGGAGTAACGGTTAACTCATGCATTAGGGAGTTGGACAGAAAAGGGGTGAGAGTTAGCTGCTAGACGGGTGCTACGCACCCGTCGTAGAGGTGGAGGAATGAATGCAAACAGTTCAGAGGAACAGTCACCATTGAAGTAGCGATAGAAAAGAGATAAAGATGGAACAGTGTGGCGAAGAGACAGAGGTTGAAGGGAGTCAGTAATAGGAGGAGAGTTAATGAGACGAAAAGCCTTTGACACAACCATATTTAGTAGAGCTGTATGTGGGAAGTCTCCCCACACATGAGAATTGTACTCCACGCAGGGGCGGATAAAACCCCTGTATAAGTCAACAATTGTGCTGGGATAAAGAAGGAACGGAGTCGGCTTAGCACACCTAATCTCCTGGAAACAGATTTTACAAGAGATGTAATATGATCTTTCCAAGATAAGTCCCGAGTAAATGAAACCCCAAGCATGTTCAAGGATGATGCAGGATTAAGCTGAATATTATTAAACATTAGTGGGTATACCTGTGGAAGATTTTGTCGGGTTGATAAGTGCACAAACTGAGTCTTTGATGCATTAAAAAGGTTTTGGGGAAGGCGCCACAAAGAGCAGGAAGATTCTGAGTTGGAGGGTTTAGAACATTTAGTACGAATGAAATTATTTTTAGAAGAGTGAAGAACAGACTTAGCAAGATTCCGGGCAGAAACATAAGAGATGAGATTCAGGGATGAGTTGGCTCTGTTATCTTTTTTAGGCCTCCTTGTTGTGTGCAACATTAGAACAAGTTTGAATAAACCAAGGCTTTTTTGTATTAGCCACAGGATATAAGAAAGGAATGTATGGTTCCATGCCCGAGAGAATAACCTCCGTAATGCACAAGGCACACAAAGATGGCTCTCAGCCATGGAAGCAATAATCATTCCAGGAAAAGTCAAAGAAGTACTGCCTGAGGGTCTTCCAATCAAAAACACGAAAGTACCACAGCTGCCACGTCTTGAGAGTGTCCACAGGCTTGACTGGAGTGATAGGACAGGTTAAGGTGATGAGGATGTGATCGTAGGTAGCCAAATGAGAGAAAAGATTAAAAGAGTGAGCTGTAAGGAAGACATCAAGTACAATGGAACTCTTTCCAAGGCAGTCAGAGACACGGGTAGGGTGCTGTACAAGCTGCTCTAGGTCATTCAGGATAGAAAACATGTAGGCTTATTCACCAAGTGAATCAGTAAAATGAGAGGAGAGCCAAAGGTGGTGGTGAACATTGAAATCTCCTGGAAGGGAGATTTCAGGGAAAGGATAAATTAAAAGGATATGTTCCATCCCAGGAGTAAGATAGTCGACAAATTTTTCATGGTCAGTAGCATAAGGGGGATAAATAAACAGCACAGATATTTTTAGTCAGAGAATGACAGGAAAGCCGAAGCCAGAGAGTAGAGAATTCAGAAGATTCAAGTTCACGAACACAAAAGCAAGATATACTGTTGCATATATGTGCACAATAGCCTCCTTTGGCTTTGAAATGAGTATAGAGAAAGTAGGAGGATACAAAGACGGGTTTCCTATCATTCGCCTAAGACAGTTGTGTCAATGCGGAAGAGTAGGTGAAGTTTAACTCCCACACACCACACAATATTTAACTCAGTCGTGCACCTCATTATGGGCAATTCCTCAGAAACTGCTTAAAATTGCTTGTTTTCAAGCCTTATTATCTGGGAAAGTATAGCACTTAGAGATATGAATTAATGACCATTTTACTCAACAACTCCTCTTCCGAATGAAAGCATCCCCAGGTGTGTAGGTCCTTGCGTTGATGAGTAATGACGTGGGGAAAAGAACTAATTTTCAGCTCGAGAGAGGAGGTGTTCATGTCTGCTCCAGGCAGCGACTATGGCTTTGCCCTCAGCATGATAATTTACACCTCTGCTAGATAAACTCGACACTGTCGCATCCAAGACATGCCTTATGGTACTATCACCGAGCCCTTTTCTAGTATCCTTGGAAAGAGGCTTGGCAGGGGTGTATGATCCAATTGGTTACATGCGACACAGACAAAATCAGACTAAGAGGAACCTGAAGAAAGCATTGTATGCCTGGTAAAAGCAAGGGACAGACTGACTCTCGCCTGTGTGGTATAGAGGGACTCCCTCCCTTCCCTTTAGTGGCGAGATGAAATGGCAGCTGGTTCAAATGGTGGCGGGAAGACACTTGTGTGTATAGCCGCTATCCGGTGGCCCAGTGGAAGCCAGACTGTGATGTGTATAGACGTTGCCCAGCAGATGGGGGTTACAGGAGGAGAGGTGGTGTTCAACAGAAAGAAAGTTAGAGGAAAGGCCGTGAATGATGCAGAAATGAAGAAGAGAGTCAGACAGTGGTTCCAGGCATCTCGCTTTGTCGTCACCGGGAGAGGGTAAGATGGTGGAGGCTTTGATGGTCCCCCTCCCCCACTGGGAACTCTGAGGCTTTGTGAAGAGATGCTATTTTTTGTTTTGTTTAAATTTTGAATAGGAAGTGTAATGTGTATGATGTTTGTGTTGACAGTTAGAGGAACTTATATTGGAGAGCATGCTGGCCTGCTCTCTGTGTTACTGAAACACTGAAAATGTTCAGCAAAGGGAGGTGGTCAGAAGCTGGTCCCGATGGCTGATGAAATGGGAGCTCCTGCTCTCCCTGTTATCAGCTTTCCATCCACCTTGGGTACTGCCCTGCTTGATTGGTGCAAACACTTTAAAAAAATAAGAACAGAGGAGAAAATGCCATTAAAAAAGGAGATGAGGCATAAACTGATATTTCATCAGAAGTTCCCGGACAAATGAGGCAGAGGAAAATGCCAGCAAAATACAACTGTACATCAGCAACAGAGAATCTTTCATATCAAACTTTGGAAGAACAATACCGTCTAAACGTGAATTTTCAGGTCTTGGACAGTGTTACACATGAGACTGAATGGAAGATTCAAAGGGAAAGAGAACACACTGCAACAGGCACGATCCTTAGCTTCTTCCAGTATCTTACAGCAGCTGCACACTGGGAAGAATCATAGTCAGAAGCTGTTAATGCTGTTCACACACTACACAAATTCTGTGGATTCGAACAAGAGCAAGACAAAGGTTTGACAGATCAAAAGTGTTCCACTCAGTATATCCCATCCTCAAAAATGATGTGATGACATGATGAAATGTATAAAGGAAAATAACCTGAAATTTGCTTTTCCAGGTGTATATGATTTGCTCAATATCTATGCTACTATTCATGTAACTACTGCCTCAGTGGGACGCTCGTTCTCGAAACAAGATAAAATCAAAGCTTCACAGCCTTTGCAACAAGCAAAGGCTATCATACTTAATGCTTCTGGCTATAGAGAACATCCCTATCAATAACACGGAAGTCATTGACGGTTTTAAGAATATGACTCGGAGCTTTAAAATAATCTCTGAGAAAAAAAAACGAACTGAAATATTTGCAGAGCTACAGACCGCCAGCGTTTTATCTATCTATCTATAGTCAGACGCCATAATCCAGTAAGGGGTGGCCGTTTGACTTTGAGGTACGTTGTTTTACGGGGAGGGTCACTGACCCTCCGCCAACCCAGTTGTTGACACGTAGGGAACAACACGTATGGGTTGGTTATATGGTTACCATCCACGGTTGTAAATGGTTTCCTGGCTAACAACACACTATTAGGTTTGTCTCTCAATGTATAGCCACCTGACGAGGAAAGAAGGGTAATAAAAAGTAACAGGAAAGAAGAAAGAAATAGGAGGAGAGGAGGGCAGAAACAGAAAAAGAATGATAAAGGTGAAAGAGGTATAGGCAGCACAACATCGAGTGGATGATGGTCACCACCACCTACCACCTAATTTTAACCCTGAAATATTTCAGTTGTTTTATCTATGGTCTAGCAATAAAATAACCATCAATTATCTGTTTCTTTAGTTCATATGTACTTAAATTGTCACTGTTACCGCAAATGAAATGTTCTCTGCTCATTGCAAGACAGTATTTCAAAGTGCAAACACCGAGAGATTTGTTTTACTCACGAGCTAACTATATTCCTCAAAAGTAACATTTAATGGTCTGCGTCTTTAGTTCATGGTGTAAATAAGTTGTCAGTGTTGCTGGAATGTATTATGAATATGTAATAAAAAATTATCAATGCATAACAATACCTCAGTGTCCAAAAACTAAAATATTTAATTTGTTCTTTCCATGGTCTAACTACAAAGTAACATTGAATGAGCTGTTTCTTTAGTTCATGGTGTAGATAAAGTGTTACAGTACTGAATATGTGGAATGCTGTTTGCATATAATTCCAGTAACTCGAAGCTCAGACACTGAAGCATTTCGTTTATTTTATGTTCTCATAGTCTAACTGCGGTACGGAACAGGGTGTACTGGTGTTTTAGATTAGTCAGCTATATAATTTGTAGAGATTACCCCAAGTGAAGTAAGAGGGACATGTGTATTTCCTCAAAATTGATCTTTATATACACTATACAATTACATACAGTAAAAGGGTATGTGAAATGTACTCTGCTGTTTGTCAGTACGTCTAAAATTTAAAGATTTAATTTGTTTATAGCCATGGTTGAACTGTAGAGTAATATATAGTGATCCTGTTTCTGTAAGTTAGTTTAAGTTGTAAATAAACTATCTAATAATGTCACTGTATGACAAATGATTCTCTCACATGAAGTTGAAGTACATGTTGACAATCTATTTTATAAAACCGTAGGCTGGATGTTGCGTTTATTGCATATTAATTATATTTGCATTAAAAACTATAAAACATACCAAAATTCAAGTTAAATTCATAACAACAGCAATACTATATATGGCCTCAAAATGGCCCTCAAACATTAGAATTTAAAAAATTTCCATAGGAGCTTACAATTCCCCCGGGATCCGCCGGCTGCAAGGGCTTGCTTCGCTCGCCTGTTCCCTCAGGGAACTAGGCCCTTTTTGCAAACTTTCAGTCCCTTCTTCCCGTATCAGACAGATCCTGTGCACGGCACTGCTAGACCACTAGGTATTATTGGGTTATATGGTTACCACCCAACATTGTAATTGGTATCTTGGAACACAGGAATCTATTTGGCTTGTCATTCAGTTTAGTAACCTAAAGGCAGGACTACATCGGGTGTATGATGGACGCCCCCACCTGCTAAGGATCAGCGCTAAAATAATAAAAAAAGAAATAAAAGTCATATTCTCTTCTAGGACAATGGTAACCCAATTCACCTTCAAATGCCATTTTCTTTGTTCCAAACATTTAGAGAATGGTAGTAGTATTGGATAACTAAAATATATTTTGAATTATGTTATCCTGTACATGCAGTATGTCTATGGCTACATGAGCGTGAATATATACATATATGTATAGATCTATACGTATATATATGTGCGCATATGTGCCTCTCAATCTGCATATGTATGTACAGTCATGGCCATAAATAATCGCCTACCCTCCTGTACCCCGTGCCTAAGGCTGGCTCGTTTACGCGCGGCAAGTCACACTGGGGTAAGAGGGGTTGAGAAGGAGGGGCCAGAAAGAGAAGGGAAGGTGGGTGGGGGGACGAGCGATGGTGCTTGGGTGGAGTGAGGGAGGGGAGGGAGGGTAGGTAGGGGAGGGAGAATGAAATACGAAGTTGTGGCCACATAATTTGTCTATTTTCTTTCATTCAGGGCATTACTTGTATATGGAGTTAATATTCGGTAGATAAAGCTGCATTACAACTTGTATAGCGGCATCAGATAACAAACTTTAGATAGGCGGTGATATCAAGGGCTGGCTCGTGAGAGAAATATACTGACGTGACAGATCAAATATCAGTGCAGAGCCATCGAGATTGTGTAGGCCTAGATTGTCAACGCGTGGAAACCCGAGTACGGGAGGACACGGGCCCGCCTTCTACAGCACACCAAGAACGAGTGGGAGTTGGTCACACGAAACCAGCAAACCATCAACAGCATTGTTTCCCCAGTGCCGAGAAGGCTGCATGAGGGTTATAAAGTAGGAGGCCACTGGACTACTTACTAAGGCGTTTCTCGTTGCTTTGGCTTGACCAGTGTCGGTAAACATTGACATGGATATATTTGGGGAGTTTGGGTAGGATTTTGTTTCATTTTCCTTCTAACAGATTATGAGAGATATGATTATCATATCCACACATGAGCACAGACATCAAATTTATTTACCTTTTATGCACAATTATTTAAAAAGCATAGAGGGAGTGTATACCGCGAGGGTGATCATATTTACTGTGGACATAGCCATGTCAAAGGTTGCATATAATATTTAGTTCCAAAAATTAATTACATTTAAGGGTAGAGGACGTTTCTCACACAAACATTACGGGAGTCAAAGCCATCCAGATTCCATTCTGCGTCAGAAGAAAAAATACACGGATAAACACAAATATCTGGCTCCGCACTAATGTTTGTTCTTTCATGTTAGTATACTGCTCTCACGAGCCAGCCCTCGAAATCACCACCTACATTATCTAAAACTTATCTAACGCCGCTATACAAGGTGTAATGTAGCTTTATCTATCGAAAATTAACTCCATTATATCATCCCCTGAATGAAAGAAAATAGACAAATTATGTGGCCACAGTTTCGCATTTCATTCTCCCTCCCCTCCCTCCCCTCCCTCACTCAACCCCAGCACCATCGCTCGTCCCCCCCATCCACCTTCCCTTCTCTTTCTGGCCCCTTCCTCTCCGCCCCTTACTCCACCGTGACTTGCCGCGCATAAGAGCCAGTCTGAGGCACGGGGTTCAGGAGGATAGGTGATTATTTATGGCCATGACTGTACACTCACCCACAAAAGTCCTGTCCTTTTCTCGAACACCGTAAAAGTGCGAGCAGGTTTGTTGAAGCCGTAGGGAGACTCACGCGTATCTGGGAACAGTGTCAGTGGAGGTTGGGGGTATTGGGGGTGGAGGGGTTGGTGCGGTAGTGGGCGAGTTGTATGCCGCAGTCATGATATTGTGTAGCTTTTCCTGCTCGTGGCTTTGTTCTATACAAACAATGGCGATGGAAAGGGATAATGAAAATTATGATATATTACAACATGCTAAAACAGACAAGCAGCTTCTAAAAACTCGAGTTGAGCTGCAACAAGGAGGTTCCTCTTGCCATTGCCGCACACTCCTCGTCCACCATAAAACTGCCTTGGTTCCCACCAACTAACTCCATTTCCTTGTACAGCTGTAATAGCACATAGTCGACAAAACATTATGACATAATAACAAAACAAAGGAAACATTGCCTTGTCGGTTCACATGTCTATAATATGAGGCGATGTAGCAGAACTTTATTTTGTGGCGACATCTGAAACCTTTACAGTAGTTAAGTGTCAAACCACCTATTAACCAGAGACAACGCAGGTTGGCGATGGTGGGGAGTCTAAAGTCGAGTATAGACTCAGTATATTTTTGTTATATA
>NC_137057.1:41190736-41193236 GCF_032717465.1 Coenobita brevimanus
TATATATTTATTGCCAGGCGCCTCAATCACGTTTGGGGTGGCCACAAACAAATCGCCTCTAAGTCGCCATGTCCCCCGCCATTTTACTGCCCTGCTCCCAACTCACACCCCCCTCTCTCATATACCTCTCCACCCCATCCCTCCATCTCATCCTCGGCCTCACCCTCCCTCTTCCCCCCTCCACCTCACTCACATACACTCTTTTCGTCAGTCTTTCACCCTCCATCCTCTCCACATGGCCAAACCACCTCAGTGTGTTCCTCATAACGCTTCCTATCACATCCACATCAACACCACAACGCTTCTTTATATCCTCATTCGTCAGCCTATCTCTCCATGTAATTCCACAGGCTCCTCTTAAATAACTCATTTCCATTGCTCTCACTCTTGACTTGTGTCCTTCCAACAACGTCCAAGCTTCACTTCCGTACGTTAGAGTTGGTATCACAATACTGTCATGTAGTAACTTTTTCACTTCCATGCTCACTTCCCTGTTTCTTATCACTGCTTTCAAAGAACCAGCAACCTTTCTTCCCTGCTGTACCCTTTCAAGCACTTCACCCTCCAAACCTCCATCCTTACTCATCACACTACCCAAGTACTTAAACGTACTCACATTTTCCAATTCCACACCGTCCAACCTCGCTGTACATTCACTGACTTCACCTCTCTCAAAGACCATCACTTTACTCTTCCCTACATTCACCTTCAGATTCAGTTTCTTACACACTCTCCCAAACTCATCCACCAAGCCTTGCAGCTCCTCTTCATCTTCACTCAACAACACAGTATCATCTGCAAACAACAGTACAGGGAGTTTCCAAACACTATCCTCTCTCACCAGGGCCACTCCAACATCCACTACCCTACTTTGTACCTCTTTTATTACCCCATCCATGCACAGATTGAACAACCATGGAGACATGACACATCCCTGTTTCAACTCAACTTTCAAAGAGAAAAATTCACTTAGTTCGCCATCCACACGCACTGCAGCCTTCGCACCATCGTACATACTCTTCACAGCATTCAACAATTTCCCATCTACTCCATATATTCTTAACGCTTTCCACAATCCTTGTCTATCCACCCTGCCATATGCTTTCTCCAAATCCATGAAAGCCGCATGCAACTTCTTTCCCTTCTCTAGAAACTTTTCCACTAAAGATCTAAGAATGAATATCTGATCTACACAACCTCTTCCCTTCCTAAAGCCTCCCTGTTCTTCTCCAACTAATTTCTCTGTTCTTTCTCTAACTCTGTCAATAAGTATCCTACCATACACTTTTCCTATTATACTAAGAAGACAAATGCCCCTATGATTACCACACACTTCTTTTTCCCATTTCCCTTTGTACAAGGGAATAATTATACCTGACTTCCAATCCTCCGGGACTCTACCTTCCTCCCAGGCTAATCTGCACATCTTCCACATCCATTCTACTACTATCTCTCCCCCATGCTTCAGCATTTCGCCACACACTGCATCAATTCCTGGGGCTTTCCCCGATTTAACTTTCTTCATTGCTTCCACAACTTCTATCCTACTGATTTCTTCCTGTCTTCTCACCTCCCTCCTTCTCCCAGCCATTCCCCAGCCACTTATACTCGCATTACTTCTATCCTCTATGTTCAACAATTCCTTAAAGTGTTCTCTCCATCTGCTCACTTTTTCTCCCTTCTCCACTAGTAATCTACCATTTTTATCTTTCACTCCCCTGCTAACTTTACTTCCACCCTGTCTTAATCTTTTCACCTCTTTCCAGAATATTTTCTTACACTTCCTCCACTTTACACTCAAATTCCTTCAAAATTCCTCATCCACTCTCTTTTTACTCTCTCTTACTAATCTTTTCACCTCTCTCTTTCTTTCTACATATAACTCTCTCTTCCGCCTCTCAACGTCTTCCACGCCCCTATTTCTCATCCATTCATTGTATGTTTCTTCTCTTGTGCCACAGCCTGTTTCACCTCTTTAGTTCACCACGCTGTTCCTTCCACCCCCCTCCGTCTTTTCTTCCTTCCTCACACCACATCACATGCTGCACATATTTCTTCTGTAAATATCCTACACACACCTTCCACGTCTCCCATCTGCTCCAATTCATATTTGCCCAATCGTTCCTCCTCTTCTCTCTTATACTTTGCCTTTTTCTCATCCTCTTGTATCCTTTCCACTCTCCTTGCAACTACTCCTTCCTCTCGTCTTTCCCTTCTTCTATTTCTCCATTCTAATTGGACCTTGATTCTGGCCACCACCAAGTAGTGGTCAGAAAGTCCACTCCCCCAACCTCTATAAACTCTTGCATCCATTACACATCTTCGCATCCTTTCATCCACACACACATAATCAATCATTGTCTTCCTTTCATTCAGTTCACCACCCACCCTTCTCATCACTCGCCATGTATACCTATGGATCATTTTATGCCTGAAGAGGGTATTGGCTACCACCAACCCCCTCCCAGCACAAATGTCCACTAACACACTCCCATTCTCA
>NC_137057.1:41197322-41237322 GCF_032717465.1 Coenobita brevimanus
TGCCCCAGCCAGGATTTGAACTTGGGTCCGTTAGGACTGCAGGCCACCTCTCTACCAGATTGCGTCCTTATTTGGGGGGGGACTATGTGTGTGTGTGTGTGGATTTGTGTGTTTGAGGGAACTGTGTTTATTTCGAGGTTGTGCAAAGGGCAATGTTGGAATTGTGTGTAGGGGAATGTGTGTTGGGAGTGTGTGTGTGTGTGTGTGTGTGTGTGAGTGTGTGTGTGTGTGTGTGTGCGCGCGCGCGCGAGGAGATTGTGCTGGGGGGAGAATTTTGTGTGTGTGGTGGGTTTTTGTGTGTTTGTGGGAACTGTGTGTGTGTGGGGAGGATTATGTGCGTGGGGAGGGATTGTGTGTGCAGGGGATTATGTGTGGGGGGTTGTTTTATGTTTGAGGACTGTGGAAGGGATTGTTTGGAGGACTGTTTGTTGAGAGGCTGTGTATTTCTGTGTGTGTGTGTGTGTGTGTGTGTGTGTGTGTGTGTGTGTGTGTGTGTGTGTGTGTGTGTGTGAGAGAGCGAGTGTATGTGTGTGTTTATTTTTTGTTCAAGGAAGAGAAGGAGAAACAAAGGGGTCAGGAGCCCTAAACCTCTCCCTCCAAGAAAAAAAAATACAAAAGAGAGCCAATTTCATGATTCTTCACTTCAAGATTCATGGACACACTGTTCCAAATACTGTAGACCATAGGAAGCAGGAAATACACACAGAGGGAGACAGTTCCAGAGTTGACCTGTTGCATAAATGCAGGTCTGGGAGCATCGGTTAACTCTTGCATTAGAGAGTTGGACAGATAAAGGATGTAGGAGTTTGTTGCTAGACGGGTGCGTTGCACCCGTCCATAGAAGGTGGAGGGACACAAGCAGACCAGTTCAGAGGAGCAGTGACCATTGAAGTAACGATAGATAAGAGATAAAGAATGCAACAGTGCAGCGACGAGACAAAGGTTGGAGAGACCCAATACGAGGAGGAGGAGTTGATGAGACAAAAGCCTTTGACTCCACCCTATTGAAAAAGAGCTCTATGTAGGGGAGCCTCCCCACACGTTAGAGTCATACTCTACACAGGGACGATAAAAACCCGTGTATAAGATCAACAACTGTGCAGGGGTAAAAAGAAGACGAGGAGTTGGCTTAGCACACCTAATCTCTTGGAAGCAGATTTTACAAGAGAATTAACATGATCTTTCCGAGATAAATCCCGTGAGAATGAAACCGTAAGTATGTTTAAAGGTTGATCCAGAACTGAGCTGGATATTACTAAACATTAGTGGATACTCCTGTGGAAGACTTTTCGGGTCGATAGGTGTAAGAACTGAGTCTTTGATGCATTAAAAAACAACAAAGATTACTTTTACCTCATTCAGAGATACGAGCCAAGTCAGATATTTGGTGTACCATAGCTTCATCCCTTGTTTGTTGAAGTAACTGTTGAGATGGACGTCGCAAGAACCGAATGGACAGGTGAAGGGTGGAATCATCAGCATATGAATGGCTAAGAAGCTAGATGTACTACTTAGAAGGTCATTGATGAGTAAAAGGATGAGGACAGTTGGTGATAGGACAGATCCCTGAGGAAACACCTATGTTGATAGATATAGGGGACGAATGATGGCAGTCTACAACAGCAGCTATAGAACGACCAGAAAGGAAGCTATAGATGAAGACACAGATAGAAGGGTAGAAACAGTCGAAGGACAGTTTGGAAATAAAAGATTTATGCCAGACTTGATCGAGAAGTCCCTTGAGATGTCTATTGCAATGGAAAAGCTTTCGCCAAAGTCGCAGGAAACGAGCATGAAGCAAGAGTCTGCCCAGAAGGTATGCAGAGAACATCGCCAGATGAAGCGTCCCTGACGGAACCCATACTGACGATAAGACAGAAGATTGCGATAGGAAAGATGCTTTAACATTTTTCTGTTCAGAATAGACTCGAAAACTTTTGAGACACAAGATGTTAAAGCATTTGGGAGATAGTTAGAGGGTTGGGAATGGTCCCCCATCTTTGGAACAGGCTGAATGACAGCAAACTTCCAGCAAGAAGGAAAAGTACAAGTTGACAGACAAAGACAAAAGAGTTTATCCTGACAGGGTGTAAGCACAGAAGAACAGTTCTTGAGGACAACAGGAGGGACCCCATCAGGCCCATTTGCCTTGTTAGTATTGACGCAAGTGATGGCAGAAAATGCAACAGCTGAAATATTCTTAGTGTCACCCATGAGGAAGTCAGAGGGGGGAAGTGATGGAGGAATAGCACTGGAATCGTCTAAAGTTGAACTGGAGGAGAAAGTCTGAGCGAAGAGATCTGCTTTATCAGTGGAAGAAACAGCTACAACGCAATCAGAGTCGAAAATAGGAGGGAAGGATGATGAGGAAACGTTGTTAGGAAACGTTTCTGGCAAGGTGCCAGAAGGACGAGAAGAATTCGAGTTGGAGAGCGAGAGCATTTATTACGGACGAAACTATTTTTAGCAGAGCGAAGAACAGACTTAGCACAATTCCAGGCAGAGACATTAAAAAGATATGATTCAGGGGTGGGGTGGCTCCGGTGCATTTTATAGGTCCTCTCCTTGTTGTGGACAGCATTAGAACAAGCGTGATTAACCCAAGGCTATTTTGCATTAGTCAAATGATGTGAGAATGGAACGTGTACCTCCATGCCTGAGAGAATAACCTATGTGCTAGGCACACTCAGATGGCTCCCAGCCATGGAGGCAATATTCATTCCAAGGAAAATGAAAAGTACTGCCTGAGGGCCTCTCAATCTGCAGCTCCAAAGTGTCACGACTGACGTTTCTTTGAAGGGTCCACGGGCTGCACTGGAGTGATAGGACAGGTTAAGGTAATATGGCTGTAATCAGAGCAGCCAAGGAGAGAACAAAGGTTAGCCGTGTAAGCCGAAAGATTAGTTGTGAGGAAGAGGTCAAGTATGTTGGAGCTCTCTCCAAGACCGTCAGAGATATAGGTAGGGTGTTGCACAAGATGCACTGGGTCATTAAAAATAGAAAAGTTGTAAACTTGTTCACCAGGTGGATCAGTGAATTGAGATGAGAGCCAAAAATGGTGGTGAACATTGAAAATAATCTCCTAGAATGACGATTTCAGAGAAAGGAGAAGTCGATAGGATGTATTCCACCGTAGAAGTAAGATAGTTGAAGAATTTGCCATAGTCAGTAGAATTAAGGGATAAGCAAACAGCTCAGATATATTTAGTCAGCGAAGGACAAGAAAGCCGATGCCAGAGAGTAGAGAATTCAGATGAATCAAGTTCACGAACACAAGAGCAAGATAAGTCGTTGCACACATGTACACAACAGCCACTTTTGGCTTTGAAATGAGTAAAAAGTAGGAGGATACAGAGAAGGGTTTGCTATCAGTTGTCTCCGACAGCTGAGTCTCAGTTAAGAAGAGAATGTTAAGTTTAGAAGATGAGGTGGTGCTCAACAGTAAGAAAGTTAGAGGAAAGACCGCGATTGTCGCAGAAATGAAGAAGGAGTGAGGCAGACAGTGGTTCCAGGCAGCTCGTTAAGTAGTCACCGGGAGAGGGACGGATGATGGGGAATTTATTGTTCCCCCCTCCCCCGGGACTCAAAGGCTTGGTACAATGAAGCCTTTTATCTTTTTTTTTTATTTTATTTTTTTTTACTTGGTGTGTAATGTGCATGCAGTCTGGTGTTGACAGTTAGAGAAACTTGTAATGGAGAGCATGCTGACCTACTCTGTGCTACTGAAACACTGAAAAAGTTCAGAAAAAGGGGGATGGTCAATAACTAAAGTCTGACAAATCTAAACGTAGGGTTTTGGTGGAGTCAGCCCCTCCCTGCACTGTTGCCACGTTTCCGAGCTGACCTCTCCATCAGCGATGACCTTGACACTGTTTCCCTCTTGTGATCTCCGTTTTTCTAATACCCCCTATACCCCTGCCACCAACACCCCCTATACCCCAACCCCCAACAACACCCCCAACAACAACACCCCCAAAACCACCACCACCAACACCACCAAAAAAAAAAGACCCCCACCAACAACACCAGAAAAAAAATTAGCCGTTGATAATTGCTATACTTTTATTGAGAGCATACATTCTACCCTATTGCTCAAACTCCCTAATCTTACAATCCCATCTGTCTTAATCCTTCCCACTGCCTTCGTTCCTAAATCCCTTAATTGATCTATTTTTAACCTAAGTGTCCCCACACCTTTTAAACCATTTACCTCTGTCACTATTCTCCACCATATGTATCAACTTGTATTATATTGTGTATAGAACTTTCATACTGTATGCTGTACTACTGTATAATGTATAAGAATACCCACTGTTTAGTGGAAATAAAGTTTTATTATTATTATTATTATTATTTCTCTCTCTCTCTCTCTCTCTCTCTCTCTCTCTCTCTCTCTCTCTCTCTCTCTCTCTCTCTCTCTCTCTCTCTCTCTCGCTAGATTTTGTTATGTGTCATCCATGGTTTTTTACTTCCATTTTTATGTATGGATTATAATTTTGACTTTATTTCCGCACCACCCTTAAGGTAAAAGTCACGGCGCGTTTTTTTTATAGAGGTTTCCCCAATAGGCCTAAATCCTGCAGGGGGTTGGTGACCTCCCATAGCGTACACACAAACACGTGTCGCGTGAGTGCTGCCACCCCAGAGCTGTTTGATATATTTATTTTAATTATGAAAGGATCGCCTCTTCCCCACTTTTATCCCTTCAAATTTTCTTGCAATTATACTTGCTAAATTAATTAGCAATGTTAGAAGTGTTGGGGAAGTAAATAATAATTAGAATATTTTTTGGGCAACACTGCCAAATTTTTATGCCACGTTTCTCTATTATCGTATAATATAGTATGCAGAATAGTTTTATTCTTCCATGATACATGTCAGCACTTTCATTACGGTTATATTAGTATGAGTTATGTTTATGTATCATTCCTACTACACAAACCACAGGCGTTATACATCGTAGGGTTAGGAAACATGGCATTAGTGTAGGGAGGGGGTGACTCCACCCAAACCCTATGTTTAGATTTGTCAGACTATAGTCCCGAGGGCAGATGAAACGGGAGCTCCAGCTCACCCTGCCATCAGCTTTCCATCCACCTTGAGAATACTGCCCTTCTCAACTGATTGTGTGTGTGAGGGGATTGTGGGGGGGGGGGATTGTGTGAGGAGATTGTGTGTGAGGGGATTGTGTGTGAGGGGATTGTGTGTGTGGGAATTGTGTGTGAGGGGATTGTGTGTTAGGGGATTGTGTGGGGGGAACTGTGTGTGACTAGGGATTGTGTGAGGGATTATTGTTTGTGTGTGGGGAGATTGTGTGTTGTGTGTGGGGGGAGGGGGGATTGTGTGTGTGTGTGTGTGTGTGTGTGTGTGTGTGTGTGTGTGTGTGTGTGTGTGTGTGTGTGTGTGTGTTTGTTCATGCTTGAGTGCGTGCGCATAGTATAAAGAGTGGCTATAGATCTGTAGTCTCTCTCTCTCTCTCTCTCTCTCTCTCTCTCTCTCTCCGTCCCTACACCCACGTCGCAGAGGCTATGACAAGACTAGGTTAAGGAAGACTAATGGCTTGGAAGGAGCAGGAGAAGGAGACCAAGAAATAAATAAGAAGTCAAAGAGGGAGACAAAATAATCCTTCAGTATCTCGGCATCGTTTATGTTACTCCTGATGTCTCCAGACGATTTTATTCAGCTTGGGAGAGACTCATTTGCAAAAGTTTAATGTTACCTTATTCAGTATGCCCATCTACCAGTATTTATCTACTTGTCTATCAGTCCAGCAGTATCTATCTCTTACCTATTTCTCGATTAAACTGTAACTGTCTATCCATCTGTCTACCTATATATGTATCTTTTTTTCATGTGTCCGATTCTGGGCATAAGGCATCACAACATGCTGCCAAGGCCCAGTAGTCCTCCTACATACCATACACCTCTACATGTCACCATTTCGGCGCTAACACCCACCGTTCACAGTGATTACATGCTAGGGATGTCTCATGCAGGACTGGTGTGCTGGTATTAGCGTTTTAGGTTTTTATTTTTTTAATAAAATGTCGGCGGGTCTTCTGGTAGATCAGTAATGTCTAATTTTTCTACATTCAGATCCTTAAACTGTTCCCTGCCCCAGCGGGGATTTGAACCTGCGTCCGGTTGGACTGCAGGCCACCTCTCTACCTATTGAGCCACAGCCTATTGTCTGTCTGTATCCGTCTACCCATCCATCCATCTATCTATCTATACTGTATATCTATCTGTCTGAATCTATCAGTCTATCTATTTGTATCCATCTATCTATCTATCTATCTATCTATCTGTATCTATCTATTTATCTTTCTTTATTCAGGTTTAGACTAATAAAATCGCTGAAGGGAATCGTCTAGTTCTGAGCTGTTCTAGTGTAAGATCTACAGTACAGTATCCACATATATAAATAGATAGATATTTAGGCAAATATACAGTATATCTAGAGATAGATACGTAGACAAGTGGACAGAAAGAACAATAAATATACAGAATAACCGGAAGAGATAGACAGATAAATAGATAGAAAAAACGATAAATATACAGATGAACCGATAGAGAAAAATAGCTAGATAAACAGGCAGCTAGAGATAAAGGGACAGGAATACAAACTGACAGATAGATGGATAGATTAATAGACAGACATACAAATGGATAAACATAGATAGATACCAGTAGATAGATAACTACTGTACAAATAGACACAAAGATACGCCTTCTTAGTGTTTTATCATTGTTATCATACAAAGTTACACAGAGTTACAAAGACTTCACAGACCCAGCGGACCTACCAAGATTTTCCTCAGTCCAAACTCAGCCTGAAGTCCAATTCTTTTGCCCCGATTCACTCTCACGCAATCTCTTCTTCTCCTCCTTCCAAGAAAATCCTTTAAACTTCATTCGACATCTTAGTTTACATTCTTAAAACTTTTCCTGGTTGAATTTCCGACCCTTCTGTTGTATATTTTCCCTGACCTTAATTCCAGAAGAGTGTATGTGAGTGAGGTCGAGGGGAGAGGAGGAGAGGGAGACCAGTGATGAGGTGGAGGGATGAAGTGGGAGTTATATAGATGTATGTGTGAGAGGCTGTGTGCGATTTAGAGGTAGAGCAGCCAAATGACAGGAAGAAGGAAGCCAGGGATGAGATGTGTGGATGGAGTGGAGAGATATATGAGTGAGAGAGGGTGAGTAGGAGGGAGAGCAACCAAATGGAAGAGTAGGGGGGAGGCAAAGGATGAGATGGAGGGATGGAGTGGAGGGAGATATGAAAAAAATGAGGTGTGAGTTGGAGGGAGGACAGCCAAATGATAGTGTGGGAGGGAGACCAAGGTTGAGGTTGAGGGATGGAGTAGAGAGATGCATGAGGAAGGGTGTGTGTGAGTTGGGGGAAGGGCAGCCAGATGGCAAGGGAAGAGAGATGAGAGGGAGGGCTGGAGTAGAGGAAGGGAGAGAGAGAGAGAGAGAGAGAGAGAGAGAGTGAGTTGTAGGGAGGGCTGCTAAATGGTAGTGTGGGAGGGAGACCAAGGATGAGGTTAAAGGATGGAGTGGTGAGATGCATGAGAGAGACTGTGTGTGTGTGTGAGTTGGGGGAAAGGCAGCCAGAAGCAAAGGGAAGAGGGATGGGCTGGAGGGCTGGAGTGGAGAGAGGTATGAAAAAGGGAGGGTGTGAGTTGGAGGGAGGGCAGCCAAATGACAAAGGAAGTGGGAGACCAAGGATGGGATGAAGGGATGGAGTGGAGAGGTATATGAGGGAGAGGGTGTGAGCTGGAGTGATGGGGTGGAGAGATATATGACAGGTGTGTGTGTGAGTTGGAGGAAGGGCAGCCAAATGGTAGAGTAGGGGGTAGACCAAGGATGAGAAAGGGAGATGAGGTGAAGAGATATATTATGAGAGAATGACGTTGATAATAAAGACACAAATACGTTATAGGCAAAATAATTCGCCAAGAAACACGTGTAAAGAAGCGTTAACTGAAGTCCACGTGGGAGTGTAAGGCGTTGCGTAACTTACTGGGAAGTGCAAAAGTTTGGGGTCCTTGAAAGAAGTTACTCCGTCTTGATAGTTCCTTATTTAACACACATCTTTTTATGCACCCTGTTTTTTGTTAATATTTGATACTTATTCTGTACCCATCACTATTTCTCTCACTATTTCGCTCAGGTTGCGAAAAGTTTCACTGACGAAGTGGGTGGTTACTGTCCCCCTTAAGCAAGGGGACGGGCGTGTGCGTGTGTGAAGGTCACAGCCTTGCCCTTAGATCGGACTATATGAGCTCTCAGCTCCCTTCCGGGAGGGTAAAAGCTGACGATCACGACCATCAAGTGATCCTGACCGACCCGGTGAATTACCAAGCTCTCTCACTTTTGCAGTTTCCCAGTCTCACCCTCTCTCTCTCTCTCTCTCTCTCTCTCTCTCTCTCTCTCTCTCTCTCTCTCTCTCTCTCTCGCTTTTGCACTCTTCCTCTCTCTCACCCTCACCCATTATATTTACCTGGCTCACTTCAATATTTTCTACCGTTCCTATAAAATTTCCTCCAGATTTTTCAATCCTGGGTAATATTGCTTCTCTCTATTTTCCAGAACGGCTAATTTTCAGAGGGAATGGAAAATAGGGGACGTCTGTTTGATTTATTGTACTATTTTATTGTTTTGTTTAATAATGAAAAAAAGAGGAATGAAGTCTAAGTGCCTTGTGTATCTGTGTAAAACGAACACACACACACACACACACACACACACACACACACACACACACACACACACACACACTCCCTGTGTCTCCCTAGTCTTCTTGTAACAATTCTCTCTCTCTCTCTCTCTCTCTCTCTCTCTCTATCCGTGTGTGTGTGTGTGTGTGTGTGTGTGTGTGTGTGTGTGTGTGTGTGTGTGTGTGTGTGTATGTGTGTGTGTTTACGAATATTTATATCTACAGTTGCTCTCTCTCTCTCTCTCTCTCTCTCTCTCTCTCTCTCTCTCTCTCTAACACATTACCTAACCCTTATTTTGGTAACTCATTTATTACAACAAAATTCAGGTTAAGACCTGATGCCTAAAGTTATATTAGAATTTACATAATTTTAAAAACTATTTGTGTTTAAGTGATGTGGGAAGATGGAGAGCGGGAGACCGAGGATGAGGTGGAGGGATGGGATGGAGAGGTGTATGAGAAAAGGGGGTGTGAGTTGGAGGGAGGGCAGCCTGATAATGGAGACCGAGGATGTGGTATATAGATGAATACAGCCAGCTAGATAGACAGACAGGAAGATAGACAGACAGGGGAACACACCTCTAGTGAAATACAGTTCAATATACACGTTCATTTGTACACGACTTTTCTGAATCTGAGTGGTATTTGTTCTCTCTCTCTCTCTCTCTCTCTCTCTCTCTCTCTCTCTCTCTCTCACACACACACACACACACACACACAAACACACACAAATAAAAATAGGAAATACGATCTATAAGTCATTGGAAGAGGAGTTGCTATAGATGAGGAAAAAAATTAATCAAGGAAATATAATATTAGTGGGAAAATTGGATGATACGTTGTTGGTAAAGAGAAATGAATGAAGAGGAAAAGAAAAATGGAAATTAAAAAGTATATTCATATAATAATGATTCGTCTCTGGAAGATGAAATGTAATATGGTGGAAAGAGACAAAATATTATTTATACGAAATTTGATTATAATTTCGATAAGGAGATATGCTGTTGAAAAAAGAGGGATTTCGTTTACTAAGAACAAAGAAACGAATGAAAAAATAATGTCAAGAAATAGTAGATTATGTATGAGAGAGGAAGAAAAAGGAAAATATATGAGAGAGGAGAATGGGGTTGCGTGGGAAGGGGGTTGTTAATGAGTAGGCACGGAAAATGAATGTAAGGATTTGTGGTATATTTAGGAAAGAGGAATGATATGAGTTAATAGCAGAAAGAGTTGTTGATGAGTAGGGACAGAAAAATTTGCCCCCAAATGCGTCACTTTCTCCATAATATCATCTTTTAAACCCTATTTTTATCATTGATAATACAAAAGCATAGAGGGATACGGTGGAAGAACGGGTTGCTTCTGAGTAGGAACAGGGAGTCGAACACGCGAACGTAAGAACAGGTGGCGAGTGTAGCTGTTCGTTTGTCTTGTTTTAGGTGTTTCATTAAAAGAGAGAGAGAGAGAGAGAGAGAGAGAGAATGTGTGTACACCCACCAACAAAAGTACTGTCGTCTCACTGAGGGCGTCGTGAAGCTTGGGGTTCCCAGTCCGTGAATCGAATCACCAGACGACACATTGTCCCGCCGACATGTGGCAGCTCCGTATGGGCAAACTGTGAAGGGGTGGGGCGGAGTCTGGGGTGATAGGTGTTGTGGCAATGGCTTAAACTTTCGGTATGACGATACTCAGTCATACAACACACAATACAATATTACAATGGTGATGTGGGTGTAAAAAAAAAAAAATAAATAAATAAAACGTCTGTATGGCGAACACATTGTATAAAGATGTGGGAAGGAGGGAGGGATGGGGGTGTGGGGATCGCCCTGGCGAGGTTATGTAGAGACGCCAACCCACCCACATGCACACTTTCCACCCGTCTACTCCAGCCGGTGTCCAGCACCAGGTTTCATACACCTGCCCAACACTAAGTGCGGAGGTTTCCGTTAGGTAAGCCAGGAGACTCTGCATCATTACGGTCTTGACATTTTTGTTTGTGACTATCTGTACTGACGCAAGCGTTCACAAGGAGTGATAGGTGACACATACAGAATAAATCTATTCATTCAGTGCTTTAAAAATATATTCATGTATGACTATCTCTGAACTATATCTATCATATCCATCGAATTTCGCACAACAATCCATATACTGTATAATATTGTATATAATGCCTCCCTTTCTCCCTACCTGTGTGTGTGTGTGTGTGTGTGTGTGTGTGTGTGTGTGTGTGTGTGTAAACATTATACATTTTTCAATGTAGAAAACATATTTTTAGAGAGAGAGAGAGAGAGAGAGAGAATATGTAAATAATAGCTGTGTGGAGTTACAGTTTATCAGGGAACATTGATCGCTTTGCTATATCGTCGTGGTGGTAATACCCAGTAAGATATGGAAATCTTTCCAAATGAGTGAAGCACAATTCCCTGGGATAGTTTGATCAAATATGCAGTGTATGGAGCGTGACAGAATATAGAAGAGAATTACAATGCGAATCAAATGGATTGAGGCAGATGAGGGACAACGTGAAAAAGTGGACTGATGGAGTAGAGGAATATAGGCCTATAACGTGAATGAGAACAGATGAACTGAGAGGAGAGGATACTGCTGAATCAAACTGGGAGTCCTTGGAAGCCACCTGGCGAGGGGTATGGCGTCTGACAATATACTGTATAAAACATATGTTAGGAATATATCTTTGTGTTTCTCACACTCTACAATATATATATGGTTGTTTTTATAGGTATGGCAGCCGCAACAAAGGATAATTCTGTTGAGCTCATAACCCAAAGAGGCAGAATCATTGGTCAGTGGGACATTGCCGATGACGTTGGCGTGTCAGTACGAACAGTTCAGAGGTGGATCTCAAGGTGGCAAGAAGAACGGTCCCTTGCTAACAAACCGAGGAGAGGTCGCCCACGGGTCACAACACCCCAACATGATGCGCAAATAGTAGCAGCTAGTCGGACTAACTCAGCATAACATATGATCTACAGATCCAGTGCACTCCTCAGACTACGAGACGACGACTGCGTGAGAATTCCATCAACTGTCATGTCCCCGCATGTAAAGAAGTATTAAACGAAAACCACCGAGAAACCCGCCTTGGCTTTGCCCTGCAATACCTTGGTGCGGATGTAAATTTCTGGAATAATGTCATTTTTAGTGATGAATCGTATTTCACCTCAGTGGAGGCAAGAGCAAGGCACTGCTGGCGACGAATCGGCACGAAGTATGATGCTGAGAACATCCAAGAGAGAGCCAAGAGTGGAAGAGTGGGTAAAAACTACTCGGGTTGGATGTGGGCTTACGGGCCAAAGGGAATTACTTGACCTGGACGGAAGATTCACTACCAGAGACTACATTAGTGTATTGGAGGACATCATGTTGCCAACAGTTAGAACAATGGCCATTCCTGACCCAGATCCCATCATGTTTGTCCAAGACAGAAGCCCCATTCATACTGCCCATACTGTCAATGAGTGGTTCACAGAGCATCCTGATATAATTTTAATAGACTGGCCAAGTAAGGGGTGCGACATAAACCCGATAGAAAATCTATGTGGGATTATGAAGGAAGAGATTGAATTTGGGGCAGTTAGGGACTGCAGTGCCATACACCAAACTGTAACGAACGTTTGGGAATCGATACGTCGGAGGCCCAGCATTTGCCAACGTCTGGTGGAATCTATGCCAAATCGCATCAGTGAGGTGGTTGACAGACACGGTGGTTGGCCACGCTGCTGATATCAGTTTGATTACTGGATTTATAGAGTGGGAGATGCACGTAAATACTGTTTAACGTAGGGCATTTTATTCTGTATAAATTAACTATACTATTCATTGCAAGGAATAACCTCGTCCATGGTAAAAATGTTTTCTATTAGTTTACAGTATTCAATGCTTGATATTAATTTTGTGTTTTGTGTGTGTTACAGACAACATTATTTTTAATGTATTTGGAGAAATGTATCAGATGTGTAAATTAATATTATTATTTTGATAATGACTGACTGTGCTTTGTAAGGCTGCATTCATTATCCCAAACTTAATCTGTAACCAAAAAATAGCTTTATTTACACATATATTGGAATACTATACCGGTAAAATGGTAATAGGATACATTGTTTGTTCTGTCATTTTTACAAATATCTTAGCTGCAAATGGAAGCTATGTATTATTGTCATGATTGTCAGTATGAATACACACACTTTCTTCGCTTTTTTTATTATTTCACAAAACCTGTCAAAGACGTCAGTGCTCATTATTCACATTAGCGTGTGTTCAGAAACCAATATAAAAGAGGCGCAGCATGACTCAGACTGGTGGTGCGGTGGCAAACACTGTATGTCGGGGACATTGAGACAAAGAGAGAGAGCCAACTACCAACTACAGCAACAGTGTACCGAGCATCAGGGCACAAATGGTAGAACTGCCGTTACCGTTGATGTGTGATGTATGGTATACTGTCAGTTTATCATAAGAGACATACACAATGTGCGTGAATGAGAGAGAGAGAGAGAGAGAGAGAGAGAGAGAGAGTTACGTTGGTTAATAAATCACAACATAGTGTATGTTCGTCGGTATCTATAGATGTTTTCACTTTCTATACAGTGCAGATATATGATGTCTGTATCTATGTTTATAATTCAGCATAATGAAACATGTGGTAAATAATGAAACATACTAATAATCTGTGTTATTCCATGGGAATAAACAAAACTGTGATGATTTGTAATATTCCATGCTTTTTGGTCGTTTGGGAATACATGTTGGGGTTTGGTGTGAGCAGGGAAACATTTAAGGGATATTTACAAATGGAGAAGCTGTGACAAGCTTATGCAATACAGCGTGCAGAACATAGTATGTGGTTATAAGGTTAACAGTGTCCTTGATCTCTGTGGCTGATCGTAATAACAGGATTATGATAACATATCTTACAGCTTATGTGATTATTGATATGACTCAATAGCTACGATAACCATAGAATTATCATGATAATCTTACCGACGGCATTTTTCCAGCACACTTTATTATATGTTACAGCCACTAGCATTGTCATGTCGTCCGTATAATTTTATCAACTTAGCAACAGTAATACAACAGGTAGTAATATGCTTGTATACAATTATGGATACGAATAACGCCACGCGACCACAGTAACGAATACTTCCCTTTAATCTGCCCTTCTGGTCAACACCCACTCCTTGTTACCCCCTGTAAAACTGTAACCTCTGCAGACATAAAAAGTTCTCGTCAATTATCGGATTACATTACGTAGCCACGGTTACTTGGGTAATGTTTTCACTGGCTAACACATATATCAACCAGAATAATGCTAATATGTTTCTAACATTGAATCATTAGTAGTAAGGCTGATAATTATTACAAAGGTTACTGCCCATATGAACAACAATATCACTATTTTATCAAAGGTTTTTACCAAACATCGTCATACGGTAGGCTATCCCACCCCAATGCCACAAAACCCACCCCAGACTCCGCCCCACCCCTTCACAGTTTGCCCATACGGAGCTGCCACATGTCGGCGGGACAATGTGTCGTCTGGTGATTCGATTCACGGACTGCGAACCCCAAGCTTCACGATGCCCTCAGTGAGGCGACAGTACTTTTGTTGGTGGGTGTACATCCTTCGTTTTTATTCTGTATTTTCCCTCAGCCATGAAAAAAAAGAAAAAAATCTCTTGACTTTATATTGTTTTGTGTATATTGCTCCAAATGTATCCTTTCATCCCTCCCTACATCTCTTTTCTTACTATTTTCCTTTCGCCCCCTCCTACTCTTTTCCTATCTCTCTATATTACCCTGCCCCTCCCCCTCTCTCTCTCTCGTTTCCCAGCTCCCCTTCTCCCCTTCCCCGTCTTTCTTCTTTTTTCATTTCTTCCCTCCCTAGTTTTTTCCTCTCTCCCCCAGTTACCTTTTCTCCCCTCACTCCATGTCTTTTTTCACACCTCCCCTTCTATAGCTCCCTCTCCTCCCTTTTTTATCTCCTGATTCTTCTTCCCTTCCCCCCTCAACTTCCTTTGATATATATCCGAGGACTGAATGAAAAAATGTCTCCACGATTACAGTCCTTCAACAAATGATGGCAATGATTAAGAAAAAAATGTTCCCATGTGCTTCAAATGACCAATAATATTTTTTCTTAGCTTGTAGTGTGAGCTAACTCCTTCTCTCCCACGAAAAGAGGATGGTGGACGGCCGGAGGAGGGCAGCTTCAGCCTGCAGTCCACTTCGTTCACGTTCAGATGAGCCTGCAGCCCACTGAGGGATAAGATGGGAGTTTAGAGATGTTGTATAACCAGGCAGCGGAACTGCCCGGCTATATCAGTGCCACCACGTGCAGGGATCCGGAGAGAGAGAGAGAGAGAGTATCATTGGACGATACATGCTGTTTCTCTCTCTCTCTCTCTCTCTCTCTCTCTCTCTAATGATCATCAGTCCTTATCATTTTTTGCCACCTCTCTCTCTCTCTCTCTCTCTCTCTCTCTCTCTCTCTCTCTCTCTCTCTCTCTCTCTAATGATCATCAGTCCTTATCATTTTTTGCCACCTCTCTCTCTCTCTCTCTCTCTCTCTCTCTCTCTCTCTCTCTCTCTCTCTCTCTCTCTCTCTCTCTCTAATGATCATCAGTCCTTATCATTTTTTGCCACTCTCTCTCTCTCTCTCTCTCTCTCTCTCTCTCTCTCTCTCTCTCTCTCTCTCTCTCTCTCTCTCTCCCTCTCTCTCTCTTAATCACCCCTCCTCATCTTACTCAGGTAAATATCTTAAGGTTAATTTTTGCCTTAGTATCTTCATCATCATCATCATCACCATCATCATCATCATCATCTTTCAGTCGCCTCCCTTGTTCGTTTCCTTGCGTAAAAATCTCAACATTCATCATCATCATCATAATCATCATCATCATCACACCCTCTCAATCTCTCAGTCACTCACCCTCGTCCTCTTAGTTAAATATATCAAGGAACACTAAGGATATTACTATAGACTATAAATCATTAGTAGTTTGTATGATCTATTGCTATGGCTTTAGTGTCAAATTCGTGGGTGATTTTATGCACTATTCGTCAGTGCATTAAATTTCTAAAGGTTTGTTTCTAGTATGGTATCCCATTAAAAACTTAACACAAAATCCGTTTTCTTTATCACACGCATAACAGACTAAATGGCACGTCCAAATCATACTCTCCCCGTACCGTAATCGCACTGAAAGATTAATAATGAATGTCTCTTTACTGGTATTATTATTATTATTATTATTATTATTATCATTATTATTATTACTGTTTGCTTCTGGTGGTTCTGAACTTGTTCTTTGGTGAATTTTAAAAGCCTAGAGAGAGAGAGAGAGAGAGAGAGAGACGAAATACGAATTACTTATGCACAAACCTGTTCTACATCATCGTTCCATAAATCTTAAAATATTGCATTAAAATTTTCACAGGATTTGTCTCAAGTAATCTCACATCACATGCAGGGCTATTAACCCCTTCCCGCGGGGATAAGTTAAGTTGCTGATGTGAAGAGATGAAGATTTTTTTTTTTTTTTTTTGGGGGGTGGGGGGTGGGGTAACACGACTAATTTTCCTTTCTCTCTCTCTCTCTCTCTCTCTCTCTCTCTCTCTCTCTCTCTCTCTCTCTCTCTCTCTCGTATTTCAAGTACCTTTCGCATTAATATTATTTCTGCATTTCTCAAGGGGATGCTCTCTCTCTCTCTCTCTCTCTCTCTCATCTACCCCTTCACCCCAGGAGAACATCCCCAAAGCTCAATAAAACCATCTAGAGATAGAGAAAAATAATAATAATACAGGAATCATCGTGCTGAAGTGGTTAATGCTGTCACTATATTTTTTTTTCTCTGCCTAAAAAAATTGTAGGTAAACAATTTTATATAATTTAATATGGACTGTTTTTAAATTAGCTTGATTAATGTGGACTGCTTTTAAATTACCATTATAATAATCATAATAATAATAATAATAATTATTATTATTATTACAGTTATTGTAGTAATAATAATACGGCAAGAATGTCTTAGGCCAAGGAAGATGTATTGTTTAAGATGTATTACTTACGATTTTTATTTTTTTCCCTTATCTCTTAAAATGTGAAAGTCGGCGTGGTTTTCTTCTTAAGTTTTATTCGGATCAGGTTGCGTATGGATCAGAGTATTTGTGCGAGTGGATAGGAGTTGTATGCGTTTGTGTGTGAGTGTGTGTGTGTGTGTGTGTGTGTGTGTGTGTGTGTGTGTGTGTGTGTGTGTGTGCGATAAACACAAGAAAGTATTCAACATGTACTGTACTCCCCCTAACACACACACACACACACACACACACACACACACACACACACACACACACACACAGAGCAGAATGACCTGAGATCAAAGGGAGAAGACATGTTACATATTAGGAGAGAGGGCAAGGTAACGAGAGAGAGAGAGAGAGAGAGAGAGAGAGAGAGAGAGAGAGAGAGAGAGAGTGCATCAATCATTTCATTACAATGGCTTCTATTATATCTAAATCTCCGCAAACCAAATTATTTTTTTATTTTTCAAGAGAGACGCCTCAAAATGAGAACAAAAAAAAAAAAAAAAACCCTCTCAGTGTAAAACCTTCAAGACGATTTTACTCAGGCTAGGAAAGACTCTTTTTGTGAGGGGGTTTAAGGTGACGATTCTAAACTGTAGTCACTTAAAATGCAGTCACTTATAACGCAGTTACTTAAAATGCTGTCACTTAAAATATAGTCACTTAAAATGCGGTCACTTAAAATGCAGTCACTTAAAATGTAGTTACTTAAGATGCAGTCACTTAAAATGCTGTTACTTAAAATGCTGTTACTTAAAATGCAGCCACTTAAAATGCAGTCACTTAAAATGCAGCCACTTAAAATGCAGTCACTTAAAATATAGTCACTTAAAATGCAGTCACTTAAAATGCAGTCACTTAAAATACAATCACTTAAAGTATAGTCACTTAAAATGCAGTCACTTAAAATATAGTTACTTAAAATGCAGTCACTTAAAATGTTCAGTAGTCACTTAAAATGAAGTAACTTAAAATGCAGTCACTTAAAATGAAGTCACTTAAAATGCAGTCACTTAAAACTGACTCACTTAAAATGCAGTCACCTAAAATTTAGTCACTTAAAATGTAGTGACCTAAAATGCAGTCACTTAAAATGTACTCACTTAAAATGTACTCACTTAGAATGTAGTCACTTGAAATGCAGTTACAAAAATGCAGTCACTTAAAATGCAATCACTAAAATGTAGTCACTTAAAATACAATCACTTAAAATGCAGTCACTTATAATGCAGTCATTTTAAATGCAGTCACTTAAAATAATCACTAAAAATGGAGCCCCTTAAAATGTAGTCACTTAAAATGCAGTCACTTAAAATGTAGTCACTTAAAATGCAGTTACTAAAAATAGTCACTTAAAATGTAGTCACTTAAATTGTAGTCACTTAAAATGCAGTCACTTAAAATGCAGTCACTTAAAATGTAGTCACTTAAAATGTAGTCACTTAAAATGCAGTCACTTAAAATGTAGTCACTTAAAATGCAGTCACTAAAAATAGTAACTTAAAATGCAGCCACTTAAAAAGCAGTCACTAATAATGCAGTCACTTAAAATGCAGTTACTGGAAATGCAGTTACATGAAATACTGTCACTTAAAATGTAGTCATTTACAATACAGTCACTAAAAATGCAGTCACTTGAAATGCAGCTACTTGAAATGCGGTCACTTAAAATTCAGTCACCTAAAATGCAGTCACTTAAAATGCAGTCATTTAAAAAATGCAGTCACTTAAAATACAATCACTTAAAATGCAGTCACTTTAAATGCAGTCACTTAAAATGCAGTCACTTTAAATGCAGTCACTTAAAATGCAGTCATTTGAAAAGCAGTTACTTGAAAGGCTGTCACTTAAAATGCAGTCACTTGAAATGCAGTCACTTTAAATGCAGTCACTTAAAATGCAGTCACTTTAAATGCAGTCGCTTAAAATGCAGTCATTTGAAAAGCAGTTACTTGAAAGGCTGTCACTTAAAATGCAGTCACTTGAAATGCAGTCACTAAAAATTCAGTCTCTTAAAATCATCCGGGGATTGTTTTTTTTTTCTTTTTATATATATCTCACTTTAAAATGTCACTCAGGAAATCTCACTACAAACACCTCACTTCAGTACTTCAGTTGCAGAATGAAGTGGCCAATCCCTGTGCAGCGAGGCAAGATCTTCACTTACTTCACTCTCACCACAAGACCATTCATTCAGACCTCACTTCAGTTTCACATATCTCACTTCACTCTTACTTCTAATAGCTACACTTCACCCTACACTTCACTCGCTTCCTTCACATTATCAAGCAACTTCACTTCAGTCAAGAGTTTATTTCCAGGGCAAGGGTGGGGGGGATTATCCAGTTCGGAATTAGTAGATGCATTGGGTCGACTTCCAATATCTGACCATTTCCGTTCCGCTCGCTCTAAGACAAGAACCAGATTCTGACCTCTCTCTCTCTCTCTCTCTCTCTCTCTCTCTCTCCCGAATATGCTCACTTGCGTTTTATCCACTACAGAATTACGCTCCGCAAAATCTCGCTATTTTCGAGAAGCTTTGGTTTTATGGAGAGAGAGAGAGAGAGAGAGAGAGAGAGAGTTTTCACACTCACAATGAAAAATATGGACAGAAAAGAAACAATAGTTTATTCAACAGAATATAATGTTCTATATTTTTAGTCTTATTTTTGTTAATACAAGAAAAGGAATATTTTTTTTGTATTCATTTTTGTTTTCATAATATAATGCTTATGAGATGATGAGAAAGTATAATCTAATGATCAAAAATAATTCTCCTTTTTTTTTTTTTAATTTATAATGACAAAAGGAATCGATAACTTCATTACAGCACGGGTACAGAAAATAATACAGACACGTGAAGACACAAGTACACATAGATACAAAGAAACTACACACACACACACACACACACACACACACACACACACCGCTCGCTGGTGCAGTGGTAACGTTCTCGCTTGCCATCTGGTAGACGGGAGTTCGCGCCTCGCTCAGGTTGCGAAAAGTTTCACTGACGAAGTGGGTGGTTACTGTCCCCCTTGAGCAAGGGGACGGGTGTGTGCGTGTGTGAAGGTCACAGCCTTGCCCTTAGATCGGACTATATGAGCTCTCAGCTCCCTTCCGGGAGGGTAAAAGCTGACGCTCACGACCATCAGGTGATCCTGACCGACCCGGTGAATTACACACACACACACACAATAGCCAGGTGTTGACATCCTCCTCAGAGTCCAAACTATGAAGAAAATGGGGACGGGGAGGAAGAAGACAAGAGAGAGAGAGAGAAATGAGTTACATAGTTACATAGATGCACAGACCACACAGACCTTACGGTTCCTACGAAGCGGTCCGGTTTTAATACTAATACAGTTCTATAATTATAGGAGCAGGAGGAAGCGATAGTACAGCAGAAGGAGAGAGAGAGAGAGAGAGAAGTAGGTTAGGTAGAAATTCATGGCAGCGAACTCCCAACAATTTCACTAACCTGAGACACACATATCTCTCCTCTGCACAACCACCAGCCTAACATACATATATGCATACATACATACATACATACACACATACATGCCAACAAGCCTTCTTTCCTGCATGCTGGTGGGAGTATGGATATGGGACAGTAAAAAGTGGCTAGAGATCGAGACCCCCCCCCCAAAAGAAAAAGAAAAGAAAAAAAAGCCACTTCATATGCAGACGGAAGGCGCCAAGGTGTTCATGTTTTGTCGGTGGAAAGGCTCACTTGTACAAATGCGGGTAAAATAGAGGAGTCCCCGCTGTGAATAGAACATGGAGGGCTGTACAGAGAGGAAGCAAACTGATGAGAAGTTACTCTTTATCTATCTGCAAATATCTATCTATCAGTTCAAGGGGAGGTACTGGAAAGAGGTTAATGCATTATAAGCTTCCAGTAAGTCTTGTGTGTGTGTGTGTGTGTGTGTGTGTGTGTGTGTGTGTGTGTGTGTGTGTCAGTATTTCTGGAAGAACGATAGCTTTCTCGAGAGTGAAAGAGTATACATAAGATTACCCTTCCTCCATGCCATCAATCCTCTCCCCCTCCCCCACACACGCATGCACACGCACACACACACACACACACACACACACACACACACACACACACACACACAAGTGGAAATGAGATGGAAAGAAGGATGGGAGGCAGAGGAAAGAAAAAAGAGAGAAAAAGGAAGAGGAGAGGGGGAAGGGGAGAGAGGAATAGCTGGACAGGAAAGATGAGGTATGGAGGAAAGAGGAAAAGGGAGAAAAGAGGAGAGGGGAAGAAAGAGAAGAGAGGAGACGGAGAAAGAAGGAGAGAGGTAGAAAAGGATAAAGAAGGGAAATTTGACAAGAGAAAACGAAAATGACAGAAGTGGAGGGAAGAGGGAATGAGAAAAGAGACAAGGGAAGATAGAAGAGAGAAACAATAGAGGAAGATATGAAAGAATAAGAGAGAGGAGAGGAAGGGAGGAGAGAGAGGGAGACAGGAGAGGGAAAGAGATGAGATGAAAGATGAAAGGGAAGAAAGGAAAAGAGGAGGAGGGGAGGAGAGAGAGGAAAGGTGAGGAAGAAGCTATTTAAAAGTCTGATTACCACTTACTAAAGACCACCTTCTTCTGCAACACTCCACCCTTCTTCATATACCTTTAGATTTTTCTTTCATTTCACTTCTCCTTTTCCTCTCTCTCTTTATTTCTTCTTTTTCATCATCGTCTTCGTCATCGTCTTCGTCATCGTCTGTCCTTTCTCAATATACCAACACACTTCTACTTTTTCCTCCTCTTCTTATTTCTTCTTATTCATCATCGTCGTCTATTCATCATCGTATACTTTTCAGATTCTTCATCTTCATAGCATCCTCTTCCGCTTCTCATATCACTTCCTCTTCCTCTTTTTCAAACCTCTTCATTCTCCATCTCAATGTTAATTATCCTCTCATTTAAAGAACCCAATTCCCATTATCTTATACACCTTTCCATAATTCCCACTCTGTCTGTACTTCCTTGTATCATCTCTCTCTCTCTCTCTCTCTCTAGCCTATTCTCAACCTCTTAAATTACTCCATCCTTTGATCTCAGGTAATAGGTAATTCTCTCTCTCTCTCTCTAGCCTATCCTCAACCTCTCAAGTTACTCCTTCCTTTGACCTCAGGTAATAGGTAATTATCTCTCTCTCTCTCCCTCTCTCTCTCTCTCTCTCTCTCTCTCTCTCTCTCTCTCTCTCTCTCTCTAGCCTATCCTCAACCTCTCAAGTTACTCCTTCCTTTGACCTCAGGTAATAGGTATTTATCTCTCTCTCTCTCTCTCTCTCTCTCTCTCTCTCTCTCTAGCCTATTCTCAACCTCTTAAATTACTCCATCCTTTGATCTCAGGTAATAGGTAATTCTCTCTCTCTCTCTCTCTCTCTCTCTCTAGCCTATCCTCAACCTCTCAAGTTACTCCTTCCTTTGACCTCAGGTAATAGGTAATTATCTCTCTCTCTCTCTCTCTCTCTCTCTCTCTCTCTCTCTCTCTCTCTCTCTCTCTCTCTCTCAGGATAAGCTTACGGAACACCCTATTGAGCAAATTCAAAGATCATACTCAGGGGCATTAAACTCTGCCCTCAAACCATCTCCCTTCCAGTCTTACGAGGAGAAAAAAAAATAAGAGATGAGAGGGGAGAGGGTCGAAGAGATGAAAGGGTAAGGAGAGGGGAAGTGCTTGAAAAGAAAAAGAAAGAGAGAGAGAGAGAGAGAGAGAGAGAGAGAGAGAGAGAGAGAGAGAGAGAGAGATTAGAGGGAGGAAATGAGCAAAGGTGAACAAGGAGGAATTAGGTCAAAGTTATAGAGCTAATTTGTCACATAAATACTGCAGACATCAATTAATACTTGGATTTACAGTATAACTGCAGCTAATAATAAGCGGAATTTGCTGGCTCAAGGGACGAGGGTGTGGTGAATTTGAGAGAGAGAGAGAGAGAGAGAGAGAGAACAGTCATTTACCTATACATGCACAAAAATTGAGAGCGCTAAAAAAATGCTGACCGTCCCCTGGGTTCGCATCCTTCTCTTTTTGAACTCTCTCTCTCACATTTTTCTCCCCGTCTTACGTGATTCTCATTGGTTTTCCCCGGGTTCCATTCTCTCTCTCTCTCTCTCTCTCTCTCTCTCTCTCTCTCTCTCTCTCTCTCTCTCTCTCAAACTTTTCTGTGACATTTCTTTATCTCATGTTTTCTGTTTGGATCTCGATAGTTTTTGCTGTGTATTGTGTGTGTGTGTGTGTGTGTGTGTGTGTGTGTGTGTGTGTGTGTGTGTGTTTTGCTGTGTATAGTGTGTGTGTGTGTGTGTGTGTGTGTGTATGTGTTTTTTTTGCTGTGTATAGTGTGTGTGTGTGTGTGTGTGTGTGTGTGTGTGTGTGTGTGTGTGTGTGTTTTGCTGTGTATAGTGTGTGTGTGTGTGTGTGTGTGTGTGTGTGTGTGTGTGTGTGTGTGTGTGTGTGTGTGTGTGTGGTGACCCCAGTGTATGTAAACTCTGGCCACACCGCAATGTTTAGCAATAGCCACTCAGCATTTGGTCTACATCCAGTCAACGTTCATGCCTCACTTCACTGTTGCGTCCATTTAAGGTCACATGGTCGCCCTGATTTGCGCTTAAAGTATTTATGTGTGATTAATTTACGTAAATGAGAATATTATGCTTTATGTGGTGTGTGCGTGCGTGTGTGCGTGTGTGTGTCTGCGTGTGTGCGTGTGTGTGTGTGTGTATGTGTGCGTGTGTGTGTGTGTGTGTGTGTGTGTGTGTGTGTGTGTGTGTGTGTGTGTGTGTGTGTGTGTGTGTGTGTGTGTGTGTGTGTGTGTGTGTGTGTGTGTGTGTGTGTGTGTGTGTGTGTGTGTGTGTGTGTGAGAGAGAGAGAGAGAGAGAGAAAGAGAGAGAGAGAGAGTAATTAAGTTCGGCACTCACGTTTCTCTCATATCCAATTTTTAAAAGCAAAACTTGACGTAACGCGAGAACTCCTGGACTGTGGGATGAGTATTGCTGATTTATTTTTCTATCAATCAATATCAATCTATCTGTGAATGTCTATCGATCTGTCTATCTATGTAACAAAATCTCTATACTTGTCTACTTACTTGAATTTAGTCTCTCTCTCTCTCTCTCTCTCTCTCTCTCTGCGAAACATTTCATTGTGGCATATGATTCTTGTTACTTTTCCATTTGTTTTCATTCAATCTTTCTTAAGTCATCTCTCTCTCTCTCTCTCTCTCTCTCTCTCTCTCTCTCTCTCTCGTGTGTGTGTGTGTGTGTGTGTGTGTGTGTGTGTGTGTGTGTGTGTGTGTACGGGATCTACTCCTATTTTTCTCTTACTTTTGCGGTCAGTAGCAGGATTATCAATATATCTGAGTTAAGCGTTTTATGAAGAATGGGAATAAGATATTGTACATCATCAGAAAAAAACAAAACAAAAATAAGGCTTCAAAATCCAACCAAACCCTAATGAGATATTTCTAAGCTAATTAACACAAATTAGATTTATTTGAATATCAGTTCATTACGTTCGAAGCCTCACAAACGTAAACGAATTATTAAATCGGACTGTACGTTTAGTAATCCTTCCACACGTCCGTGATTAGTAATTACACGAAACGTAATCAGAACTCTTCCAGTCTGCCTAAACATCACAGATTAATTTAGCAGGAGCGCATCAAGTTTCGACCTTTTTTCGATGCAGTGGGGAAAAAAAGTTATGTCAGCAAGTGTACATTTAAGCCACATTTTTTCTTATCTAGAATACTACAGCAGTAGCCGTGTGTGTGTGTGTGTGTGTGTGTGTGTGTGTGTGTGTGTGTGTGTTTTGGGCAGCTGAAACTATACATTCAAATACCACCGAAATTGACACAAAAATCGCAAAAAGTTCGCTGATGTGAAAAAAACTCGTTCCCATCACGATTGAAAACTTTTACTATATTTAATGAGCCATCACATTTTGACCAAAAAACGCCGCTCCAGGCTCCGGTCGGTTGCCGTGGCCGAGTGGTTAATATCTCGGACTTGCGTGCGGACAACTTGGGTTTCATTTCTGAAGCTGCAAATAACACGATCAATTGGTTAGCTGCAAAAAATCCAAGTGACAACGGTGGACTAGAACACCACATAAACGGAGCATCATGGGCCCTTTGATGTCGCCTTGACAGCCGATAGTGACAACGTTAGACTAGAACACCACATAAACGTGACTCGGATTACCTGAAATGATCGCAACGCGCGCTCGATGTGCGAGGAAACGAGTGAGAAGCATGAGGAAACTAGTGCTCAGCGCGAGAAAGCGAGCGCTCAGCGCGAGAACCCTCAGCAGGAGCAAGTGCGAGAGGACCCGAAGGGCCCACGAGCACTTGTTTAATGACCTACTTTTGCATCGGGGGTTAAAGAGTAAAAATGCAATTTGATGTGAGTAATACGGGTCACTAAAGGGCTTGAGTTTGTGTCTCTGTAATTACATGAGAGGATCGAGACAGCGGAACATGATTTACTGATCTGAGCTGTACAATACTCCACATATTTAATTTTTTGCCCTACTTTTTCAATGAGGGTCAAAGGTCAAGGTCATGATCTAGTATACTTATTAGGGATCATTAGGAGCTTCAAATTAGTCGTCAGTAATTACCAGAAAGCTTTGAGTTAGTGTAGCACATTATAGGACCACAACTGCTCATTAAGCCGCTGTTGTAAGTCTCGCCCCTACTTTTGTAACGAGGATCAAAGGTCAAGAATGAGACCTAGTATGGTATTTACGGGTAGTAAGGGGGTACCAATTAGTCGTGTGTGGCTATTTTGATTATTGAGAGGGAAAGGAATGGTTGTCTCTTGTTTTTTTTTTTTTTTTTTTTTTTTGTGGATCCTGGTTGCCATAGTATTACTGACAGGAAATAGGGTTAGATCCATGATAATGATGATGATGATGATGATGATGATGATGAAAATAACGATGATCATGGTGGTGGATGTAATGATGATGGTGATGATACGGATAACGATAATGATGATTATGACAAGGATAATGCTGATGCTGATGAAAATGATATGGATAACGATGATAATGATGATGATGATATTCAACTGAGCGTCGACAGAGATATCTGAGAGCGTCAGTACCGTCACCGTTAACCCTCTCACCGTAGGAACAAGTTTAGTATTTTGCTCCGGCTAAAGCCAAGCAATTTTATTAAGCTGTGAGTGAGTCATGGGACCTTCAGAGTGTTCAGAGAATGATTGACAGACGGAATAATTTAGAGACCTGGATAATTGCTTGGTTAATTGGCCTCTGTCCTGACTATCAACCTCCATTTCTCTAATTAACCCTAAGTTTTCGCCTCACTGGACCTTAACCCTGCTATAGTTACTGGAATCCAAGAGGTGAAAGAGGGACTATTCTTTTTACGTGACTCCAAATCATTTTATTCGGCTTCTACTTGTTATGCCCACCTCGCATAACTTTTCTACCCTGTTCCCAGGCCGGGTGTAGCTTTCCAACAAAATGAAGCTGTGTTGCCGGTGTTCACCAGATTGTTGTGCCACGTATTTGAGTCACGAAAAATTGCCCCAACAAATGACACACCGCCGCGTCATCGGCCGGGAATCAGTTGGCCAACAAATGAAGAGTCAGTGTGCCATCAGCCCAGAATAGTGTTAAGCAACTCCAGTTTGTTTTATGCTGCTCCTATTCGTATTAAGCGACTCCTGTTTGTTTCAGTGACTTCGGTTTATTTCAAGTGACTCCGGTTTCTTTTATGTGACCTCTGTTTTTTTTTAACTACTCCTGTTCGTTTTAAGCAACTCCTGTTCATTTTTCGCATCTGCTATTCATTTTAACATATCTCCTATTCGTTTTACAGTACTCCTTTTTGTCTGACGTGACTCCTATTCGTTTTAGACCATCCTGAATTGCGTGATTTTCTCTAAGGCTCTTTTCTTATCCTTTTTTGGAGTCTCAGTTCATAGGTTGCAAAATATAGGCTTTATACAGGGTGGCCAATATACTGTTCTGCCTTGTCTCGTGTGTTGCGGGGACGGCTCTGTGTGGCCGTGTGATCTGCATAGAAATTTTGGCTACTTAGTGAGAATTGTTAAAGTCCATCTGTTTTCACTCTCTCTCTCTCTCTCTCTCTCTCTCTCTCTCTCTCATGTTCACTTCGTATGCAGATTTCTTTCTTACTACATTAATAAACACAAAACACATTTGTAAACATCATTACATACATTTGTCATCACTATCTCTTTTCACCCCATTCTTCCCTCATTAACACAAATATTTCTACTTTTGTCATTACCACCACTATCACCACAACTGCTACTAGTTTCACCTTGTCTGCCACAACTATCGTAATCACTACTACTACTATTGCTACTACTACTACTACTACTACTACTACCACCATCACTATACCACTTCTACCACCAACAGCATAACTACCACCACCATCACAACTGCTGCCATCACCATCATCACAACTGCTACCACCACTACACCCACAACTACCACTACCACCACCACAACTACCACCACAACCACCACCATGACAGCCTGGCACCTTTGCAATTTGTCCCAAGTGCATATATTGCAGACCCAGTCCAGACCTTAGACGTTTGTAGTGAGAGAGAGAGAGAGAGAGAGAGAGAGAGACAGAGAGAGAGAGAGAGACAGAGACAGAGACAGAGACAGACAGATAGATAGATAGAAAGCCAGGAGAGACCTTAGGGTTAGATTACAGTGTATTTGCATGGAGAGAGAGAGAGAGAGAGAGAGAGAGAGAGAGAGAGAGAGAGAGAGAGATGATGCGTAAATGCCGCTGATCCAATTTCAATCAATATACAGCATTGGAAACCGTATTTATTTTTATTCCATCGCTCTCTCTCTCTCTCTCTCACACACACACACACACACACACACACACACACACACACACACACACACACTAACGCGCGCGCATATTATCCCACCCTCAACCCTCCAACAACATAATACCACTATGCTAACAATATACTCTCTACATTACATCCAACCCATATATACCCCTACCAATAAATAAATGAATAAATAAACATATAAATAAATGATGTAAACTCGTATATCGCACCATGCGTTTATTTTGGATTGGATGCTGAATTTTGACTGACATTGTTAGTACTTTGTCGACGCATGCAATATCCTGTTGAGGTATGGGACAATTTGCAATATGAATGGCACTCTTTGCTGTATCAATAGGCATAATGTACTCAAGGATAGATTGTTATAATGAAGGTTATTTTATTTTAATACGAATGGTCTGGAATATAATTGGCAAGAAAAGATAATCAACCTTTTCTTACTATGACCTTATGTTTTATTCTTTATACTTCAAACTCTCTCTCTCTCTCTCTCTCTCTCTCTCTCTCTCTCTTACCTGGCCTCGTCACCACTACAACTTTACTTGGAAAGCAATCCTCTTAGGGCTCCCACCTGCCCTAATCTTGCTCTCTCATTCTGCCATCTGCTTCTGAGTTAGACGTGAGCCGAGCATTTAAACTTCTCTGTGTCGTTTGCTTTCTGGTTCTGTCCTTGCGTCTCTTAGGGAGAGTGTGTAATCTGTCATTTTACCTGTCTATCTGTGTGTGTGTGTGTGTGTGTGTGTGTGTGTGTGTGTGTGTGTGTGTGTGTGTGTGTGTGTGTGTGTGTGTGTGTGTGACAGCTGGTCAGTTCGTGAAGCGAGGTTAAACTGAGTTCGGGTAATATTCCACGCCACTGTAGCTGTCTGTCATAAACGTATCTTCCTTTATCTCATCATTTAAATAATATATTCATGGTTATGCCTTCTGGGTTACAACTAGATACATACATACATACATACATAAACAGACCACAATCCGTAAATACATACATACATACATACACATGTACAGTTACCTCCACTTCTAACGAGTATAGTGGGTGGTGTGTTTGGTGAAATGTGGCACCACTGTGTTTGTTTACATCGTAGTAATAGTAAGTGAATGGGTAGACCCGGCAGAGCTTCCTCCGCACTACAGTATCTAGTACCCACAGAAACAATGTTCTGTCAAGTCATACTTTGTCTGCAAATCCAAGTGTTTGCCACGTATGTATAATGGCAGGTAGAGAGAAAAACAAATAGTAATGCCATTGGATCCCATTGCTTCACTGACAGGAGATGACCGTGAGGCGAGGTGGAATGGAGGGGAGGGGGGGACAGGTGGTGAGGTCGCATATATCGAAACTTTGTCGTGTTTCGTTTTGAAAGACGAAGGGTGTAATTGTACAGATGTTCTGAGGTGATCTGTAATTCCTTATGCAATAACGTGTATTGGATAAATGTAGGAGTCTTAATGTTCGGCATACGATGTGGTGAACAACTGTAGTTGAGCATAAATATTAGAAAGCGTGATGTCCGGTGTCTCGAAACGTGGTTCACCTGAGTTTGCGACTCAACTGCTGTAACATTTTTGTGGTTGAACAAGAGTGGTCATAAATGATTTATGATTAAGTATGTGACACAACGATTATACCATGTTGTGCATCATCCAGTCTACTTTATTGTGAGGAAAAACAATCATTATATTCTCAGACAATGGTATAAGTAGATATTCTGTTGCACAGGAATATAGCCACTTTGAGTGTTGGACAGCTATTGGCTTGTTGTGCGAAAATGTTGTGCAGTCATCATACTGATGGATCACGCGGAGGTAAAGAGATACTGTATTTGCATAATGAATACATGTCTTGTAATATAATAATTGAAATAAAGATGTTACGTATGTTCAGTCCACAAATGATGTCGCTTTCTTCGAGATGCTATCTCAGTAGTCTGGATACTTGTGACAACATCCAGAGACATTGATCATCGCATATTATACTCTCTTTAAAACACTCATACATTAGTTTTCATACAAGTATTACACATTCAGGCCTTCCTTAGCTCCAGACGCATTATACTATTTAATCGTGTCTACACTCACACACTGTTCATCCAGAGGTAGCAATATCTTTTTACCATGCATGTCTGTCCGTTGTCTGCCATTCTAACACAAGGTTTTAGTATGTGGCCACGGCTACACAAAATAAATCGGTGGCGTGGTGCTGCTGGGAGAGTGTAAAATTGCGTAAGGTCTACGTGTGTTTGTGAAGGGAGTCTGGTAATACCCTTCATCGATATATTCACATTCCTGCCAAGATAGCAGCTAAAGTCGCGGTTTTGGTGACTATACTAACTGAGCATTGAACACTCTTTCACCTCCCAGCAATCTGAGTGAGGTCCTGTTTTCAAGCAATAGAAACATTAAGTAGTGCAGTGAACTCTGTAATTTTATATGTAAAGTAAGGAGTGTTTTATGCACCGTGTCATCATACAGACTTATACAATATGACACAGCCAAGGATAAGCTGGACCTATGGTAGGATAAATGATGAGTGCTGCTGGAGCGTCTAAGTAAACGTAAGCAACATTGGTGCACCAGCACCTGGATGGTAAAACCCAACAACCGCGCTTAGGAAAAATACCCCCGGGTTCTGAAGCTGCCCCACGTCATCCAATAGATTTACACAGTCACTGATAAGGCTCCAACTCGTCGTAGTGATGCGATATGATAAGGAAGTCAATATCAGGTCTCGTTACCCATTATACGGGGAAATGACGGAGTTTTGTGTGTGTGTGTGTGTGTGTGAGAGAGAGAGAGAGAGAGAGAGAGAGAAGCACACAGACAGACTCGTGCATTCATGGTGTCATTACAAGCTGCTACAATACGATATAATAATAGCCCCAGGGAAGGAGAGAGAGTCCTTGTCTCTGTTACAGTGAATGCTGGTCCGATACTATCCTTGCAGTTTCAGTGACAGATGGACATATATATATATATATATATATATATATATATATATATATATATATATATATATATATATATATATATATATATATATATATATATATATAGTATATGTATGTATATATGTATACGAGTTGGAGCCTTATCAGTGACTGTGTAAATCTATTGGATGACGTGGGGCAGCTTCAGAACCCGGGGATATTTTTCCTAAGCACGGTGGTTGGGTTTTACCATCCCGGTGCTGGTGCACCAATGTTGCTTACGTTTACTTAGACGCTCCAGCAGCACTCACCATTTATCCTACCATAGATCCAGCTTATCCTTGGCTGTGTCATATTGTATAAGTCTGTATGATGACACGGTGCATAAAACACTCCTTACTTTACTTATAAATTTACAGAGTTCACTGCACTACTTAATGTTTCTATTGCTTGAAAACAGGACCTCATTCAGATTGCTGGAAGGTGAAAGAGTGTTCAATGCTCAGTCAGTATAGTCACCAAAACCGCGACTTTAGCTGCTATCTTGGCAGGAATGTGAATATATTGATGAAGGGTATTACCAGACTCCCTTCACAAACACACGTAGACCTTACGCAATTTTACACTCTCCCAGCAGCACCACGCCACCGATTTATTTTGTGTAGCCGTGGCCACATACCAAAACCTTGTGTTATAATGGTAGTCAACGGACAGACATGCATAATGTTGTCCAGTGTTGCAGTTCGTTTTATATTCGTTTATCACACGCAATCGTTGCAGGCGCCATCTCCTGTGTTAACATGAATCTGGAATGGCCAGTTGCGTTACATTTGGCCAAGAAGAAAGTGCAACCAAATATGCTGGTGTGTGGCGATATCTGGCAGCTGCTCCGTAGTAAACACTCGTATTTTTTCAATGGATCACACAGAATCTACAACCTTTGTAAGGATGCACGTGATTGGCTGAAGCGTTCAGTACCGGAACAAATGTTTTGTCCCTTATTTATTACTACGTGGCAAGAAGTAATGTATACAGATGATGACTATATACTAAATAAGCAAGCTGTAATTACGGTTATAGTAAGAATAACACGTAACAATGAGTACCGATTAACTTATGGTATTGCGTTAGCATTGTGAGAGGTGTTTCAGGGGTTAGTTTCGAATTATATTGACCTTTGAAGCAGCGGAATCTGTCCGAGGCACAATGTTTGATTGGTGTCGGTATCTATCGAGATGCAAAGTTTCCTTACGAAATGGGTTACTATGAGTCGTTATGTAATTACACACGCTCTGAAAATTAGTGTAATATATAAGTGATATAAGATTGGCCATTCCAGTTGAAAATAACAAGCAATACATATTTTGTAAATCGTTTATGCAAGTCTTATAATATTCCCCCAGTACGATGTCATTTACAATTAATTCATTTTGGCTACAGAAAGTTAAATTTGAATAAGAGAGAATAATTGCCTGCTCAGCTAAAGGACCTACCTTAACTATTTCCCCTAGTATCATGATTCATAACCGAATACTTGATGCAGTTTAACTGCTTCATTGCAAAGTGATACGGACAGCAACGAGTGTCCACGTTATGAATCTGGTAGCACGCTACTTGTAGTGCTCCACCCGTGAGTTGGGGTCTCAACCCTGGGTAAATTACCCCCATCTCAGTCATTGTAGTCATGCTGCATTTAAACACATTTTTCGTTATATATACGCTAGGTCCATTGTCTACATAAACGGATGTATTGTTTGTGTATTTTATGGTCAACTATCCAAAAGTATTTGGAATATAAAAAGTAGCTTAGGTAGGCTGCAGTGCTCTAGTATGTCAACCAGGGATCAAACTCGCTACCCTAAACCCGCATCCATGCACCCTTCCTCCATTTCCCCATTTCAGTGCACCTCGCCGCATCACCATCAGTTCGACAACAGATATAACCTGACCACCTTGCATATTGTGATGTTCGTGTAGAAACTATAAACTCCTTTTAAATGTTTGGATTTCGATATGATTCAGTGTTTTTTGCTTTAATTTCATTGGATGTCTACTATGAGGAGATTGCTCCAGTCGAACTGAAGGGGCCTAGAAGCCATGCTTGGGATACCTCTTCACACCATACGTTGTTCCAATGAATCTTCTTCCCTTCTCATCTCACTATGGTGTGGGAAGGAGGGATACCATTAACAATTAGATATCCTCATGCCTATTATTGCATCCATATGTATTGCTGCCGGGCATCAGTGATATTTAATTTTATTTTATTTTTGTCAACCATCACTTACTTCTATGTAGTTCACGATACAGTAACTATTTTATGAAAAGGAGAGTAGGAATATGTAGGTTAGAAAACCGTGAAATGACGAAATAGAGAAGACGGAAATTTTCGGCATTTAACCTTACTTTATACCGGCACATGTATGCTGCGTACTGTTTATTATACGAGGCTAGCTAAACTGATATCATCAGATAGGAGTTTGTGCTTAGTAATACTGTGACCGAGAATATCTGAGAGCTCTATCAGACACTAACACGTTCACCAGTAACGATTGAACTATATTCAAATATGTGAGATGATAAACTATGGAAACTAAAAGTGCTTCAATATCAGTTCATAATCACAGTAGTTGGCATCATAGCACACAGGAGGAGTTTAGCGGCAGCAGAATGGTTTCGTATAATGGTCTAAACAGTGAAAGGGAAGTATTTTATCATCCATCAAAACCATTGAATATAATCCAATCTGTATTGTGTCAGTAATACTGATTAATGAAAGTAATTTTTTAAATTATCATAAATATGTTGGTCTTGAATAGATAGGGAGGTTGAATCAACAGATGAGATAATAAAAGCGTGCTGCCATGAAGTATCATTCATTGCCTCACATCATAAATTTATGTGATCAAGGATCCATAGATCTCACCCACATCGTCATAGCGCGTCATGGCAGCAAATAGGGAACAACGTCAAGGTGACAAACATGCCCTGCGAGGGAGGATAGTGGGAATGAGAAAGAGTGGCCTATCAACCTGCAATATAGCAGAGGAACTTGTCATTCACCGCACCACTGTGTATCGCAGGCTCAAGAGGTGGGAGGCGGAAGGCAACCTGAGATATCACCCTAAACCTGGACGAGTGAGAAAAACAATGGCTGAAGAGGATCAGCGTATGAGGGTATTTTGAAACCCATCAATTCAGCAACGCGGTGGCAGCTAGAGAACAGTTGCAGCTAGATGTGTCTGCGGAGACTATACAGCAGACGATAAAGGAAATGGGCTATCGCCACCGAACACTAGCGATCAAACCCAGGTGAACAGAGCATCATCGGGAATTTTGGCTCCAGTTTGCCCAGCGTTATGTGGAGGAAGGCTTGGACCACTGGGGTAGAGTAGTTTTCTCTGATGAGAAAGCATTCAGCTCCACATCTCATGGGAAACTTCATTGCTGGAGGAGAGACAATACGAGGTAATTATATATATATATATATATATATATATATATATATATAGATAGATAGATAGATAGATAGATAGATAGATAGATAGATAGATAGATAGATGGATATAGATAGATAGATAGATAGATATAATATATGTATGTATCTATCTATATATATATATATATATATATATATATATATATATATATATATATATATCATCTCATCTCATCAGCCGTTTGAGTGTCCACTGCAGGACCGGCCTATCCCTACCGAAGTCGGGACGATACAGCCAATGTATCTCTACCAAGTGGCTTAGGCTGTCTAGTAGAGATTGTATGTAGGGTGAGAAGTGCTTGTAAGTGTAATTGTTATGTTGGAGTGGATTTGGATGTGTGTGTAGTCTGTGAACCAAGTGTAATCGGCCCGCGCAAGCCGACTGGGTGCAAGCATACTTTAGTATGCGACATTGGTTCAACCACAGCACCCCTTTTGTCCGCCAATGCAATACGTGGCCAAAAGAGCTCTCCCAAAGTTTATTACCCTGGCGGGGAGCGAACCTTCGTTCTTCAGTGTGCGAAAACGCACACTTTACCACTGTACCACAGAGGCTCCTCTCTCTCTCTCTCTCTCTCTCTCTCTCTCTCTCTCTCTCTCTCTCTCTCTCTCTCTCTCTCTCTCTCTCTAAATTACAAGTGTGAACATACGAAATAAAAACCAAAGCATGTCTTTATACATTATATAACATGTCTTCTAGGTATGATGAGAACATCTATCAGGTAGCTCGCAGCGGTCATGTGACTTGCAACGTGTGGGGATGGATTTTCCTGTAAGGTGTTGAACAGGTCACACAGACAGAGGATAGGCTCACTCAAGGAAAGTATTAGGAGATACTTCAGTAAGTGATGATGCCCCCTGTCCGCTCCTACGCCCTCCCATATCCAGAGACCATTATCTTCATACAGGATAACAGCCCTGTTCACACAGCTAGGGTAGAGAAACGGTGGTTTGAGGAACAGCGCCACGTTGATCAACTCCGGCTTAGCAACAGCCCTGACGTGAACCCTATAGAAAACGTGCGAGCTAACATTGTGAATACGTGGAAGCCAGCACAGGAAAGAACGCCAGAGCAACTCATGCAACACATCACATCGGAGTGGCTAGTCTTGAGATGGAAACAGACTCATTCACAACCACGTGGCTTCCGTCACAGAGCGCCTCCACAGTGCAATCGTGAAGACTGAACTGTCCAGTAATATTGCTTCTTGCAACACTTCCTTGTCATACCTTTTATGGAGCGCATTTAATAACTCTAACGCATGTTGATATTTCTGTTTCCCTACTAATGTTAGTAAATAAAAATTAAATGTATTTATTTACAGTGGGATACTATGTAGAGGGTGGAAATATAAAACTTGTGCATTAAATGTATGAACAGAAGGTGTATAAATAAAAATAAATGTAAAGCAGTGGTTTAATTTTTGAGCACATGGCTACACTGTGAATTGCGAGAACGTGTTGGAGCCCCGATACACACTTCCCTGTGATTACTAATAAATTAGAGTATCACTGATCAAAGGAAAATACGGTATTAACCTTCACTGTTCCTAAAGAACATGTAAGTATATTAACTCATTACCAACCTTTATATATCTTGGTGAAAGTGTTGGTGTCCGATATAGCTCTCAGATATTCTCGGTTACAGTATTACTAAGCACAAACTCCTATCTGATGATATCAGTTTAGCTAGCCTCGTATAATTAGCAGTACGCAGCATATATGTGCCGGTATAATGTAAGATTAAATGCCGAAAATTCCCATCGCTTTTATTTCGTCATTTCACAGTTTTTCTACCTAGATATTCCTACCCTCCTTTTCATAGAACAGTTACTGCATCCTGAACTGCTTAGAAAAACGCGATGGTTGACAAAAAAGAAAAAAAAAAAAATAAAATATCACTGATGCCCGGCAGCAATACATATGGATGCAATAATAGGCATGAGGATATCTAATTGTTAATGGTATCCCTCCTTTCCACACCATAGTGAGATGAGAAGGGAGGAAAGATTCTTGGGAACAACGTATGGTGTGAAGAGGTATCCCAAGCATGGCTTTTAGGCCCCTTCAGTTCGACTGGAGCAATCTCCTCATAGTAGACATCCAATGAAATTAAAGCAAAAAACACTGAATCATATCGAAATCCAAACATTTAAAAGGAGTTTATAGTTTCTACACGAACATCACAATATGCAAGGTGGTCAGGTTATATCTGTTGTCGAACTGATGGTGATGCGGCGAGGTGCACTCAAATGGGGAAATGGAGGAAGGGTGCATGGATGCGGGTTTAGGGTAGCGAGTTTGATCCCTGGTTGACATACTAGAGCACTGCAGCCTACCTAAGCTACTTTTTATATTCCATATACTTTTGGATAGTTGGCCATAAAATACACAAACAATACATCCGTTTATGTATACAATGGACCTAGCGTATATATAACGAAAAATGTGTTTAAATGCAGAATGACTGCAATGACTGCGATGGGGGTAATTTACCCAGGGTTGAGACTCCAACTCACGGGTGGAGCACTACAAGTAGCGTGCTACCAGATTCATAACGTGGACACTCGTTGCTGTCAGTATCACTTTGCAATGAAGCAGTTAAACTGCATCAAGTATTCGGTTATGAATCATGATACTAGGGGAAATAGTTAAGGTAGGTCCTTTAGCTGAGCAGGCAATTATTCTCTCTTATTCAAATTTAACTTTCTGTAGCCAAAATGAATTAATTGTAAATGACATCGTACTAGGGGAATATTATAAGACTTGCATAAACGATTTACAAAATGTGCATTGCTTGTTATGTTGAACTGGAATGGCCAATCTTATATCACTTATATATATTCAGAGCGTGTGTAATTACATAACGTCTCATATTAGTCCATTTCGTAAGGAAACTTTGCATCTCGATAGATACCGACACCAATCAAACAATGTGCCTCGGACAGATTCCGCTGCTTCAAAGGTCAATATAATTCGAAACTAACCCCTGAAACACCTCTCACAATGCTAACGCAATACCATAAGTTAATCGGTACTCATTGTTACGTGTTATTCTTACTATAACCGTAATTACAGCTTGCTTATTTAGTATATAGTCATCATCTGTATACATTACTTCTTGCCACGTAGTAATAAATAAGGGACAAAACATTTGTTCCGGTACTGAACGCTTCAGCCAATCACGTGCATCCTTACAAAGGTTGTAGATTCTGTGTGATCCATTGAAAAAATACGAGTGTTTACTACGGAGCAGCTGCCAGATATCGCCACACACCAGCATATTTGGTTACTTTCTTCATGGCCAAATGTACATTCATATATACATACATTCATACACACATATATACATACATACATTCATGCATACATACATACATACATACATACATTCATACATACATACATACATACATACATACATACATTCATACATACATACTACATACATACATGCATACATTCATACACATGCATACATACATACATACAGTACATACATACATACAAACATACATACATTCATACATACAAACATACATACATACATATATAAGTATATACATACATACATAGATACATAAACTCATATGTCCATAGATACGTAGATAAACAGACACATAAAAATAGATAGATAGATAACTCCTTTTCAAAACAAAAAAATCTAGAGGTAAATGTGGAAGCCAGTTTCGAAAAAAAAAATAAAAAAAAATGAAGCCAACAAAATGCATCCAGCCTCAGCACACTCCAGCAACAGAACGTGAGCCCCGCGTCCCGTTCAGTACTCTAACACCTATTCCTTAGCGATTTACTTTTGCTTAAGGATGGCTAATATCAAGAGTATATGAGGGATTAGGGTCTGTATTCCCGTCGGTTGAGGAAGCTCCCTAACATCATTTCATTACCGATTTACTTTGACTGGTTAATATCAATGTTGTTATTATTTATGTTGAAAGTGGTGGTCTTGGTATGGAGTAATAACCAATATATATCGCTTAGAAAAAAGTGTTAGGTAGCTTCCTTAACCGACGAGCATAAGACATTGTTAAGAAGTAAGCCATTCAGAGAACCTAACACAGACAGAAAATGAGGGCAAGGAATAATACCCAAAATAAATCGCTTACGAAAAGGTGTCAGAGAGCTTCCTTAACCAACCAGTAAGTGCTATGCCATTAAGAAAACCAGGGATTGACCTCGGATGACTTATAAATTCTCCACTTCACCCCAGAGGTGACGCAAAGGTCAATCAGCAGAGAAGGAATTTAGGTCCCTATGCAGTTTGTCCAGGCATCTCTCTCTCTCTCTCTCTCTCTCTCTCTCTCTTGCAACCTTGATTCCTTCTACCCTCAATAAAAAAATGAAAAATAAGATCAATTCTCCACCAAACGTTAAAAAAACTCCTGCGACCAGAGAGAGAGAGAGAAAGAGAGAGAGAGGGTTATTGGACCGTCAGGAGAACTGGAACTTGTAGGAATTGGCTGTTAATTATATACTTGACTGAGGGATTAATGACACAATGAAGCCTAAATTACAGTCTGTCTGAGAGGGGAACTTAAGTCGTTACGTGAAAATGTTCTTAAGTGGCCCAAGAAAAAAGGGAGAAAACAGAAAAAAAAAGGATATCGAAAAGGAAAAAGAAGGAAGGAAGAAGAAAAAAAAGAAAGAAGAGAAAAAGTAGAAGAGAGAATAAAATTAAGACAAAAAAACCTGTAAAAATGAAAAGAAAGAAGAAAAAAGAAAAACGAGAGAGAGAGAGAGAGAGAGAGAGTTTTCATCCCAGACTCAGCCTGGCTCAAAGATTCTGCATTCCTCCAACCCTCATATTCTCCTGACCCTTAACCTTTCCCTGGCTTAATAATAGCCACCTTGGGTCTGATTCTCGTCGGATAAGGAATCTCCCTAATACCCTCTTCATTTGCGATTTATTTTTGGCTATGGCTGGTTAATATCGCTTTGCCCATCATATTCGCAGAGTATGATGAGAAAGATATAAGCAACACAGAACGATTGACGCTTAGGATGAAATGGTCGGCCCTTGGTTTGTTTTATTTTGGGAAGCACTGAAGTTTTCATTCGTTTGATTGGATACTTATAAGTAAAAGCGAAGAATAAATTGTTCTTTTTTGTTTTATTTTTAGCTCATACTTTCTAAACATTCACCCAAAGACTTAACTACTAAGATTTATAATTCTCTCTCTCTCTCTCTCTCTCTCTCTCACACACACACACACACACACACACACACACACACACACACACACACACACACACACACACACACACACACACACACGCACACACACACACATCGTTAAGACTACGTTCCACAGATGGGACCTTTACTGAAGCGAGGATGGCTTTGGTGTGTGTGTGTGTGTGTGTGTGTGTGTGTGTGTGTGTGTGTGTGTGTGTGTGTGTGTGTGTGTGGTTCCTTTGATCAACCCTATAGTGAATGGTTCTCCTGTATGGTTCGTTTCCTGTGAGGTCTGTAGTGTGTGTGGAAGGTATTTAGTATTTCTTTTTGTTAGGTTGGATAGGCCAGTGTGTAGAGTTGTCCCTGGATGGTTGCCTTAGGTTAGTACGATGCTGGTAGTGTTGTCAGTGTTGGAAGTAGCATGTGCTGGTAGGATTTGAAATGTTGGTAGTAGTTATAGTGTTGGTAGGAGTTAAAATGTTTGTAGAATACCTTGTTGGTAGTGATGGTAATGTTGGTAGTAGAGTGTGTTAGTGGGAGCTGAAATGTTGGTGGTAGTTATAGTGTTGGTAGGAGCTTCAATGTTGTTAGAATAAGCATGTTGTTAGTTATAGTATTGGTATGAGGTGGGTTGGTAGTAATG
>NC_137057.1:41242322-41279822 GCF_032717465.1 Coenobita brevimanus
GAATATTAATAATGATGACATTTCATTTGTCAATGATGATATTATTTCTTTTTTTCTTAGTTTGAATGTAGGAATGTTTAGTACGCATATTACGAGAACATGTGACGTGATAGGAGTATTTGTCTATCAGATTCAGATTCAGCACACTTGAATTGATAATAAAATCCTAAAGAGGATTATGTTTCTTTTATTGACCCTGGAATTTGTTATACAGTGTTATTTTCCATCCCTATTCTCAAGTCCTGCTACTCAGCCTCAATTCATGCATGCATTCTTTCTCTCATCAATCCTCTCTTATTTAATAATCAGTCTTTTAAGTCCCTCCTCTCCTCTTCTCTCCTCTCCCCTCCCCTCTACCCTTCTCCTTTTCCTTCCCTCACCCTTGCCCTTCCCCTTAGGGCAATTGCCTTTTGTCCTCTTAGTTAATGACCAAAGGGCAAGCCAGGCTGACTTCCATCATCATTATGTTTTTGTGTGTGTGTGTGTGTGTGTGTGTGTGTGTGTGTGACGGGGGGTGAGGGGCTTAGTTAAGCTTTCATGTGTGGCAAAGAGAAGAAATACACAAGAGGGGAAATTGGAAAAAATATGATTGAATAGTGGAGAGAGAGAGAGAGAGAGAGAGAGAGAGAGAGAGAGAGAGACAGAGAGAGAGAGAGAGAGAGACAGAGAGAGAGACAGAGAGAGAGACAGAGACAGAGACAGACAGACAGACAGACAGACAGAGACAGAGACAGACAGACAGACTGACAGACAGACACTAGGTAGACTAACCCAAACAGACAAAATACACACACAGTAACTTTATCCACAAAACAGACAGACAGCCAGACACCTGAGAGACAAACACCAACTCCTTACGTTTACAAACACACAAACTAATTCTGCAGGAGCTGTGTGTAACATTTAGACAAGTCGAATAAGTTAATTGCCAGTTCAGAGAATTACATGAATTGATTGGTTTTTGGATGTGTGTGTGTGTGTGTGTGTGTGTGTGTGTGTGTGTGTGTGTGTGTGTGTGTGTGTGTGTGTGTGTGTGTGTGTGTGTGTGTGTGTGTGTGTGTGAGAGAGAGAGAGAGAGAGAGAGAGAGAGAGAGAGAGAGAGAGAGAATACAAAAGGACTTTATAGAGGCTGAGTAGGAGATCAGGAGACACAACTATAATTTCAATGGTGTGGACTTAGCGTGTACTGTAAGTTGTGGTTATCATCATCATCATCTCTTTCTCTCTCTCTCTCTCTCTCTCTCTCTCCCCCCCCCCTCTCTCTCTCTCTCTCTCTCTCTCTCAAGCGTATGGAGTAAGTTTTTCTATTAATATTAAAGTCGGACGACCTCGCTAGACAGTTAAGTTTGAATGGCGTATGTTTATGTCTCTCACTCTCTCTCTCTCTCTCTCTCTCTCTCTCAGGCGGTCATGGTCGTGTGGAAATGTAGAAATGAGCTGGATATTCCCCTCCGTCCCTCCTCTTCCTTTCACCCTCATTTAGGACAATAATAAAGGTACAGAAATTTGGAAAGCAAGACGTGTTAAAATGAAGGTAGTTACTGATTATTAAGTAGCCAGCTAATCAAGGTTTTACTTATCTATTTACTAAAAAGAAGAAAAAGCAGAAGAAGAAGAAGAAGAAGAAGAAAAACATTAGGCCACACCAAAAATTCCCCATTTTTTTTTTTTTTTTTTTTTTTTTTTTTTTTTTTTATGTACAGTTGGCCACACATCACCCTTGTACAGTGGCCGTGTGAGATGGAGGCTACAATTTCGGAGGTTCCTGCATCACTGTTACCTGGTCATTTCAGCTAATGTATGTCACATCCCTTCATCTGTCAGTGTCACCAATAAACAGGTGATTATGTCAAGGTTGTCAAGTGTTCCAAATGCCACACCTCTGCTACACATTGATGCTGTCCCAGGCTTATATGCTGCCAGTTGTACCTTACTAACACAGATGGATTTCCTTAAGACAGATTCTGGTTATAAAGAAATAAAAAAAACAAAATCTACCCAGTCTTAAATAGTTCCTTTCTGCCTGTCTTTAGGAAGGAATTTCTGTCTAGCCTATATTCCTTTACGACATACATTTATTTTCATCCTACGTCATATTTTCAGGAATATACTTATAATTCGTGAGAATATAAACATTTGATAAGCTAAAGCCAAAAGCATCTCCAGAGCCAGATAAAATTTGTGCAAGAATATACAATAAGAGCAAGGAATAAGGCTGTCAGCCAATAAACACTCTATTTAATATTTCACTAACCTCGAGAGTAATATCAGATACGTGATGGACGAAAAACATATCCATTTCTAAGTACAGATACATCAAATACAACAAAACAGTATCAGGGGAAAATAACAGCAGAATCTACTTATTCCCCGAACTGCATCTTTTTTGCAACTCGCTTCCTCAGAATAATTTCCCCCAAACTACAAACTTATCAAGTCCAGCTGTTACAGATTTTTTAAAATGAACAGGGGACATCTTTAATCTGGTGTATGGATTTTTTTTATTTGTTTTTCCTTCTCATGTTCATCCTCTGCAAAAAAAAAAAAAAAAGTATATAAAACAATCTCTGAGCAAAAGACAGAGTGGATTCATAAACGATTAATCCTGTCTTACCGATTTCTTGACATATTTCTCCCCAGTGTTTCATGTGGCAGACAGCGATAGAGCATACAACATTATATATATTAATTTTAGCGAATCTCTAAGAGGGTTGTTCCGCGAGACGTTGTTAGGAAGTGAGAGAGCAGGAAATAGAAGGAGATACTTTACAGCATTATTAATTGCATTTTGGCTAAAGGAACGAAGTAAAGTGCTATAGTTCTTTTACCTTATCAGTCCCATACTTTGATAAAACCTGGTATTCCCTTTCTTCCCCTTCCCTTCCTTTCTCATCCCTTCCCGTCCCTCCCATTCCATTCCATATTATTCCCTTCCCTTCCCTCTCCTTCCCTTCCATCCCTCGCCTATGTGAATGATATTGATGAAGGATTGTGTTGTAAGATTTCAAAATTTGCTGATGATACTAAAATAGGTAACAGAGCAGATACAGCACTGCAAAGACAAGCAATTCAGAGAGATCTTGATCAACTGTTTAACTTGGCCCAAGTCTGGCAAATGGATTTCAATATTAATAAATGCAAAGTGTTAAACATTGGCAGTAAAAATGAAAGAACAAGTTATAGCATGAATAATGTCCAGCTTGATAAGGTAAAACATGAAAAAGACTTAGAAGTTATAATAACAAATGATTTGAAACCAAGCAAACAATGTACAGAAGCTGTGAAAAAAGCCAACAAACTGATTGGGTTCATAGGCAGAGCATTTGAATATAAATCCGATACTATCGTCCTTACTTTGTAAAATTCCGTAGTACACCCGGACTTGGAGTATTGCGTTCAGTTTTGGTCACCGTATTATAAAAAGGATATGGAAAAGCTTGAAAGAGTGTAGCGAAGGATGACAAAGATGATACCTAGATTGAGAAATAAGCCGTACGAGGAACGTCTAGAAGCCCTGAATCTCTTTACCCTAACAAAACGGAGGATACGAGGAGATTTAATTCAAGTATTCAAGATATTCAAAGGACATGATAACATGGATGTCGATAAATACTTCACAGTTGATCACTCGAACTACACTAGAGGCAATGGGCATAAAATAATTGGCAAACGATTCCAGTCGCATGAAGCTAAGCATTTCTTCTTCAATAGAATTGTAAATATATGGAATAAATTGCCCTCCAACGTAATAGACTGTAATACAGTACAAACCTTTAAAGGTCGCCTGGATAAGTATTTGGCATCCAACCCCCAGCTTAATATGTTTACTTCTGAATAAAACACTTGTGTATGTATAATTATCTGTTTTATTTTATTTTATTTTTTTAGAGCCTGGATCAATTTATTAAATGCAAATATAGTATATGCACAGACTAGGATATGCACAGATAGCCCTGAGTTAACGGTCACTACTCATACTTTTGACCTGTGATGGGCTGTGGATCACTGAGGGTCCCTGTTAGTTACGTGGCCACCATCGGGATTTTTTTTATTTTACCAGGGGTCACTGCTTCAGGAGGTGACTTGTTTGCTTGTCCCGTATGGGAAAGTTCCTAGTCTCAGTGGAATGAACGGAGCTGAGGCCTGATTGACTTTTGCCTACCTTAATAGCTCCAGGCAAGGCTGCCACACCACCCCTGAATATCCTCACTGTGCACTGTGCAATTTCCACACTGTGTCCGTCCACAGACTCCTCATACACTTGACGTACCCGTACATAGCGACATGAATTAGTTATTTATTTATTCGATTATTCATTGTACTTTACTACGTTCTCTTTCAGGTTATTCATACTGGTAGCTTATAGATAATGTATTATAGAATGTAGTTTTTCCTTTTCAGTCTTTCCTATGAAATTTCCATGTCAGTTTTTCCATGCTGTGTGGTGTTTTTTCTCACTTTTTCTTGCCAGTTTTGGCTGGAGGATTTGGAGGCGGGGGGAGCCTTCTTGCTTTACTATCCTTATCCTTCAGTATGTAGAGTATCTTGTAGTCATAGTCTACTCCGTACCAAACAGCCTCGAAAGGACCATACGGACTGTTGCCGTTTGCTTTCCTTTGTACTCCTTTGTACTTTCCATTCTCTTCCCTATCATCCCATTCCATCCCATCCCATTCCATCCAGTTATCTTCTCTTCCCTTCCCTTCCACCCCTTCCCTTCTCTTATCATCCTCTCCATTCCATTTCCGTCCCTTCTCTTCCCTTCCCTTCCACCCCTTCCTTTCTCTTATCATCCTCTCCATTCCATTTCCGTCCCTTCCCTTCCCTCCTCTTCCCTTTCTAGAGTGACCACACGTGACTTGACCTGAACTAGCTTGACCCCAGCATCTCTCGCGATCAAAATAATTCTGATTCGAGGCCAGGGAGTAATGTGGACAGAATCGCAAAACAAAGACTCAATGAATATTAATGGGAGGGAAGAGGAGAGGCTTCTGTCTAATAGTTTATCTATCTGCTTATCTATCTTTATTTATTTGTCTGTCTGCCTACCTGTCCATTTACCTATCAGTCAGTCAACTTTTCTACCAGTTTTTCTAACAATCTATTAATCTATCTGCCTATCTATCTGTCACGAATTGGCGCGATTCTGTATCTAAACAAACTCGTGACATTGAACTTTGGTGGAAAACCACTAATTCTAGTGGAATTTCCACTGTTTATCACTCAGTTTAACCGTCCCCGTATTCACCCGATTGGGAGTGTTTTCAGAACATTTTTCACTGTTTCATAAGTGATCGTCCTTGCGCGCGACATTGGCGCTTTCACTGAGTGATTTGTTGTGGGCATGCATCGCTCACATTTTTTCCACTGGCCGTTAGCAAGCGTGGCCAGCATTCGCCTCTCTCTCACAATTTGAATTCAGTCAGGATTAAGACGTTGATGAGTGCAGGTTCGTTTGGGCCCAGTGTGGAGCAGTGCCGTCATTGTCCAGCGAGTTCCAGAATCTCCACTTAGACAGTGATTTGGCGTAGAGGTTCAGTGTGTGTGGCAGCGTCCTTCCTAAGTAACGACGTCCAGTTCATTCCGCACAGCCCCCTTTTCTGACCAGTATTTTCCTTTCGTTTTTTCTAGGCTTAAGAGTTTAGCATTTCAGTGAGCAAGTGAGTGTGTTCTTATTTTGAATTCATTTGAGACTCATGTAACGTAAAATTTGTTTCATTGTAATTAATAAATTCACAGTTCTTTTCTTTTGAGCTTAATGTAATGTAAAATCGTGTTTTATTTCTCCACATTAAGCTTATTTTAGTTACTGCTCCTAGTTTGTACAACGCTTTGTAATATTCATACCTGGTACTTAGGCCAGTCCTTTATTAACTTAAATCCGTTGTGCCATCTAGGAATTAATGCAATGGCAAGAACCTGTTTATCATTAATAGCATTAGATATTGATTGTCAGGGGTGGAGGCACTTTCTCCAGAGGCTAACAGTACCAATTAATAGCACGTGTGAGTAGTTAGTCTCTGCTGTGCACTGTTGAGAAAGTTTATAAATTCTCGTCCTTAGAGAATCGGCGAAGTAAGCTGGCATAAAGTAATCATTCCTTTGTCCCTGTTCTCAACCAACATTTTAAAGTATCAAGTAATATTAAATTCTCAAAAACCCAGTGACATCTGGCGACCTCATTCCAGGATATTAACTCCTAGCTCTAAAGTTATTCACGAGACATTTCTCACTCATACATAGGTATTTATCATTAAAGTCTACGGGCACTATCTTACTGGTGATTATTAATTCATTTTTATCAATTTTTAATAGTTTTCACAGTCAGTGTTTTCTTTAATTTTCTTTCTTTACCAGTCTAACTACATAAAACTGGTCACCATTAACCTGTGCCTATATTCTTTATTCTTGATTATTGGCATCTTTCTCTGCAAAATAGCAGTCAGTACTTAGCCTATGGTTCACTCAGGCTGAGTTAGCATCATGTCTACCAACGTCTATGTACAGGAAGCTAAAGATATGGGGCTTACTGGCCCCGAGAAAATTAAGGACTATGTCCTCTCTCGGTTTAGTTATGAGTGAGAACAACAAGAGAGAGAACGCGAACACGAGCGAGAACAGCGCGAGGAATGCGAGAGAGAATGTCAACACGAGTTACAACAACGTGAGAGAGAACGTGAATACGAGCATGAACAACGAGACAGGGAACGAGAACACGAACGTGCCGAGCGAGAAGCATGCGAAAAACATGATTTTGAAATGTTGAAGCTCAAGCGAGATTCCTTGGCTTCAGACACATCTGGTGCAGCTGGCCCAAGCTCCACGAACGCTCTCCCTGCACATGTTTTGGCAGCCCCACACATCAAGCTTCCCCCATACAAGGAAGGCGAGCGAATCGAGCCATACATAGCTTGTTTTGAAAACATGGCTCAGCTTTACCAGCTGGATGATGCAGCTAAGCAGCTTCAGTTTCTTAGCCTGTTTGAGGGCCCTGCCCTTGATATTCTCCGCAGAATTCGTGAAGACAATCTCATGTATGAGATGATGAAGGCCACACTCGTCAAAGAGTATGGTCTCACAATTGATGATGCCAAGAGTCAGTTCATGAGGGCACATTTACAGGAAAAAGAGACTGCCGTTCAGTTGCTTGACCGGCTTACTGCTTACTTAGATGAGTGGATGGAGAAAGATGAAACTCCTTCCACGCGTGAGGGGATAATTGACCTTATGTTGCACACGCAGCTAGAAAAGTCATGGCCTGCCGAACTTATGGCTCAGCTTAAGATCTGCCAGGAAAGGGATGCCAGCCAAATGGTGGAGAAGGCTGATGCATTCTTCACTGCATACAGGCATCAAACTCACAAGCAGCATACCTGGAACAGGAAAGTTGATAAATCTGGGAAACCGTCTCAGACTGAACCCCAGCAACAATGCCATTCTCAGAATAATGGCCAAGGTCCGAAACCGCAGAAGAAAGATCAGGGGCAAAACACTCAGAAACCTGAGTGGAAGCGGTAGGACAAGTACCCTAACCAGCAGCAGTATCAGCCACGCAACTGATCGTTGGGACTATCCTTTTCAGCACCCGCCCCAGTGTATTGGAGGCAGGAGGCTAACGCAACCTTCATTCCTCAACAGCAGCACGGTGGTGTCGTCCCTAGCAGTACGGGTACGTCCCAACAGTTCACTAGTCCCCCAGTGACAGTGAACACTCCTCCACAGGAGGTCAACGCTCCATCTCCCCACACAGTGAGTACAACCTCTCAAGCATCTAATTCTCAGGGCACCATGTTTGCCACATCATTTCTTCAGCAGCCTCATGAGTGGCTAGCTGCTTCCTCCACAGGCCCTCCCACAGGTGACAGTGCCTTCCTTATTCAGTCAGGGTTTGTGGGAGCCATTCCTGTGAAGGTCCTGAGAGACAATGGGTCCTCAGGTTGCTCTGTCAGGCAGAGTCTAGTTCGGCCTGAGGAGTACACAGGTCGACAGATCCAAGCTAACCTTATTGATGGATCAGTGAGATTGTTCCCTGAGGCACGTATCCAGGTGGCATCTCCATTTTACACTGGTACGACAGTTGCAGTTGTCATGCCAGAACCCTTGTTTGCCCTTATCATAGGCAACATAGAAGGTGCCAAGGATAGTTGCACCATAGATGACGCTACTCAGACTTCGGCTACAGTAACATGAGCCATGGCTGAGGCTCCAAACTGTGTCACCCTGCTGACCATTGAATCGCCACAAGATCTGATGTGTAGCCAAGTTGTTGTTCAAGAACAACATTTTGACCCAACACTTGCTGCCGTGCGAAAGAAACAAAAGGGTAGAGTGATAAAGTATTCACTGGGAGGTCAAGCCAAGTTCCTTCGTAAACAAGGACGGCTGTACCGTGAGTCACGAATGCCCCAGGGTGAGGTTCGACTGCACTTTGTCGTTCCCGCCAAGTACCGCCAAGCAGTGTTAGAATGGGGTCACTGTTCAGCGTCAGGAGGTCACCTGGGCAAAAGGAAGACCCAGGGCAGTATCTGAGCTGACTTTTTCTGGCCAGGGATGGGACGAGAGATAGATAGTTTTGTGTGTTCCTGCAATGTGTGTCCACGTACCACTAATCAGGGACATGTCTTTACTGTGCCATTTGAAACCACACCCATAATCTCTGAGTCAGTTGAGAGACAGGGCAGTGGTAATGTGGGTGCAGACCTGACGTCTCGCCCATTGGCCCCTCAGGACACATTATGTCCAGGGCCTGTACATACATATGTACCGTAGGTTAAAGGGGGAAGTTCGAGAACCCCGCATAGACAGTCTGAGTCTTTGTATGAATTACCTTGTGGAACGTCTCGAGCTGCGGGCCTCTCAGAGGATTCCCGGAGAATGCACATTATCCACATGAGTGTTCACACCCACGGTGGGTGTTAAAATGTGACATGTCCGAGATTGCGTAGGGATTCTCAGCTTCCTAATGTTAATCGTAAATGTAGAGTTAGTTTAACCAGTAAACTGGGTTCCATTAGCAAATTGCAGCATTTGATGTCCTGCACAGATGCCAGTCTTTTCGCTCATGACCATGTTCCCTGGTTAATTTAGTGAATTGCAGCGTTTGATGTCCTGCACAAACCCTCAGTCTTTTCACTAATTAGGTATAGAGTTTAACCAGTAAACTGGGTTAGCTTAGCGAATTGCAGCGTTTGATGTCCTGCACAGACGCCCAGTCTCTTCGCTCAGTTTGACTACGTTTCCTGGTTAATAATGTAAATAGTGTACTTTTTGTAACATAAGTACTGATTGCTAGGCAGAGAGAGAGAGAGAGAAATGACACTTTTGATGCTCCACTTTTGCAGGTGCAGTTGGTGGGTGCAGAATTGCAGTGCAGAACAGCTGATTGTCCCTGACTCATGCTGCCGCCTCTTCTCTTCTGCCTCGTCATCATTATTTACTATAAATTTGTATTACATGATCTTACACGTAGATACAGTTACACCACAACTGTCACACCTACACCGTGTATTACATACATCACGCTACATAACAATTAGTTGTTAATGTAAATGTAGTGAATTTTTCGCTCAGTTTCACCTGAGTACAGGATTTTTCACCGTCGTCACGGAGGTTTTTCCTCAAGCTTGCTTCTATTAATGTAAATACGAGGTTTTTTCGCTCACTGGCGACTGTGACTTTCTCCTGTAGCAGGATAGCACACACACCACAGTGTGAATCTTGTGTAACTGAGTTAGGATTTACATGTATGTATATTGAAATTTTTTTTTTCCTGAAGGGAAAAAAAATTGATTTTCATGGGGCGTAATGTCACGAATTGGCGTGATTCTGTATCTAAACAAACTCGTGACATTCAACTTTGGTGGAAAACCACTAATTCTAGTGGAATTTCCACTGTTTATCACTCAGCTTAACCGTCCCCATATTCACCCGATCGGGAGTGTTTTCAGAACATTTTTCACTATTTCATAAGTGATCGTCCTTGTGCACGACATTGGCACTTTCGCTGAGTGATTTGTTGTGGGCATGCATCGCTCACATTTTTTCCGCTGGCCATTAGCAAGCATGGCCAGCATTCGCCTCTCTCTCACAATTTGAATTCAGTGAGGATTAAGACGTTGATGAGTGCAGGTTCGTTTGGGCCCAGTGTGGAGCAGTGCCGTCATTGTCCAGCAAGTTCCAGAATCTCCACTTAGACAATGATTTGGCGTAGAGGTTCAGCGTGTGTGGCAGCATCCTTCCTAAGTAACGACGTCCAGTTCATTCCGCACAGCCCCCTTTTCTGACCAGTATTTTCCTTTCGTATTTTCTAGGCTTACGAGTTTAGCTTTTGAGTGAGTGAGTGAGTGTGTTCTTATTTTCAATTCATTTGAGACTCATGTAATGTAAAATTTGTTTCATTGTATTTAATAAATTCACAGTTCTTTTCTCTTGAGCTTAATGTAACATAAAATCATGTTTTATTTCTCCACATTAAGCTTATTTTAGTTACCGCTCCTAGTTTGTACAATGCTTTGTATTATTCATAACTGGTACTTAGGCCAGTCCTTCATTAACTTAAATCCGTTGTACCATCTAGGAGGTAATGCACCGGCAAGAACCTGTTTATCACTAATAGCATTAGATACTGATTGTCAGGGGTGGAGTCACTTTTTCCAGAGGCTAACAGTACCAATAAAGAGCACATGTGAGTAATTAGTCTCTGCTGTATACTGTTGAGAAAGTTTATAAATTCTCATCCTTAGAGAATCGGCGAAGTAAGCTAGGATAAAGTAATCATTGCTTGATTTTCACGAGTCAATTCTTTGTCCCTGTTCTCAACCAACTTTTTAAAGTATCAAGTAAAATTAAATTCTCAAAAACCCCGTGACACTATGTATCTATCGATATCAATTTTCCTGTCTACTGTATCTACTGTACATACGTACCTACTTACCAGTCTGTCCATCTGTATGTCTATGAATCTTTCAATGTTCCAATGTTTGCCTATCTATCAGTCTATCTATCTATCTATAGCCGGTCTCCTTAGGGGTGGCCACAAACAAATCGCCAGCATGTCACCTTGTCCTCTGTCATCAGGCTGCCTTCCCTCAAACTCACACCACCCTCATTCATACTACTTTCCAACTCATCCCTCCACCTCATCCTCGATCATCCCCTCCTGTCTCCCTCCATCTCGCTCACATGCACTCTCCTAGTCAGTCTCTCATTTTCGTAGAACCCCTCCACTCCATCCCTCCACCTCGTCCCCAATCTCCCACCCCCTCTTCCTCCACCTCATCCACACATACTCTCCTAGTTAATTTCTCAAAAAAAAATAAATAAATAAATAAAACACTATCCCATCCCTCCAGCTCATCCTCCGTCTCCCACTACCTCTCCCTCCACCTCACACACTTGCACTCCTAGTCAGTCTCTCAATCCCCCAAAAAAAACTAAAAGAAAATGGGGAATTCTGAGAGCAAGCAAGGGCAACTAAAGAGAACTCGCCAGCTTCCAAAGAACCAATCTTCCAAATCTCCCCTCCGACATTCAGCTCATCCCTCTTCCTGGCCCCACTTCATCAACTGAGCTTCATTGATCTATCTCTGCATCATCTCACTCCTCCTCTCCATCTCCTGCCCCTCTTTCTTGGATCCTCTCTTTTCATCTTTTCTCATCATCATCTCACTCCTTCTCTTCTTCTCATCATCATCCTCTTTCTTGAATTTTCTCGTTTCATCTCTTCTCCTCCTCATCTCACCCCTCCTCTCCGTCTCTTCTCTCTTGGATCCTCTTTTCTGCTTTCTTCTCCTCTTCTTTCCTCTCTGCTCCCCTCTCCCCTCTGCTCTGCTCTGCTCTACTCTCCTTTCCTCCCCACTCCTCTCCACTCCTTTCCATTCTTCTCCTCTCTTCTCTTCTCTTCCTTTCTACTAATATTTCTATCTTCAAATTCAGCTTGTGTTGTCTCCGTGTTATCATTCAGTGATTTTCCTTTTTTTTCGCTTTTCTTTCTCCTTCCTTCTCCTTCTTCTTTTTCTCCTGTCTCTCTCTCTCTCTCTCCCCCCCCCTCTCTCTCTCTCTCTCTCTCCCCCCCCTCTCTCTCTCTCTCTCTCTCCCCCCCCCTCTCTCTCTCTCTATTTAATCCTCTCCACTCCTCTAATCATTCCATCTAATACGTCTTTATTTATTCTCTCTTTCAGTCTCCTCTCTCTTACAATTTTCCTTCTCTCTCTCTCTTAATCCACTCTTTATCATCAAATCACATCCATTTTCTCATATAAGCATCTTCCTTCATTAATTGCTACGTTTTTCCTTCGCCAACCATCCTAATTACACCCCCTCCCTCCTTTTACAGGTCTCTCGTTCTGTCATTAACACCTTCTTCCCACTTAAGTGTACTAAAATTTATACTTGCTACCGGGGCAGGGATGAGACGCCTTCACGTGGTGGCACCAATATAACTGGGAGGTGAATCTGCCCGGCTATGCAAACGTCTCTCAGTCCCCTCCCTATCCCCCGAAAAGAGGATGGTGGACTGCAGAAGGAGGGTAACATTTGGCCTGCAGTCTATCGAGTTCACCTTTGTAAGGGCCTGGAGTAGCATCTGTCTATCTTTTTATCTATTTATCTATCTACCCATCCATCTATCTGTCCATCTGTCTATCTATCTATCTATCGTTCAATCCATCTACCTATATATCTATTTATTGCCAAACGCCTTAATCCTGCAAGATGCGACCACGGACATCTCTCCTCCACGTTGCCCTGTCCTTTGACATTTGTCTGCCCTCACCCCAACTCACACACCTCTCTTCTCTTTCACATATCTCTCCCCTCCAGCCCTCAATCTCATCCTTGGCCTCTCCTTCCTCCTCCTCCTCCTCCTCTCCCTCTCTACCTTACTTATACACACTCTTCTAGTCAGTCTCTCATTCCCCATCCTAACCACACCAAAGCACTCAAACTTACTGTCTTTCATATAGATCTCTCCACTTCACCCCTCCATCTCATCTCTCTCTCTCTCTCTCTCTCTCTCTCTCTCTCTCCTCCTCCTCCTCCTCCTCCCTCTCCACCTCATTAACATACACTCTTCTAGTCAGTCTCCCTTTCCCCATCCTCTGCACATGGCCAAGCCATCACAAATGTAGCTACTAATAATATTCTTGGTACCTAAGAAGGGCGATTTTATTCAGTTTAGGGGGGATTTCTGGCAGCGTAAGGGTTAGTGAAGCCTGCATCTAACCCCTTCAGTTCCAAAAGCCTCTCCCACGCTGAGGAAAACCGTCTGTCAGTAGAAAAATAATGAAAAATGCGTCATGGGATAGAGGGAGTTTGGTCCTCTCAGAACGATGATGCATTTTTAGTCCCCGGCTCCTATGACTCACTCCCAGCTGAATAAAATCGTCTGGGGTTAGATGGGCTTGAATACTAGAGCTGTCTTGACCATGAGTGTGTTAGGAGGGGTTTATTTAGTTATTTTTTTTACAGGAGGGTTAGAAAAAGTCTATCACTCACTACTAGAGCTTCCTGTCTAAAAATGGCTCTTGGAAGCTGAATAAAATCGTCTGAAGGTAGCATGAATAAAGAATAAGACGATAAAAATAACAATAATAATGATAATAACAAAAATAATGATAATAATGATAATAATAATAATAATAATAATAATAATCATCATCATAATGATAATGATAGTGATGATAATACTGATGTTAACAGTTCAAGTAGATAAAGTAAATAAAAAATGAAAGAAATCGACCTATTTAATGGTGTTAAGAAATATAAGAAAGAATGTGAGCCTAGCATGAACCTTCACATGTTGTCTACTTTAGTGCGTGGAAATTCATGTGGCACGGACAGACACAAAACACAAACAAGGAAAAAGATACACACAGTGACAGAGAAGCCAACAGACAGAGTTAAGATATAAACCAACATTTAATCACAGAAACAAACAGAATGAGAGAGATAGAAGGGGGGTGAAAGAAATTATGGGAAGGTGGAAAAAGAGAGACATTATAGAGTGAGAGAGACTTCGGGGGAGGGAAGAGAGCTCTGATTTTATCTCTTTCTGTCTCTGTATCTATTCGTCTGTCTGGCTGGCTTGCTCTCTGTCTGTCTGTCTGTCTGTCTCTATTTCTCTCACTTTCTATATATCTTTTTATCATTTCATAATTACATTATCTATTTATCTCTCTCTCTCTCTCTCTCTCTCTCTCTCTCTCTCTCTCTCTCTCTCTCTCTATATATATATATATATATATATATATATATATATATATATATATATATATATATATATTGTTACATAGCCTATGATTTCATCATCCTTTGTGTAATTTTAACGCACAGTATGCTGCATGTTTGATCACGAGCGTGTTCTGCCTCAGTCCCCCCCTTCTACCGTTATAGTAGAGTAAGTCGTCCTTTCTGTTATTCAGAGCCGGATTGTCAACTCTTTGTCCCCATGGCTTCATTTGCGCGTCCTTCTTACAAGTTGTATCAAGCTCTGCTGGCCCCTATATAATGAGCTCAGTCTCTACATTAATTGCCACTTAGATCTGCTCCTCATTTTGTTCACATCTCTGTCCTCCCCTGTACAGTTATTATTGAGTGCTCAGGAAGTCTCCAACCATCTAGCAGCTGTGTAATTTGAGTATAAGTGTTGTTGCATTTTGTTCTTGTACTGTATAGCATAAGTTTAATTTGTAGGCCTAGTGAAGTTTTTGTAATTCGTGTAAGGTTCTTATTGTCAGCCTGACTCAGCCATCATTAATAATATTTTGTATCTGTAATAATTTATCTTGCATTAACTGAGCATTACCCAGTGTATTTTCATTTTATCAGGGCTGACTTAGGTAAATTTACTCTTGCTAATTTCATGTTAATAGAGGCTATTGCAGTTAACCATATATTTAACCTGTTTTTTGCCATTACATTATCCTTATGAGTCCTGAATGTTTTGTTGTTAGTTTGAGCATTAAACTTTAACTTGTAATTTTACCTAACTCTTTTTTGTTTTGAACCTGGAACTTTACGGGACAGTAGTGATTTTTAGTATTCTCACTTAAAGTGTACATTATCTTTCTCTGTTCCGTAACATAAATTTGGCGACCTCATATCAGGATATTCAGGATATCATCATAAGGATATTGCTTGATGTTTTGTGACTGATTTATTCATGATGTCTACTATTACTACGCTTGATGAAGCCAAAGATTTTTTGTCAAATGTGCAAACAGTGTTGGATGTAGAAAACAGAACAAAGAATGAACTTAAGCTTGTTGCTCAACAATTGGGAATTGCTGTTCGCTCTCATCATTCTAAAGATCAAATTGTTGACATGATTAATGAAAGCTTGTTTAATGTAACTCCTCCAAATGAGCAAACGCAGATTGAATTAGCTAAGTTACAGCTAGCCCTGCAGGAGGCTCGTGCTAAGGAGGCGGAGTCTCGTGTTAAGGAGGCTGAATTTCAAGCAAATGCTAAGGAGGCTGAATCTCAGGCTCGGATTCAGGAGGCACAGATACAGGCACAAGTTGAACTTGCCAGGATTCAGGCAGACCATGAGTATCGCATGAAACAATGTGGAACTGGATCATCTAGCTCTGATGATTTTGATGTGGCTAAAAATGTTAAACTTGTCCCTCCTTTTAATGAATCTGATTTAACAAAGTATTTTCAGTTGTTTGAGAGGGTAGCTACAGGTTTTAATTGGCCCAAGGAGTATTGGCCAGTACTCCTTCAAACTGTTCTCACCGGTAAAGCTCAAGTAACTTATGCATCTTTGCCTCAGGATCAATCTGATAATTATGATGTAGTTAAGAGCTTGATTCTTAAGGCCAATGAGCTTGTTCCTGAAGCCTATAGAGTAAAATTTAGGACAACTTACAGGCAAGATGAGCAATCCCATGTTGAGTATGCAAAAATCAAAGAAGATCTGTTGGAGCAGTGGTTAAATTCTAAGAATGTGGATTCTGATTTTGGTAGATTTGAGCAGATGATTTTGCTGGAGGACTTCAAAAGGTGTATTAGTAAAGATGTAAGCCTATATCTTGATGAGAGAAGAATAGATAATTTGTCTGATGCTGCAGTTTTAGCTGATGAATATGTTCTAACTCACAAGAGATATTCTAGAGAAAAAGGGAAAGCTGAGAGTAAGTACGTTGCCTCTACTCAGAGTACAGGTAACAGGAAAGAGAATAAAGATGATGTTTCTCAGGAAGTAAATACCAGCTTCACCTCTAGATTTCAGAAAAGTAAATGTACTTATTGTAGTAAGCTTGGTCATACTACGGAGAAATGTTTCAGGAGACAGCGTGATGTGAACAAAAAGGAGTCTTTAAATATTCAGTCAATTGGTCTAGTGTCCACCCTTGAGAGTTCCCAGAATTCTTTAACTGAGTTAACTGAACCTGCTTTGAGGGGTAACTTAAATTCTCATGATGGAGCTCCTCTTTTGAGCAGTAACGTGGGTGACACTCTCAAGAGTTCATGTGCTAATTTCCTGTCTGATGGTTTTGTCAGTCCTCTGGACAGTAATGACAGGAAATCAGTTCAAATATATCGTGATACAGGTGCTTGCCAATTCCTTATGCTGACCAGTGTTCTAGGCTCTAATGTTAATTCCTCTGATGAAACTGTATTCTTACAAGGTGTAGGGAATAATTACTTCTCTGTCCCTCTGTGCAGAGTGAATTTAGAGTCTGGTTTTGTTAATGGTTCCGTTATGGTTGGGTTGGTTGAGACACTCCCAATGTCAGGTGTAACTTTCTTACTTGGAAATGATATTGGTGGAAGTCAAGTGTGTCCAGCTCCTCAGTTGTCTAGTGAGCCAGTGGCTGCGTCCCAGGATTGTGATGTCCCTGATGTGTTCCCTGCATGTGCTGTCACTAGGGCTAAGTCTAAAGTTACTGGTGATTTAGAGGATAATGATGATGATGATGTTATCCTAGCTGACACTTTTCTTGCTAATTTGGACCACTCACCAGATGAGGCAGTACCCTGTAGTGTTGATAATTTGTCTTGTCAAGAGTTGGTTGAGTTGCAGGTTGCTGACCCTGAGTTGAAAGGTCTAGCTAACTCTGCTTACAGTGAAGAAGAGTCAGCCGGTGCTTCTACTTGTTATTATGTAAAGTCAGGAGTACTTATGAGGAAGTGGAGACCCCCAACAGCATCAGCCGACTGTGAATGGGAGGTTGTACATCAAGTTGTCATCCCTCGTGTTTGTAGGCAGGATATCATTAGAGTGGCTCATGATTCCAGTTTGGCAGGACACCTTGGAGTGAGGAAGACTGTGGCACGCATTTTGAAACACTTCTACTGGCCAGGTATCTTCAGGGATGTTTCCTGGTATTGTAAGTCTTGTCACACCTGTCAAGTTGTGGGGAAGTGTAATCAGACCGAAAAGGTTGCACCTCTAGTTCCCATTCCTCCTTTTGAGGCGCCTTTCACCCGTGTGTTGGTGAATATTGTGGGCCCTCTTCCAAAGACTTCTTCAGGATTTTCTTATGTGTTGACCCTGATTGATATGGCTACTCGTTATCCTGAAGCCATTCCACTTAGAAATATCTCAGCAAAGAACATGGTTAAGGAAATGCTAGGGCTCTTCACAAAGTTTGGTCTGCCCAAGGAGGTACAGTCAGACCGGGGAAGTAATTTCATGTCGAATGTTTTCAAGCAGTCTCTGAAAGAGTTGGGCATCACCCAGATCACGTCTTCAGCTTACCATCCCCAGACCCAAGAAGCGTTGGAGAGATATCATCAAACACTCAAATCGATGCTCAAGAAATACTGTTTGGAACATCAGAAAGACTGGGATAAAGGTCTTCCATTCGTTGTGTTTGCCGCAAGAGAATCTCCAAATGAATCACTGGGCTTCTCACCTTTTGAACTACTGTTTGGCCATGAAGTAAGAGGACCCCTTAAGCTACTCAAGGAATGCTGGCTGTCGGAGGAAGATGACGTCAACCTGCTGGAGTATGTGATGAAGTTCAAAGAACGGCTGTCCACTGCTTTAGAGCTGGCGAGAGAGAATTTAGGAGCTGCTCAGGAGAAGATGAAGACTTGGTATGATAAGAAGTCCAGGTTACACCACTTTCAGCCAGGAGATCAGGTTTTGATTCTGCTACCGGTGCATGGGCAACCTCTTCAAGCCAAGTTTAGTGGTCCTTATTTCGTGGAGAAGAAACTCAGTGATGTCAACTATGTCATCGCCACACGAGATTGTAGAAAGAACAAGCAACTATGTCACATCAACATGCTAAAGTTATATCACAGGCGGGACGAGAATAATCCAGTCTGTGCTGTAGCTGTTCCACCCGAGTCTGCAAGTGAAGCTCTCCCATGCAGTATTGTGGTAGATCTCCATATTATAATTGCAAATCATAATAGATAGATAGATAAATAGATAGATAGAGAGACAGATAGAAGCAGGAAGTCAAATGATGAGAAGGTGTTGTGTCTGCGAGAATCGAGCAGTGCTAGACATGCTTACACGGAGGAAAGCTGACGACAGCAGCCAGTAAGGAGATGATGCAGTTAGCTGTCAGCAGTCCTCTCGTGAAGAAAGATCTGGTAACCATGAGGAACATACGTGACACACCCCTGCTACACCAGATTTTAGGAAAGAGAGTTTAGAAGGAGACAAGCGACCCTAGAGAGAGGTCGAGACGGAGATTAGCCTTAGAACAGAAAGAGAGAGAGAGAGCGAGACAGGGAGGTAGCTACCCGGGACTTATACTCTTCCCATAGAGAGACCTGTTTAATATTTCCAAGACAAATAAAAATAGTCCCATACTATTCTTTACCTCTCCCGTCACTACATGACATCTGGTGGGGAAACTACTACAAGATATAAAAGCCGCTCGACCACAAGTCTAAAATATACTTCTCTACAAGTAACTACAAAGTCTTTATGACATTTGGTAGCAGCGAACGTGTACGAACCTCGTCTACGAATCAACATTAAATTACTACAAAATATCAAGATTGAAAACAACCAACAACATCAGCTCCTGACAGTATTCTCTCCATCCAGCCCCCTCCGTCTCCCAGATCATTACGCTGATGCAGAGGTCAAGAGATCACTCGACGCCTTGCAAGTAGCTTAACGACAAACCAGCAAATCTGCGGACATCGTCTCCGAATTAAAAGCAAATTTCTACAAAAGCAACCGAGACTACAAGATTGGCTTCAGTTCTACATTGAATCCTACAAAATACAGTCTACAGTGCAAAGTCTACAGCCATCTACAATCAACTACAGCCATCTACAATCAACTACAATTAACAACTCTACGTCGTCTGTATAATCTTCTACACGCACCTACAAGTAGCGGCAGTCTTCATCCCACAACGAGTAAATCACTAGAGAAAAGGACCGAGAAAACTTCCACATAGAAAAACGGAACAAACAAACGAAGAGTGAGACACGACTCACAACTCATCTTACTCACTCGTCTTCACTCAAGTTACTCATCGCTACTCATTCACTCACCACAGCTACCAGTGTGGGAAGCCGACGTCACCATGTGCTGAGATGACATCACAACGCGAGTCTGCCATGCCAAGCAACGTGTGACTGACACCAGGCTCTTCTCACCCACTACTCATTACTCATTATTCACATAGCTCCTACTCATATTCACTTATTTTCACAGTTAAGTTGGAAATTCGACGTTCTATGCTGAGGTTTGCCTGGGACAGCCGTTAACCACTACAAATACCAGGCCATGGAGTTTCCTGAGTAATATCGTCCATCAACACACCACTAGAATTATCAAGAGATCTTCAATCAAACCTGTATTTTCTTCCGAGATCGACTTTTGTATCGACACACCTCTACGATCTGTATCAAGTGGGTAAAATTATACTTGCTCATTTCTTCTCAGTGCTAAAAGTAGCTATATTCAACTTATTTACTCATCTAGTTTGCTAGGACATAAATAAACAAGAGGCGTATTTCATAACATCATATCTTAATGACAGGAATATTTTCGCCACCACCCACGTTAATACCAGATGACATGACACACAAATTGCCACAACATCAGACTCACAATTAAGAGACAGACCACCCATTGTACAACCCTCACCACACGTTATAGATAAAGAAACAAATACGGGAGTTTCGGATGATGAGTGGGAAACCCCTTCAGACATAGAGAGTGTCGACTTTGCAGCTGCCTTGCATACGTATGCCAATATACTTAACAGGGTTCACCGGTCCGGTCATACATATTCCACCATTCCCTCACATAACGATAAACTCGTACAAGTTGAATTAACAGGGCAATCATTAAATATGAATCAAGAACCAAATACTGCTGATCTAAAAACCACACCTCACGTTTTTGTGTATCACGAGGATAAGACTACCCCAAAATTCTCTGGCACAGACAAGGATCGCATTGATGTCATTTCATTAATCAGTCAGTGCGAACAAATGTTCATCAAGCGCCACATACTAGATGAACAAGAGAAAATTGCTATTTTTTCATCTTGCATAAGCCAGGAAAGATGTCCAGCAAGCAATTTATTGCGCTCCGATAAGCTACATCGTGCTAGGACATATGATGAATTTAAAACTGAATTTCTGAAGAAATTTTGTGGAGGTATGAACTTCTTGCCAGGTATAATTCCAGAATTACATAAAATTGTAGATCTTGTAAGGGAGCACACTACAAACCATGTGCTCAGTGAAATAACTGCTGATGTCTCCACAATCAAGAGAACCCTATTAGCTACTCTGGAGAATTCTAAGTGGATAACAGATGATGGAAAGATGTCCCCAGACCTCGTCGTGGACATCATTGGTTATGTAGCTGCCTTGTGTAAATTACCTGATAGAACCCTTAAGATCGCCAAAACAATCGCGTACACCCCAGGAATGTGCTTACTAGACTTAATGAACGAGGTAGAGATGCAGTGCAGTAAAGCAGGTATGGTCGACACACATGCACATTCTGGTAGAATCAGGGTACCTGAGACAGTATCAGCTGTGAAAACATCTACACCGACCCCAAACAGAGAACAAAATCGATCGCGACCAGAAATAAGGCAGCCCAAACAAACAAAGACGCCTAGACCTCGTTCCCACACGCCTTCCTACAGGCAGTTTCATAAGTTTTCGCGCAGCCCGAGCAGGTCTCGCGCCATAAACAACACTTTTTATGGGAAATCACCTCGTAGGTCACAGTCAAGAGATAGGTCCATTCTGTGTCATTATTGTGCAAAACCAGGACACACAAGGTATGAATGCTTTATCAAGGCAAAAGAGGATAATCAAAAGACACAAGGATTTGGTCCTTACTGTAGGCATCATAGATACCAAGGGCACTGGACTAGTGATTGCAAAACAGTAGAAAAAATTGTGTCTATGTTCAAATCGGGGGAAGACCAAGTCATGACAAAAAACGAACAAACGTAAAGAAGAACAAGGTTAAACTTCACATAGGAGGCATGTTGGGAAATGAGTGTATCTTGATACCAGCGGTATGTGAGGATCAAAACGTTTCCTTATTTTTAGATACAGGCTCTCCAGTGAACTTAATAACACATGAAGAACTAAACAGAATTCTTAAAAAAAAAAAAGAAAGTAACTTTTCTGGATGAAGCTGATTTAGAATTATACACAGTAGATGGTCAAGAGATTACAGTAAAAGGTATGATAAGATTAAATCTCAGTTTCACAGAAACTACAAGACCATTCTCTGCATTGTTCTATATCGTTGAAAACTTAGCAATTAAAGCTCATATGTTACTGGGCTTAAGATCCATGAGAACTGAGAACATAACTATACTCCCACAAATGAATGGAATAGACTTTGATAATGAATTCATAGAGGAAATACTTTCAGAGCCCTCACCGATTGGTAGAACAGAGCCAAAAAGAATTGGTAATATTAAAGGCTTAAACAAACATACACAAACAGACGAGTGTATAAATCCACTTACACCAGCAACCCCATCCTCCAGAATTAGTGACCCAGATAACAGTACTGATTTATCAATTTTTCCAGCCCATCTCACTAATGATTTGGTTATACCACCTAATTCATACATGAAGGTTACCATAAAGAGCAAATTACGGAATAGTACTGTTCTTGTCTTAGAAGAATTATGTAAAGTAAAGGGATTGTCAGTAGAAAACGCATTATGTCATACGAACGACGAAGGGCTAACTCAGATATTCATTATTAATCACATGAATGGGGAAGTTCAGTTGAAGAAGGGAACTTGCATAGTTAATAATGAAAAATGTTTCGCCCCTGTGAAGGAAATAAATATTGGTGGAGTAACAAGTGAGATAAAATCTACGGATAGAGAAAGAATAAAAGAATTTAATTCACTCAGGTGAATTTGACGAAGAAAATGATTTGTTAACCCTGCTGGAAACACACAGGGACACCGTAGCATTGCCTGGAGAACAATTAGGGTGTACTAACTTGATTAATCACATGATTAATGTGCACCCAGAAACACCACCAATTTTCGTACCAGCTCATCGCATACCACACTCCCAACGTACACTTGCAAATCAGTATGTCGACGAAATGTTAAAGCTTGGAATTATTGAGCCTTCAGTTTCTCCGTGGAACGCTCCCCTTTTCTTTGTGCCCAAGAGAAATGGAGAAATGCGTGCGGTAGTAGATTACCGTAAACTAAATAATCACACAATCCCAGACAGATTTCCCATGCCATTGCTAAGTGATGTTCTACAGAATATTGGTCCTGAGAATAATATATTCTCGACCATCGATCTCCTAAACGGATACTATCAGATTCCGGTATCTCAGGAGTCACGTAAATACACTGCCTTTTCAACAAACAGAGGCCATTATCAATATACAAGAATGCCAATGGGACTGAGGACAGCCCCCGGTACGTTCCAGCGTCTTATGAATTACGTATTGTCCGGAATTTTAGGACAAGGAATATTTGTTTATCTTGACGATATTATTATCGCAACGAAGAATATTAAGGATCATCTCAGGAAATTAGACTTACTCTTAGAAAAGCTTAGTGATGCTGGATTAAAAATTAAACTTTCTAAATGCAAATTTTGCTTTAAGGAAATAAATTTCTTAGGCCACAAATTAAGCTCTGATGGTATTCACACCACTGATGACAAAATACAGGCAGTGAGAGATTTTCCTGAACCCACTACGACTGACGAAGTTAGACAATTTTTAGGTCTGGCTGGGTACTATAGGTCCTTCGTACCACAGTTCTCTCATATAGCCTTCCCTCTATTCCAACTACTCAAAAAAGATGCTGTATTCCAATGGGAAGAAGAACAAAAAAGGGCATTTAACAATCTAAAAATTAAACTAACAAATGCACCTTGTTTAGCATATCCGAATTACACGAAATCATTTCTTATTTGTACAGACGCATCAGTTAAAGGATTAGGGGCTGTACTGATGCAGGAAGGTAAAAGAGGAAAGAATCAACCAATTGCATTTGCCAGCAGACAAACAAGAGGTGCGGAGAAAAATTATAGCACTACAGACTTAGAGGCACTTGCAGTGATTTTTGCATTACAAAAGTTTCGAGATTTGGTATATGGTTACGAAATCCACTTATTCACCGACCATAAACCACTGGTGGGTATGTTTAAAGAAAAACTCCTTTCTGGGAGGAGAGCAAGATGGAAATGTACAGTTGAAAACTACAATGTACAAATACATTATATACAAGGTAAAATGAATATAGTAGCTGACGCATTATCTAGGAACCCGAACACAATTCAGGTCGCGGCGTTAGATCTCAAAGGAAATATCCCAAACCACGAGGATATCGCAAAGGCACAAAGACTTGACCCAGTATGGTCAAAAGTAATATACAAGTTAGAAAGTGCAGATGACATACAATTACCCAAACTTAATGTCCCACTTGAACAATTCACAATGGTCAATAATACATTATACAAAATTAACTCTAAACAACCAAAACGCCAAAGAAATACTAACCAGTTGGTAGTACCTAATGACATGATACCCCAAGTATTACGAATGATACACGACAGCCCACATGCAGGACACCCTGGAAAGGATAAGACATTCAACCAAGCCCAGCTATTATATTACTGGCCTTCATTACGAAGAGATATAAACAATCATATAGACAGATGCGAATCATGTGCAGAACACAAAGGATACTATTACGATCCATGGGGAGTATTTAACTGTATCTACCCTATGAAGACCCATGGAAAGCAATAAGAAAAGAGAAGGATCATGAACACTATGCAACTAGACAAACTACAGGGTAGATTGATAATGATTTGGTTGATTATTCATTTAATTTAACAAACTAAACATACAATAATTACAACCCTAAACCTAACTAAACCTAAGAAAAAAACAATATAAATACCTAAAGCCATTCACCATCAGAAGATTAATGAACTAATTCAAGGAGAAAACTGATACTCATGGTTTACAGCAAAAGAAGGCGTTGAAGATGGGTTCCCTATAACACAGGCTTCCAGGTAAAGGTCAGGAGTGGTTCACTAAGATATTCCCAGGGCAGAGGATGAGTGTGAACTGAACTTGCGCGGGAAACCAGATAATCAGGCAACCTCGCTTCACACAGAAAAAGGGAGGGAAAGTCAGGTGACATGTTGGGAAACTAGTAGTATCAAATCCAGTCAACAGATGGAGCGCTGGTAGCGTGAGGTGGACGAGTGCTTGACTTCAGTCAAAAGATGGGAGTTCACGAGGGATGAGGCGGAGGAGTAATAATTATAGCCGTAACACCTCCCCCACAAAGACCTACGCAGTGGAAGCACGAAGGAGGTAGATTACTCTGTAGCCTCGATGGGATGTCTCGACAGGGTATCCGCGAGAATGTTGTCAACACCCCTTATATGCTGAACTTGAAGATTAAATGGCTGAACAAGCAGGGCCCATCGTAGAATCCGTTGATTGGAATTCTTCATAGTCTGGAGAAATACAAGAGGATTGTGGTCCGTAAAGACAGTAGTAGGATGAGGATGGTGGCGAAGATAGCACTCGAACTTCTTGATTGCTAGCACGAGAGCTAGAGCCTCTTTCTCAATTGTGGAGTAGCCCCGTTGATGTCCTTTCAGCTTCGACGAATAGTAGGCAATAGGATGGAGAACACCACTCACTGGGTTGGTTTGCAGCAAAACAGCACCAACCCCAACTCCACTAGCATCGATATGAAGATGGAAAGGTTGCGAGTGGTCAGGAGTTCTGAGGACAGGTCTGCTGGCAAGAAAAGTTTTCAGACGTTGAAAGGCAGTCTCGCAGGCAGAGGTCCACTTGAAGGGGGTTCGAAGTGCGGTGAGATCAGTCAGTGGAGCTGCAACACTGGAGAAGTTCTTACAAAAACGACTTGATAGAAACCGGCCATCCCCAAAACCTCACGACTTCCTTTCTGGTGGTTGGAGTTGGGAACGCTAGAACTGCTTCCACATTGGCCTCCTTCAGTAGAACTTGCCCCTGTCCCACAACATGTCCAAGATATGTTACTGTAGAGTCTCCAAAAGTAGATTTAGCTAAGTTGATGGTAAATCCTACTTCTTTTAGTTTGTTGAAGAGGGCATGGAGACGTGTCAGGTGTTCGTCCCACTGGTCAGCCATCACCACAAGGTCATCCAGATAAGCTGAAGTCCCAACCAAATCCTGTGTGATGAAGTTGATGATCCTCTGGAATGTGGCCGGAGCATTAGATAACCCAAATGGCATTACAGTGTACTGATATAACCCAAATGGGGTTATGAAAGCAGATATTAGTTTAGCTCTGTCTGTCATACCTATCTGGTAATTGCCTTTTTGGAGATCTATTGTGCTAATAAATTCGGAGTTTCCTATGCAATCTATTAAGTCCTCTATGAGTGGTAGGGGATAAGAGTCAGAGACAGTGACCTTATTGACTTTACGATAGTCTGTACAGAACCTGTGGCTTCCATCGGGTTTTGGAACTAAAAGGCATGGGGAAGCCCAAGGAGAAAAACTTGGTTCTGCAAGGTGATTAGCAGTTAAGAATTCAACTTCCTTTTTCATTACTTTCATTTTTAAAGGATTAAGACGATATGCTGGCTGTTTAATTGGACTAGTAGCATCGCTAACCAACCGTATGTCATGTTTTAAGAGACCACAAAACCCTGGTAAATCAGCAGTAACTTCAGGATAAGACTTCAATAACAATTCTAGGTCATCCTTTTGTATGTTGGTCAAACTTGATAGGTAATCACATAGAGATTCCATGATCATGCTGTTAGGTAGGTTACCGGACGGTTGGGGTAGGTCCAATTCTGGAGTTTGTCCAAGTCTGAAGTCTCTGGCTCTGGCTCTGGCTCCGTTCCCACAAACAGTACAGGGTTCATCTCATTTCTCTCTGCATAGTGCTCCTCTGGGCATCTAGTAAAATAAGGTTTCATTAAATTCACATGAACAAGTTGAGAGTCTTTACGTCTATCTGGGGTGTGTACTACATAATTCAACTTTGATAGTTTTTTGGCAACTACATATGGGCCAGTGAATTTACTCCTGAGGGGACTACCTGGAATGGGAAGAAAGAGCAAGACCTTGTCTCCTGGGGGTAACTGTGTGCAACAGACGATGGATGTTGAAGTCTTTCCATTTTACACTGAGCCTTTAATAAGGTATCTTTAGCAATCGTTCTGACTTCTGATAATCTAGATCTTAAATTATCAATATAGTGAGATACAGATGGACTTTCTTGAGTAGTGCTGTTAAACCACTGATCTTTCAGAAGCTTCAAGGGACCCCTTATTTGTCGTCCATATAATACCTCAAATGGAGAATATCCTAAAGACTCCTGAGGACACTCCCTTATAGCAAAAAGAAGAAAGTCTATGCCTTCATCCCATTCCTTGTGGTTTTCCAAGCAATACTTTTTCAACATTGATTTAAAGGTCTGGTGGAACCTTTCTAAACAGCCCTGGGATTGTGGGTGATAAGCCGAGGAAGTGACATGTTTAACCTCTAGTTCCTCCATAACTTTTTGAAAAGCCTACTGGTAAAATTCGTCCCTTGATCCGATTGGATTTCTTTAGGGATGCCAAATGCAGTGAACAAATGAAGCAGGGATTTCATTATAGTTTTAGAGGTGATATTTCTGAGGGGATAGACTTCAGGGTATCTTGTTGCAGTATCCATGATAGTAAATAAGTACTGGTTACCTTTCTTTGTCCTAGGTAGAGGTCCCACACAATCAATAACTACCTTTTCAAAAGGTGCTGTCACTACAGGAATTGCATGGAGTGGAGCAGACTTAAGCTGTTCATTAGGTTTACCAGCCACTTGACAAACATGACAAGTTTTTATAAAAGTAGAAACATCCTTTCTAAGACCTGACCAATAGTAATGTTGTAGGATTTTTTTGTAAGTTTTTAAGACCCCTAGGTGACCAGCTATCCCGTCATGAGCCAGTTTAAGGATGGATTGTCTGACAGATTTGGGAATCACAACTTGGTGGATTTCTGACCAGGTATCAAGATGTTTTAGTTCTGGTGGTCTATAAGCTCTCATCAAAACGCCATCATGGAAGTAAAAACAAGGCAATGTATTTAGGTCTTTACCTTCGACTGCAGCATGTCTCAGGGTAGCAAGTGATGGATCAGCCTTCTGAGCTTTAATTAGGTTTTCTTTTGAGATAGTCTGATCCAGCAGATATTCCTTGGGAGCAGGTGGTGGTAATGGATTGATTTTGTTCTTTTTAGCCTTCTGTGACCTAGTTACAACACAGGAGGGAAATAAGTGGGGAGCAACAGTATCTAGAATCTCAGTTGGGCTCTCAGTTAAAGAGTTTTCAACCACTGAAACCATAGGCACAATGAGTTCTCCTGCCAAATCATTTCCCAATAGCAGATGAGATCCCTTGACTGGCAAAGGGTCTTCTCTGACAGCTACTTTAACATTTCCAGATAAAAGGTCACACTGGAGATAAACTTCAGCTAAGGGATAGGAGGGATTAGATGAAAGGTCAGACAAAATCACCTTCTCCCCAGTGAAGGCACTAGATACACAAGGAATAGCATTTCTGACCAAAATTGATTGAGATGCTCCAGTATCTCTCAAGATAGTAATGGGATATGACTCATCATCTTTATTCAGTGAGACTGTACCCTGAAACATAAAAGGAAGGAAGGAATTCTGATGAGGCTTATTTGAATCATAAGTCACTACTGGCTTTTCAATTTCATGAGGAGATTTTTCTTTGGGGTTAAACATGTTTTTTGAAGTTTTACAATTAGGGTGTTTGCAGGACTGGATAGAATGACCTGGCTTTTTGCAATAACTACAGGATATATTGGAGATATTTTGAGTCCAAGGCATCAAGTGTGAAGAGCTCTGCTTACCACCCACCATACCGGAGCTTACACCAGAGGAGTACTTAACACCTGAGATGGAACCACTCCTGTTATTTAGAGATCCCATCAATAAATCATAGGCGTCAGCCAACTCCGCTGCTTTCATGAGATCCTTCTGTCCTTGCTCCTCCACATGCTTCAGGATGGTGAATGGCAACTTACTCTTCCACTCTTCCAAAACCATGAGATTAACCAGGTCTGAAAATGTTGAGGTGTTAGTTGTTTCAAGCCATTTCTTAAACTGTCTTAATTTATCATTTGCAAACTCCACATAAGTACGAGAAATTGATTTTACATGTTTTCTGAACTTCTGTCGATATCCATCAGGAGAAATTGAATATGCACGAAGAATACTAGTCTTTAAACCATTATAATCATTTTTATCATCAAAACTATTATAAACTCTCTGAGCTTTTCCGATCAGCTTTGGGACCAAGACTGATATCCAGTGTTGTTCAGGCCACTCATTTTTCTTGGCAATGTGCTCAAATGTGTTTAAAAATCCATCCACATCATTCTCATCAAACTGAGGCAATAAAGCAGCTTCCTTGTGTGGTTTAAACGCAGTTAATTTCTCTCTCAATTCAATTTCCTTTTCCCTAAGGTTTGAATTTGCATTTGCTTCAAGCTCTCTTATTTGTAATTCTTTCATTTTTACTCTCTCTTCTTGAGCTAATTGTTCTGTTCTCATTCTCTCTTCTTGAGCTAATTGTTCTGTTCTCATTCTCTCTTCTTGAGCTAATTGTTCTATCTTAAGCTGATATTCTAATCTTAATCTTTCCATCTCCACTGGGTCACTGTGTCCTTGTTTAGTATGAGTTGAATAAGGATTATCAACCCTAGTAGGAAAGGAATAACTCATAGGAGTCAAAACATCAATAGCCTCTGTCCCCAGGACTTCCCTTTGAACTAAAGACTCTATAATTGTGTTTTTTAAGACCTCTTTTGTCATACGAGATTCAATTTCTATTTGGAAGTAGGTAGCAATGCTTTTCCACTCATCTTTCTTTAAGTCTTTTAATTGCTCATGGCTAGGATTTTCAACAAATTTTTGAAGGTCAAACATGATTAAAATGTATGAGAAAATTATGGTAAGTTATATTTTAGACACAGATTACAGGAAGAAAACTCTTTGAAGTCCTGGAAACTTCCAGAGCCTTGACCAAAATATTAACTTACGAAAGTCGTTGTCTATGATTAAGAGCAGAGGATGACGGCTTTTAGCATGATCCGGATTACCCCTGATTATAGGATAAGACAAAACAACTTTGATTCTTGAATAATCTGGGACTTGGAAGAGTGAGTGTATCAAACTAGCCACTTGCCCTATCGCAACTAGCAGATGTAGACCTCACTGGAGCGTGGGATACGGCATTATAAACGATCCGGATATATTCCCCACATTTGATAGAACTTATAACGACCCTGTATTTCGTTAAAAATGAAAGATAAGTTCTATGAAGACTCCTGAACCTATAAACCTATGTGCTGACAAGTTCACACAAATACCAAAATGTTTATTGCATCAAGGATTTTAAATCGAATGGAAACAAGTTTCACACTAATACCAAAATGCTAAATACATCAAGGAAAATTTAAAATCTATGGGAACAAGCAACAGCAACCCCTCAAAACACCATTACTGTAAATGTCTGTCTAGCTGAAATAGGTCCTGTCACGGTCGCCATTTATTACGATCCATGGGGAGTATTTAACTGTATCTACCCTATGAAGACCCATGGAAAGCAATAAGAAAAGAGAAGGATCATGAACACTATGCAACTAGACAAACTACAGGGTAGATTGATAATGATTTGGTTGATTATTCATTTAATTTAACAAACTAAACATACAATAATTACAACCCTAAACCTAACTAAACCTAAGAAAAAAACAATATAAATACCTAAAGCCATTCACCATCAGAAGATTAATGAACTAATGCAAGGAGAAAACTGATACTCATGGTTTACAGCAAAAGAAGGCGTTGAAGATGGGTTCCCTATAACACAGGCTTCCAGGTAAAGGTCAGGAGTGGTTCACTAAGATATTCCCAGGGCAGAGGATGAGTGTGAACTGAACTTGCGCGGGAAACCAGATAATCAGGCAACCTCGCTTCACACAGAAAAAGGGAGGGAAAGTCAGGTGACATGTTGGGAAACTAGTAGTATCAAATCCAGTCAACAGATGGAGCGCTGGTAGCGTGAGGTGGACGAGTGCTTGACTTCAGTCAAAAGATGGGAGTTCACGAGGGATGAGGCGGAGGAGTAATAATTATAGCCGTAACAATACCCAATCACACCTGCATCGATGGGTAATTACCCAGTACCACATCAACCATGGGACATTGTCGCTGTTGATTTACTCAAGATGCCATTATCATACAATAATAACCTATACTTATTCGTAGCAACGGATCATTTTTCCCGTTATGTCATTTTAGCTTCAATTAAAGATAAGACAGCAGAGACAGTAGCAAAGGCAATAACAGATAATGTAATATGTCGCTTTACTACCCCAAAGGTATTAATAAGTGATAATGGAGGAGAATTTAATTCTGAGATCTTACAAGAAATATGTAAACAATACAACATCAAAAAGGTTAACGTTTTGGCCTATCACCCAGCATCGAATGGGTTGGTAGAGAGACAAAATAAAAAGGTATTAGATGTGCTACGACACATTCTCAGTGAAAATTATGCAAGCTGGGATGATTGGATTCCCAGAGTAGAGGCCTCCATTAATGGGTCTATAAATAAATCCATTGGTGACACACCACATTTCATTATATATGGCACAGATAAAAAATTACCATATGAGCTCCTAGAAGGTGACAGCATGCCTATATAAATTACGATGATTACTCTAAACTCCGTTTACGTGAATTCCAGGACATTCACAAAAGAGTGAAAAAACAATTAACGATGTCCAAGGAAGAAATGACGGAGGCATTTAACAAGAAGGCAAAAGATTCACCTATCAGCTTAGGAGACATTGTTTACGGAGTCATTCATACGAGAGACAATAAATTATCCCCTAAATTTGAGGGCCCATACAGAGTAATTAACATACAAGCAAACAAAGTTTTAATTAAGTCACTTTCAAGTGGCGAGGAAAAACAAGTTCATATTGACCATTTAAAACGAGTTTCAAGGGAATTATCACATAATTATTCAGCCTCGGATACAACCGAACAGGTGAACGTACCTCAAGAAACCAAGCAAGAACACAACAATGATTACAAAAAGAAATTAAGGTCATATACCAAACAATCGAACATAGGTGCAACTATTCCAATGAAATCTACAGTACATCATTTACGAGAATTAAATATCAATTTAAACTCGTTCTATAAATGAAATAACAGCCAACCGTAACGCACATCATCACTATCATCAACCACAGCTTTATAGGGAATTAATAGATTTTTTTTTTTTCAGTAGGTTACGATGAAGGGACTTATGCTATGGATTCTCCTATACATAGTAAGAGTATATGCGCACCTAGACCCCAAGCATATAGTACGACAAGGATGCCTCATAGCTCCAACGGCCACGACTACAATCGTCAAGGACGTCATGAGTACTGAAATAAGTCTAGATTACTTGTATGACTTACCTACTTATGTAGAAAGACTTGCAACGCCGATGCGAACTCTGGACTTCAAGATAGGGAATTATGTTTCACAAGCACATAACACCAAGGAAGTGGATGAAATGGTGAAGTTAGCGAAATGGAAACTAGAACAGGCGAAGTCAACTATGCTCGTCATGATCCAAGATCTCCCATCTTATGGAACGGAGGTACTGAGCGACAGGAACAATATCACACGTACTCGCCAAAAGCGCGGTTTGTTCGATCTGGGCGGCGCAATTCTTGGGAACATCTTTGGATTGGCTACAGAGGATGACCTTAAAGAAATAAACAACAAATTTAATAAGATAGCTCAGGTACTAACATACCAGGATAAATTCATCACAGGACAGAACTCGGCAATGAAGACAATTGTGAAAAATCTGAAACAAGCAGAAAACGTAGCTCTCGAGAGTATAGATAAAATAAATGACTTAGAGGGCAACGTTACTCTTTTCCAGCACTTCTCCATCATCACAGAACATATTGACACGATTCTACTACAATTAGAGAACACTAGAGATCATTTCAGGGCACTTATGCAAGGAATTTCGAATGCTGGTGATGGCAAGATCACAAATGACTTACTCCCAGTTCATGAGCTACGTCAGATAGTTAGTCAAGGCATACATAAACATAAATTGAAGCCATTGTTCCGCAGTAGGGAATTTATGCAATATTACCCGTACTTAGAAGCAACACTAACACCAACATCAGTGATAGTTCATGTACCATTCATCACGGAAGACCTGTTCACAGTATACCAAATACACCCCTTCCCCTATAGAAACAACAACACTTTGGTCATCATCAACATCAACACAGACACCGAACTCATCATGGTCTCCAAGAGACGAGACACTGTCACTTTCGCAAGTGAGTCAACGATTGAGCGAAAGTGCCGCACATCCTTACATGCTGCTCATCTTTGTCCTGCGTACATTTTCACGTTTCAGCCTACTGATACGGTCCCTTGTGAAATGGCTATCATCAGCAATGACAATATTCATCATCATTGCAACTTCACTTTTGCTCCAGATAAACTTGTACACCATCAACGCATTGGACACTCGCAGTTTTTTTATTTCCCTCATAACACATCAGTTTACATAGTCTGTCCAGATATACCACCATCTCATACATCAGCCTCAGGATTATACATAGCACCAGACTACTGTGCGGTATTTACACCATCCATGTCTACTTTTTCCACCATCAATCACTACGCCATTATCAACCATACACACAAAGATTTCCACCCACTGCCTAATATGAACTTAAACATGAGCACAAGTATTAAGCTGACTTCACCTAAGTTTGAAACTATGCAGCTGATCAATGAAACAATGAAGCCCTGGGAAGATTTGAGTTTGAGTATGTTCAACCCATATTATGTGTATAGCCAAGCACCTTCTGTCTTTATAATCATCTGCATTGTAGTTGCAGTATTGCTGTTGGCAATGCACAGAATGCATGCAAGAATTGCTAATTTGGAGTCATTGTTTAGTGGGGGGAGAGTTAACATCACAGTTAACCACCCTGAATGAAGTGTATATATTTTGTATATAGTATTAATTATATATATATAAAAAAAAAAAAATAATAATAATAATAATAATAATAATAATACAAAGAAGAATGACCCATATATGACAGACCAGTACCATTATCTTTGAATGAAATATTAATAACTCTTACAATAATCTTAATTTTAAACTATTTTTATTCTTGCATGTATGCATTTCACTATAATATCCCAAGTACATACTGTATTACAGTTAAATAATTTACTTTAATGCATTTATTCAAATATGTATACAACTTATTTAAAATGTAATATTACTGAATAATCACTATTTACTATGAATAATATATGTATACAATATTCATACAATTATATTACTTTACAATATTATGTATTTCACTTAATTAGCTTATAAGTTCATTATAATGTGTATGTAGTATGTATTAATATGTTATAACTATTAAATGTCGATGGTACGCCATTTTTGCGCGGCCGAGCAATGTGGTAGGTCTCCATATTATAATTGCAAATCATGATAGATAGATAAATAGATAGATAGAGAGACAGATAGAAGCAGGAAGTCAAATGATGAGAAGGTGTTGTGTCTGCGAGAATCGAGCAGTGCTAGATATGCTTACACGGAGGAAAGCTGACGACAGCGGCCAGTAAGGAGATGATGCAGTTAGCTGTCAGCAGTCCTCTCGTGAAGAAAGATCTGGTAACCATGAGGAACATACGTGACACACCCCTGCTACACCAGATTTTAGGAAAGAGAGTTTAGAAGGAGACAAGCGACCCTAGAGAGAGGTCGAGACGGAGATTAGCCTTAGAACAGAAAGAGAGAGAGATAGCGAGACAGGGAGGTAGCTACCCGGGACTTTTACTCTTCCCATAGAGAGACCTATTTAATATTTCCAAGACAAATAAAAATACAGTAGTCCCATACTATTCTTTACCTCTCTCGTCACTACATGACATCTGGTGGGGAAACTACTACAAGATATAAAAGCCGCTCGACCACAAGTCTAAAATATACTTCTCTACAAGTAACTACAAAGTCTTTATGACAGTATGAGCCTGAGTGATAGTTTGGGAAAGAATCCTGATATCATGAATGATCTCCAGACTAAGCTTTCTCATCTACCTCCCGAGGAAAGGCAGGAGTTTTCGGCATTACTGCAGGAGTACCCACAAGAGTTCTGTGCCACTCCAGGAAGAACCACTGTGTTGATGCATGATGTCGATGTTGGAGACGCAAAGCCAATTAAATTGCCTCCTTACCGTGTGAACCCAGTGAAAGTTCCTCTCATCCAGAAGGAGCTTGGCTACCTGTTGGACCACAAGATGATTGAGCCCTGTCAGAGCAAGTGGAGTTCTCCTGTCACTCTAGTCCCTAAGCCAGGTGGGTCACAGCGGCTTTGCATCGACTACGGACGTGTTAATCAGATCACCAAAACAGACACTTACCCTCTCCCTCGCGTGGAAGATTGCATAGACAAGATCGGAAAGGCTAGGTACATAAGTAAGTTTGATTTGTTAAAGGGATACTGGCAAGTACCTATGACTGAACGTGCTAGGGAGATCTCATGTTTTGTAACACTAGGAAAGGCTTTTGCATGTTCTGTAATGCCGTATGGTATGAAGAATGCACCAGCCACATTTCAGAAGCTCATGAATGTTGTAACAGAGGGTTTGGCAGGGTGTGTTGTTTATATTGATGATGTATTAATCTTCAGTGACAACTGGAAAGATCACCTATGCCATGTCAGTAAATTTCTTGAGCGTTTAGTTCAGGCTAATCTTGTAGCTAATTTATCAAAGTGTGAGTTTGGTCAAGCTAAAGTTCAGTACCTTGGGTATGTAATTGGTGATGGACATGTTGCACCACCAGGAGCTAAGGTTCAGGTTATAAGTGATCTTCCCAGACCTAAAAGTAGGAAAGAGCTACAAAGATTTTTGGGAATGGTAGGTTATTACCGGAGATTTGTTCTTAACTTTTCAATTCTTGTATCACCACTTACAGACCTACTGAAAAAGGGAGTTAAATTTGTCTGGACCGATAACTGTGAAACCTCTTTCAACAAACTTAAAGCTATTCTATTAAGTCAGCCAGTGCTCGCTACTCCAAATTTTGCTAAGCCTTTTAAGATGGCTGTTGATGCAAGTGATACAGGAGCTGGGGCTGTTTTGCTGCAAGAGGATGATCAGGGTATTGAACACCCTGTATCTTATTACAGTAAGAAGTTCACTCCACCTCAAAAGAACTACTCAAGTATTGAGAAAGAGCTTTTGGCCTTGATTTTGGGTTTACAGCATTTTTCATTTTATTTGTGTTCTGGTTTTGACCCCATAGTCATTTATACCGATCATAACCCACTAAAATTCCTTAGTAAGTTTAAAGATAAAAATCAGAGATTGAGAAGATGGAGTCTACTTCTTCAGGAGTATTCATTAGACATACAACATGTCAAGGGGAAAGAAAATGTTATTGCAGATTGCTTATCTAGACTTTAGACAGATTGTTTTAGAGTAATAAGAAATTTCCTTTGTAAATTTCTTTTTCTTTGTGGGGAGGTGTTACATAGCCTATGATTTCATCAACCTTTGTGTAATTTTAACGCACACTATGCTGCATGTTTGATCACGAGCGTGTTCTGTCTCAGTCCCCCCCTTCTACCGTTATAGTAGAGTAAGTCGTCCTTTCTGTTATTCAGAGCCGGATTGTCAACTCTTTGTCCCCATGGCTTCATTTGCGCGTCCTTCTTACAAGTTGTATCAAGCTCTGCTGGCCCCTATATAATGAGCTCAGTCTCTACATTAATTGCCACTTAGATCTGCTCCTCATTTTGTTCACATCTCTGTCCTCCCCTGTACAGTTATTATTGAGTGCTCAGGAAGTCTCCAACCATCTAGCAGCTGTGTAATTTGAGTATAAGTGTTGTTGCATTTTGTTCTTGTACTGTATAGCATAAGTTTAATTTGTAGGCCTAGTGAAGTTTTTGTAATTCGTGTAAGGTTCTTATTGTCAGCCTGACTCAGCCATCATTAATAATATTTTGTAAGCAACGTTGGGTCTGGTTAATACTTGGATGGGTGACCGCCTGGGAACACCAGATGCTGTTGGCATAACGTTCTCCCTACATGTCAAGTGAAGTTGGTGGAGGATTAGTGCCCCTCCCTGTAAAACAATTAACTCTAAGCCCTTATCCACCCCGTTTGGGATACATGGCGTCTGGCAATGAATGAATGAAAATGAATAATTTATCTTGCATTAACTGAGCATTACCCAGTGTATTTTCCTTTTATGAGGGCTGACTTAGGTAAATTTACTCTTGCTAATTTCATGTTAATAGAGGCTATTGCAGTTAACCATATATTTAACCTGTTTTTTGCCATTACATTATCCTTATGAGTCCTGAATGTTTTGTTGTTAGTTTGAGCATTAAACTTTAACTTGTAATTTTACCTAACTCTTTTGTTTTGAACCTGGAGCTTTACAGGACAGTAGTGATTTTTAGTATTCTCACTTAAAGTGTACATTATCTTTCTCTGTTCCGTAACAATATATATATATATATATATATATATATATATATATATATATATATATATATATATATATATATATATATATATATATATATATATAAAATCAACAAATGGACAGGCCGACAGGCTGACAGATAGACAAGAGAAGTGCACAATCAGACAGATAGACAGAGAAAGCAGTCATGTTATATTCCTTTGCCTTCACCCAGCGTAATTTTCTCTGAGTGCCAGCTTTCTTTTTTGCTCTTTTTTCTCTTTTCTTTGATATTGCTGTCCATCAGTGTTATTCTAATATTTACTGCTTCAGTGCTTCCTTTCTTCTCTCTCTCTCTCTCTCTCTCTCTCTCTCTCTCTCTCTCTCTCTCTCTCTCTCTCTCTCTCTCTCTCTCTCGGGCATTATAAATTATTGTAAATATAAGATGCGGCATTTCTAATATGGATGAGGA
>NC_137057.1:41284822-41304822 GCF_032717465.1 Coenobita brevimanus
ATATATTTGAGTGTGTAATTCACCGGGTCGGTCAGGATCACTTGATGGTCGTGATCGTCAGCTTTTACCCTCCCGGAAGGGAGCTGAGAGCTCATATAGTCCGATCTAAGGGCAAGGCTTTGACCTTCACACTCGCACACACCCGTCCCCTTGCTCAAGGGGGACAGTAACCACCCACTTCGTCAGTGAAACTTTTCGCAACCTGAGCGAGGCGCGAACTCCCGTCTACCAGATGGCAAGCGAGTGTGTGTGTGTGTGTGTGTGTGTGTGTGTGTGTGCGCGCGAGTGTGTGTGTGTGTGTGTGTGTGTGTGTGTGTGTGTGTGTGTGTGTGTGTGTGTGTGTGTGTGTGTGTGTGTGTGTGTGTTGTATGTCTATGTTTATAAGAAAGACATGGCAAACACAAAACGACAAAAAAATCTCTTACACTCACCACATCCCCTCTCTTGACTGTTTATGTACTTGTATGTAAGCATGTATGTATATATTCTATGCATATCAGTGTGTATGTACATATATCGTTTAGTATCATAAGGCTGATTATGTGTGTGAAAGATATCACTGTAAAGAAACGTCCACACAATGCTCTCTCTCTCTCTCTCTCTCTCTCTCTCTCTCTCTCTCTCTCTCTCTCTCTCTCTCTCTCTCTCTCTCAAACAACAGCAGAAAAAAAAAAACTCCGACAATTATGCAGTATGTCCGTATGTGTATGTATCAGTGCATGAATCTCATGTACGTGAAAACATATTTGTAAGGATGTACAGTATGTGTATCAGAATATAAGTGAGAAAGACAAACACACAAGCGACAAAAAATGACAGGAAAAATCATACACCTCGACCCCTACTGCCAGTCACAGCTATGTAAATATGTTGTGCGTTTATGTAGCTATCTAATGTATGTATTATGTATGTATGTATGTATGTATGTACGTATGTATATGAGTAAGAGAGACATCAAACACACACGAGAGAAGAAAATCTAGTCACTGCAACCCAAACTGCCACTCACAACTGTGCAATTGTTCAGTCAATAACAAGAAGACCTTGTTCATTTTTACCTCCTGTTGGCGGGGTAGGATATGATAAAGGGTGAAGGGAGGGAAAGTAAAAGTCTCTCTGATACAGGAGGGAGAGAGAGAAGAGGAAGGAAGGCAAGGGAAAAGTGGGAGAAAGGAGAGGGAGAGGGAAGAGGAAGGAAGGTACACACACACACACACACACACACACACACACACACACACACACACACACAGGAGAAGAAGAAGAAGGTGCCTGCTCTGATACCAACAGCAAGGAAGGAAAAAGGTATACGGTACTGAATTTGCTACTGACAGGCTGGGATGCAGAAGGGTAGCGATATATCCTCTCTCAGTGGAGGTCCTAAATGCATCTAGGCCTCTCTAAAAAGACAATTACCAGCTGTCTACCTCTATTACTATACCCCTTTCACACTAACTTGGCCAAAAAATTGCCATCTCTCCATCTTGAATGCTGCGTTATTAGGCCTCTCTAAAACCAATTGTCTTACATTATATCTACACCCCTTTCTCTAACTTAGCCTAATAATTGCCATCTCTCCATCTTGAAAGCTTCGTTGCAAGAGTAACCCTAGATTTTGATGTTAGTCACGAAGTGCTATGGGTAGGATGTAGAGCCGTAGCATTATCTTTGCCACTGAGGTTAAAGAAGGTGCAAAAAGGAAGAATTTCTGGGCCAAGTTAAAGTGAAAAGAGCATGGTAAGAGAATAATATACATTTTCTACATGTCAAAACAGTTATGGCTTAGATAATGAAAAAAAATAAAACTTTCATGAAGGATGCAGAAGGGACGCGAAATTTTGTCTGAGGCGGATCTAAATGCATTCAAATTTTCTAAGGCCATATATGAATAGGATCAGATTATCATTGCACGGATTAAGTGAGTTATTTCATATAACTTTTCGACGCGAAAAATAGAGGGGAAGCGATAGACAAACGCTCCAAATGCATCTAATCCCAGTAATGCTGTTTACTATATCATTTTTACCCCACCTTGACCCAAATTGTCGTCCTTTTCCAGCCTATTTCGCGTACCTGAATGACAGAAAAAGATGACGCTAGAGTTCAACATCCTTAGTGGTAGTAGTAGTAGTAGTTGTTCCCTAGGCAGTCTGGCCGAACAGCCCCGAGTCCCATAGGAAGGCCATGGCCGAGACCGTGCTATCACACAGAGCTCTCAAAGAGTGTATGTTGTGTTGTTGGCATAGGTGATTGTGTGCAATGCAGTCTTCCAGAATGTGCTTAATAGTATGGGGTGCTGTGTTGCATCCTGTACAGGCATCAGCAACGGAGTCATTCAGCCTCTTCTGGTAGCTTAAGAGGGCTGGATGGTGCCCACATCTCAGCCTGGCCAGGTGGATCCTGTCCTCACGAGGGAGATAAGATTCGGAAGGGTGGATGTCAGGAGGTCGTGCATGCAGCTGTGTGTTGTCTTTAAGTGACTGAATGGAGCGGCGTGTTATCTGAGTGTGGATATGCTTCTGGAAGCTGGTCTGAGGTGGGCGAGGGGGGAGAGATGACAGTATTTGTGTATGGTATCGTGTGCTGGGTGTTGATTTTATGTCCCTTGGTGTGGGTGGATGTGCTGCCATGTAATATAGCGGATGTTGTGGGTTTGTGGAGGCTGCAGCAAGAAACTGGGTATGCCTCTCATGTCTAGGTGATCCTTGACTTTGAGGACTTTGGTTTCTTGATGTAGGTGGTCTGTGGGTGCAGTAGCTGTGCAGCCTGTGATTATTTTTAGGGCCTTGTTCTGTATGGTCTGTAGAGTGTTGTAGTGTGTTTTGGTGTGGTTAGGAGCCCAGGGAGGGCTTGCATAATTCATCACTGAACGTATGTATTGTTTGTGTACTGTGGTGGTGGTTTCTTTGTTGTGTCCGAATGTTGTATGGGCAAGTGATCTCAAGGCATTGAGTCTTGGTGTTATTTTATTTTTAATGTTTGTGATGTGTTGTTTAAATGACATTGATGTATTGTATGTTACACCAAGGATTTTCTGTGTGTGTGTGTGTGTGTGTGTGTGTGTGTGTGTGTGGTAGGGGAGTGTTGTTTATGGTGAGGTGTGGGCTGTGATTGTGTTCTGATGTCCAGTTTGTGAGAAGGGTCACTGTAGATTTGGCTGGGACTATTTTTAGCCTGTTTGTGGTGAACCATTCGTGTAGTGTGTTGCGGTAAGGTTGGATGATGTGTGCAGCTGTGTTTGCGTTTTGGTGCGTACATGTAAGTGTTATATCATCAGCATAGGAAGTTACGTGTATCTGTGGTGTGTGAGGTATGGGTATGTTGTGCATGTGTAGGTTAAAGAGTGTTGGGGACAAAACAGATCCTTGGGGGACGCCGTTTGTGAAGTTTCTGATGTTAGAAGACTGACCGGCAAATGTTATGTGTGTACATCTGCCTGCTAAGCAGTTTGTTAGCCATCTTTTTGTGTTATTGTGCATGTTTTTGTTGAGTATTTTGTTTGTGAGGTTGTGACGGGGGATGGCATAAAAAGCTTTGCTGATGTCTAGTGTGATTAGGAGTGTTCTATGTGGTGGCCTAGCTGAATTCATGCCATCGAAAACTCTCTGTGTAAGGTCTGTAAGAAGGGTGTTTGTGGAATGTAATGGCCTAAAGCCATGTTGTGACTGGGCTAGGGGAATGTGAGGTGTGACTAGTTGTAGTACCAGTCGTTCAGTGACTTTAGAGGGGGTGCAGAAGAGTGTGATAGGGTGGTGTGAGGAGGGTAACGTCGGGTTTTTGTTGGGTTTAGGGATAGTGATGATAATGCCATGCTTCCAGATGTTGGGTATTATGTTGTGTGAGTAACTGTAGTTTGATATGTTGGTGAGTGCTTGTATGCCTTGTGGTCCAAGGTGTTTAAGGTGAATGTTGCTTATGTTGTCTGGTCCACAGGCAGATGAGTGCTTGAGGTTGTTAATGATGTGCTTCGTCTGGTTGTAAGTGAAAGGTGAGTAGTCTGGGTCTGTGGGGAACTGTCTCTTACGTCGGATGATACGTCGGTCTTCGGGATGGGGGTTTAGATGGCTGACTTGTGAAAAGTGATTGATGAGAGTGTTTGCTTGTTGTTTGTTTGAGGGTATGGTGTCTGTTGTTGTGATGGCAGCGTGTGATAGTGTGGTGTTGCTGTTGGAAAGTGTGATGCTGTTTAGTGCTTTGTAGAGATTGCTGATGTTTGTTTTGTGGTCAAGTGTTTGGAGGTAATTTTTCCGGTTTAGTAGTAGTAGTAGTTGTAGTTGTTGCTGTTGTTGTTGTTGTAGTCAATCAATAATAATAATCATCATCATCATCATCATCATAATACTTTTACATAATAATAGTAATAACAATAATGATAACAGTAATACTAAAATAAAATAATATAACAATAATAGACATAAAAAAAAAATAATAATAATAAACTGATCCATTCTGCATAATCAGAAACATTGATCAAACATCCCTGGATTCTACTCCACGAATGCAGACAAAATGTGAACAAGATAATGACTGACCTACTTGGCAAACTCAAACTGGTTCATCAGTTGTGAAAATGCTTCACGTATACATGAATAAAGTATACACCATCAAAAGGCAAATATAGCGTAGAATCAAAAATACAAAATACTGTATCTATTAACTCCACCCTGGGAACCAACACACAAAATTAACAGTATCAAAAATTAATGTATACGGTACAACCCAGACTCAGATGATTCATGAGACAAAATGTTAAAGCAGGTTGAACTGAGTGCTAAATATAATGGCAAAGTGAAATGATAATAATGTTCTAATAACCCCACACAGAGAAAAAAAACAAAGTTGAAAGTTTCTAAACTGCAGACTAAGAAAACAAAAAGTGAATATTTCATGAATGCAACACCAAAATGAACAGAATGAAATGTTATAATGAACGGTAATGTCAAAATTACTAACAAAATATATACCGACTTTGCTCTGCCAACAAGCACACAAAAGAAATGTGGAAAAAGATTGATGCTTACCGGAAAACGAAAAAAAAAAAAAAAAGTTTCATTAGATATCATAAATGCTGATGATTGGGGTAAATAAATAGCCAAAATATACTGCCAAGAAAATCATTAATATAAAATATTTACTACCGACCATGATACGGTCAGAAAATCAACAAGGAACAGGGTGATACATTTCATAAACTCAATCAGGATTAGACTTTATATTACCTCAAGAATATAATAACAAGAAAGGCAAAGGCAAGGATTCTATAATACTGCAAAGTTAAAAATACTCTTAAACGTTTATCTCTCTCCCCTCAGTGAAAGAGCACATGAAGTCAAGAGGATAAGAAGATAACAAATGGTTGATCTATAACAAAAACTCTAAAAAAATAATCAAAAGCATTGTAAATACAATAAAGTAATATAATGAAACGTTAATTCATACAGCAAAGCTAGAAATATTGACAAACATTCCCCAGATAACAGCCCGAGAACAAGCACACAAAATCAACAGTGTAAAAGGTTGATTTTTACCGCAAACTTGAATTACGTTTATCAAAGGCTTCATGAATAAAGTAGCAAAACAGGCAGAATCAAACTCAAAAATATATCACAAAGTTAGAGATATTCACAAAAATTTAATGGAACCCCGTCAGTGAACAAGCACACAAAACCAGTGGAGGATAATGCTGATCTCTATCGCAACTCAAAAAAAAATAAATAAATAAATAAATAAAATAAAAAAACTTCTCGAATCATCTGCAGATCTAAAGTAGAATGAAACGTTAATCACAATGCAAAGTCGGGAAAAATTACAAATCGTATATGGACTCTGCCGGTGAACAATAACGCGAAATCAAAAGGGAAAAGGTTGATCCATATCACAAACACAGAGAAATTCATCAAAAGCTTCATGGACCATCTAATAAAATAATCAGAATTAAATCTAAAATCATAGTACCAAGTCTGAAATACTCAAAATCCTTTTAATGACCCCAGTCATGGACAAGCATACAAAGTCAACTCGGTAAAAGGTTGATTTATATCGCAAACCCAAGAAAGATTGATCAAAAGCTTCACAAACCCGAGCGAAGCAATTACCGTTCATCACATGGTGGCGAGCTAAGAGATGCGTGGGAGAGAGATTGAGCCGAAACAGGTAATTCTCATTTCTGACCACCTGAAGTGATTGAGGAATGGACTGATGAGAGCAAGGAATGAAAAATGAGCTCGGACTGAGAGGGCGAGGGAGAGGAGGCAAGGAAAGGAACACAGGGGAATAACAAAAAAATGAGATGATGGATGGGGAAAAAGAGTGAACGATAAGAGCATGAGAATGTGGAATGCTTATTTTGGTCGACTGCGCTTGATTAGACAAGGACGAAACTGACAATTTATGTTAACTTTGTGTTCAGACCTCCTTTTTTAAATATGATGTTTCCTAACTCAATAGAATAAAAATAAAGTATCTTAACATCCACTTGCCTCTTTTATCCTTGTACTGTGTATGGGTCTGAATAAGTGAATTTATTGTGGATGAGATTAGATTATTTTTCATAGAACGGAGGGTCAGAAATAGAACAGGTAGATGGATACATTGGCAGATGAGTTGTTATTTATCAGAGAGGATAATAACTGGGTTCACTGTAGTTGAGAATATCATAGTAAGGAAGGCCAGAGGAAAACAAGCTGACAGATACATTGGCAGATAGACAGAGAGAGAAGCGTATGGTTAAGAAAAAAAAAGATGGATAGATAGGGCGATAGATTGATAGACATGGATAACAGATACTGACTGACACGCAGATAAAAGTTACATATCTAAGGAAAGATATAAATAGATAAAAGATGGATATTTAGCTAGACACAGACAGAAAACACGGATATATAGAGAGATAGACAGAAAGATTGATAAGTAGATAGAGATAGATAGATAGACAGAGACAGATAGAAAGACAGATAGAAACCCCAGTCCTAGTCATGAGCATGTAGTAACTACCATGTTTTTGCATATGCATATTAATGCATTAACTTATGCTTAACGAGGAATATTTGTATGAAAACAAAAGTGTTCAGTTGTATCAGAAGGTTTTAGTAGTATTCCAAAACACCCACACACACACCCACCCACACACACACACACACACACACACACACACACACACACACACACACACACACACACACACACACACACACACACACACACACACGTGGACGTGGTGAGAAAGATAATAACGTCGTTCATCAGACCATTCCTGGAGTATGCACGAGTAGTATGGAATCCTTATCTCAAGAAACACATAGATAAGATTGAAAGTGTTCAAAGGGCCGCTACAAGATGGATACCAAACTTAAGGGATCTACATAAACTACGAAGAAAGACTAGACAAATTGAATCTGCCAAAACTACAGGAGAGAAGGAAAAAAGGAGACATGATGATGCTATATAGATTTGTCTCAGGAAAGAGAAAATAGACATAAATGAGTGTATGACCTATGGGGAAACATCTGCAAGAGGACACTGTCAAAAACTGCATGAAATGAGAGGTGATAAAGACGTAAGGAAATTCAGTTTCCCTAATAGGGCAATTCATGAGTGGAATGCACTACCGAATGAAATAGTGTGTGCCAAAACATTTCATAAATTTACGGATATGTATGATATAAGTGATTTAATACAAGGGACAGTAGGAGCTTGACTCATTCCTGTTAAGATACAATTAGGTAAGAACACACACACACACACACACACACACACACACACAACCAATCAGAAAAACACTCGAGCATCCCCCAATCACACACACCACTCAGTATGACATTCGAGCACTGATTTATCTATTTACGTGGAAAAAACACACACAGACTAAATCTGAAATAACCTGGGTAGGTCTTAATGAGGGTAGAAGGGCCAAGAAAACGAAGGGAGTGTGATTACTGCAATGAAGCTGCGGCGTTTTTATGAGAGAGAGAGAGAGAGAGAGAGAGAGAGAGAGAGAGAGAGAGAGAGAGAGAGTTACTTAAGCACTCTTTCTCCACAGCCGTTACGGTGCCAGCGACCTGTGTAGACTTTAAGATTAATACAGTTAACCCCTTAGTTGAGAGAGAGAGAGAGAGAGAGAGAGAGAGAGAGAGAGAGAGAGAGAGTCACATTAACACACGCCACTCAGATTTAGTCTCCACGGGGCCCTCTGATTTTAATGTTAATAGAAAAACTTACTCCATACATTAGAGAGAGGGAGGGAGGGAGGAAGCGCTAGGTTGATTTGTGAGGATTAACAGTGGAAGTTCGGGGCTAAAAAAAAAAAAAAAAAAACTTTATCCAACTTCTCTCTCTCTCTCTCTCTCTCTCTCTCTCTCTCTCTCTCTCTCTCTCTCTCTTTACATCGGGCTACGTATCTCTTTTTTCTTGCCTTTGTTTTCACTGTGTCTCTGTTATTGGCAACATGTCTTCACTTGTTTTTCTTGTTTGTTCTATCTTTCACCCACCTTCTCTCTGCCCCTGTTTCTATTTATCTGTCTGTCTATCTACCCACCTATCTGTCTATCTATCTAACTATCCATCTATTTCCATATCTATATATCTGTCTCTCACTTTCTGTGTCACTTTCATTCCATACTTCCATCTGTTGATTTAACCATCCATCCATCCATCCATCCATACTACCATTCATTCATACACTCATCCACCCATCCATCCACCTACCCATTCATCCAACTAGCTATCTATCTATCTATCTCTCTATCTATCTATCTTCCAGTTTTCACGTACAGGGGTTAAGTCAGCTTTGAGTATTTTGTTACCAAATTCCTTACTCCCCTCTCCCTACCTTTCTATCCTTTCCTGCCTGCCCCTGCCTACCTGTCTGCCTGCCTACCTGTCTGCCTGCCTACCTATCAGCCTGCCTGTCTACCTACCTACTTGTGTCTCGTCCTACCTCCTTTCCTTTCTACTTGTCTGACTTTCCTCTCTTCCTTCCTTTCTACCTTCCTCTCTACTTCAACTTATTCAACTGCCTCATTCTCTACCTCCTTCACCCCATCCTTCCCTCCTATCTCCTTCCCCTTTCTTGTCTGTCCCTGCCTCTCTCTCTCTCTCTCTCTCTTTCTCTCTCTCTCTCTCTCTCTCTTTCTCTCTCTCTCTTTTTTTCTCTCTCTCTCTCTCTCTCTGCCTTCCTCTCTCCCCCCGCTGCTGCTTCACTACTTATTTCCTATTTCTTCTGCCTGCCTGCCTTCCTTTCTGCCTGCCTGCCTGCCTTCCTGCCTAACCTCTGTGCCTTCTATCTTCATCTCAACCTCTTTCCTCTCTGACTTCGTATCTCTCTCATTATCATCTCTCCTCCCTCTCTCTCCTCCACTTCCTCCTTTCTCGCCTCCCTCCCTACCTTTCAACCTCCCCACACCCTTATCTCCTCCCTGACTCCTCCCTGCCTATCTCTTCACACCCCTGCATATCCCTGCTTGCCACTCACCCTGCCTTTCACCCTATCCCTATACACTCCTGGCTCCCCTACCCTGCTCCCCATCTCCACATACTCCAGCCTTCCCTTTGCCTCTCTCCTTCCCTTCCTCCTTACCTTTCTACACCTTTACCACCTTCCCTACCTTTCTCCCCATCGCCCCATAACCCTGCCTTCCCTTTGCCTCTCTCCCTACCTTCCTCCTTACCTCCCTACACCTTTAACACCCTCTCTGCCTTTCTCCTCATCTTTCCACACCCCTGCCTTCTCCCTGCCTTCCCCTGCTTCCCTCTTCCCCCTGCCCTCCTGCCTGGCACGGGCGTGGGGTGTGAAGGGCAAATATTATTCCATTAGTGAGGTGGTGGGAAGGGGAGCTGCAGAGATGGACAGTATGTTATGCTGGTGACGGCGATAGAAAGATGCAAGGAAGGATAGATTTATGGATAGATACGCATGGCGGGATGAGTATTAGATAGACAGATAGACAGAGACAGAGAGAGAGGAAGGCAAGGAGATAAATATGTAGGTAGGTACACAGGCTAGGAGGGGTGGAGGGAGAGAAGGAGGGAGGGGGTGAGGGAGAGAGACAAAAATGACAGGAAGGGAGAGGGAGATTTTGAGAGGTAGGTCTTTGAAGAGTCAGGCAGGGTGAGAGGCAGAGAGGCAGGTACAGGCAGGTAGGCAGACTTACAGTTGGAGAAAAGATGGTGGGTTAAGAGGCAGAGACAGCCAGGCATTAAAGGAGGCAGACAGGTGTGCCGGCAGGGAGGCAGGCAGGTAGAAAGGCAGGTAGACATGGAGCAAGGTAAGAATTAGGCAGAAGGAGAGGAAGACAGAAAGCCATGCATATAGGGAGTCAGAAAGGCAGGCAGAGAGGTAGGCAGAGAGGAAGACAGGCAGGTAGGTAGGTAGGTAGACAGGCGGGCAGGAAAGAAGAAAAGAGGAGACCGGTACGGTGAGAGGCATCAAGAATTTAGTAACAAAAAAGTTCATCCTGATTTCACCCTGACACAGCAACCATAGATAGACAGATGGATAGATAGATAGACAGATAGATAGATAGATAAATAGATGGACTGATAGGTGATATACTAATCTTAAGGACTGCTGGATGAATAGATAGATAAAATTAAATATATGTCACGAGATTGCTATATAAACAAAGGTAAAGTTTTAGCTCAGATATACATACTCGAGAACACACACACACACACACACACACACACACACACACACACACACACACACACATACACACACACACACACACACACACACACGGCAAAGCTCATTTCATTTTCAATTCCCATGTGACACAGTACTCTTTGTTGTGTGTGTGTGTGTGTGTGTGTGTGTGTGTGTGTGTGTGTGTGTGTGTGTGTGTGTGTGTGTGTGTGTGTGTGTGTGTTTACCATGCTTGATTGTGTGCGTATTTGTTGTTATGAGAGAGAGAGAGAGAGAGAGAGAGAGAGATTCTTAATATCTTGCTACCCTAATCATTCTCGTCATTCTCCATACACATCACTCAAGACCTCCCCAGGCTTCCACATCAAATACTCTTCCTATCTGTTATCTCTCCCTATCTACTCTCTGGCAAATACTTATCACTCTGTCTCTGTTTCTACTGATGTTGACGCTTATGCTCACTCCCACACTCTCACACACTCCTACCCTCTCACACTGATTCCCACATAGATGTATACACACTTTATCGCACATGCATATCTCTTTATTCTCTCTCTCTCTCTCTCTCTCTCTCTCTCTCTCTCTCTCTCTCTCTCTCTCTCTCTCTCTCTCTCTCTCTCTCTCTCTCTCTCTCTCTCTCTCTCTCTCTCTCTCTCTTCTCCATCAATCCTTTTTCATTTTAACATCCTTCCTCCCTCCTCTCCCCTCCCTCCTCATCCCTCTCCTTCCCCTCCTGTCCCTCCCCTCTCCATTTTCCCCTCACATAAACCTCTCTTCCCTTTTGCCCCCTCTCCTCACAGCTCCCCTCAAATTGCCCTCTCTCTCTCTCTCTCTTTCAGTTTATGCCATGTCTCTTTCTTGTAGGACTGAGAGAGAGAGAGAGAAAGAGAGAGAAATAAGTTTCCATTTGCCTGCCTGCCTCCTTCCTCATATTCCATTCCACCATCGTCACTTCCAAGCAGTCTTCTTCTTCTTTTCCTCCTCCTCCTCCTCCTCCTTCTTCTTATTCTTATTGTTATTCTCTTTCCTTTTTTTCTTCATTTTTTGTTTCTTCTTCTTCTTTTTCATTTTCTTCTCCTTCTTCTTCTTCTTCTCCTTCTTCTTCTTCTTCTTCTTCTTCTTCGTTTTCTTCTTCTTCTTCTTCTCTTTTTCTTCTGTTTTCACTCTCTTCTTAAGTCCATGTTCTCTTCCTCGTCTTCTGTTTTGTTTTCCTTCTCTTCCTGGTGCTCGTCCTCTTTCTCCTCCTTCTCTTCCTTTTTTATATTCTCTTTCTTCTCTTTCTCTTCCTCTTATATATTCTCTTTCTCCTCCTTCTCTTCCTCTTATATATTCTCTTTCTTCTCTTTCTCTTCCTCTTATATATTCTCTTTCTCCTCCTTCTCTTCCTTTTTTATATTCTCTTTCTTCTCTTTCTCTTCCTCTTATATTTTTTTTTTTTTTTTATGTGTCCGACTCTGGGCAAAGGCTTCAGGGCCTATATCTCGGGGGCAGTAGCCTATCCCAAGGCCCAGTAGTCCTCCTACACCTCCACATGTCACCACTTCGGCGCTAACACCCACCGTCCATATTGAATACATGCTAGGGCTGTCTCATACAGGACTGGTGTATTGGTATTAGCGGGGGTACTTTTATGACATGTCGGCGGGTCATCTGGTAGATCAGGAAAGTCTGCTCCTCTTATATATTCTCTTTCTCCTCCTTCTCTTCCTCTTATATATTCTCTTTCTCCTCCTTCTCTTCCTCTTATATATTCTCTTTCTCCTCCTTCTCTTCCTCTTATACATTCTCTTTCTTCTCTTTCTCTTCCTTGCTTTCTACCCTCTACCTTCTTCTCTTTGTTCATGTCTGTCTGTCATCTCTGTCTGGCAGGCTGTGTTTGTATGTATGTATGTGTGTGTGAAACTATATATATGTACCGGTATGTATTTATGTATGTATGTATGTATGAGTGTATGTATGTATATATATGTTTATTTTATTTTTTGTAATCGTTGGTATGGTGTAATTAAGTTGAAAGACGGTGGTGTGAATCTCTCTCTCTCTCTCTCCCTCTCTCTCTCTCTCTCTAACACATAATTAAGGAGTAAGACTTACTGTTAACGTCTATGATCTGGCTGTTTACTTGGGATCTTGAGGAGTGTGTGTGGACTGTGTATCTATGTAGGTCACTAGAACACACACACACACACACACACACACACACAAACCATTACTCCTCCCAACACACACACAATCCCCCTCTCCTCTCTCTCTCTCTCTCTCTCTCTCTCTCTCTAACTGCCTTATAATCCCCTCATACATCCATTCTTTATGTTCATTTTTACCTCTTCCCAAGCTGGCCCTGGCCCAACAAAAATACTGTAAATGATGATGAGATACAGAAGCGAGATCCACAATTATTAGATGGAGCAGGAAACATGTGGAGCTGGGAGAGAAGGAGGAAGGGGAAAGAGGGAAGAGCAGGAGGAGGAGGAGGAGGAGGAGAGGATGAATGATTATGATGATGATGAGGAGAAGGAGGAGAAGGAGGGGATGATGATGATGATGATGATGATGAAAATGATGGAGGATTACACAGGATTACACAGGAAAGCAAACAGCAACAGACCTTATGGTCCTTTCGAGGCTGCTTGTTAGAGAAAACTATGACTACAAGATCTAACTCTACATGCTGAAGGATAAGGATAGTAAAGCAAGAAGGCTCCCCCCACCACCAAACCCTCCAAGAAAAAGTGAGAAAAACCACCATGCAGCATGGAAAAACTGACATGGAAATTTTATAGGAAACACTGGAAAGAAAAAGTCACATTCTATAATACTTTATCTATAAGCTACCCGATAGAGTAACCTGAAAGAGAAAGTAAACAAATAAAATAATAGTTACGGCATGACATTATAAACCGGTACATTGAGTTAATGGGAAGTCTGTGGACATAACGTGGAAGCTACACACTGCACAGTGTGGGTGTTTAGGAGTGGTGCGGCAGCATTGCCTGGCGCTTTTAAGGTAGGCAGCAGTCAATCAGGCCCTAGCTCCGTTTGCTCCACTGAGACAAGGAACTCTCCCATGTGGGACAAGTACACAAGTTTCATCCTGAAGCAGTGACCCCTGGTACATTTAAAAAATCCCGATGGTAGTCACTTGACTAACAGGGACCCTCAGTGATCCACAGTCCATCACAGGTCGAAAGTAAGAGTAGTGACCGTTAACTCAGGGTTATCTGTGCAGATCCTAATCTGTGCTTACATTGCTTTCTTTGCATTGGGGAGATTGAAAAATATATAAGACGGGTGTCTTAGATAAAAGGGGACTGCACAGTGCACAGTGTGGATGTGCAATGCACAGAGTGGATGTTTAGAGGCGGTGCGGCAACCTTCCCTGATGCTTTTTAGGTAGGCAGCAGTAAATCAAGTAATAGCTCCGTTCACTCCACTGAGACAAGGAACTCTCCCATGTGGGACAGTACACAAGTTTCATCCTGAAGCAGTGACCCCTGGTACATTAAAAATATCCCGATGGTGGTCACTTGACTAACATGGACCCTCAGTGATCCACAGCCCATCACAGGTCGAAAGTAAGAGTAGTGACTGTTAACTCAGGGTTATCTGTGCAGATCCTAATCTGTGCTTATATTGCTTTGCACTGAATAAACTGAAAATATATAATATCGTGATGCAACACTATGTACGGGTACATTGTTTACGGGGTGTCTTGTAGACTAAAGGGGCATGAACTTACATGTACTGTAGCTATAAAAGCAAGTTATTCGGACAGAAAAAGAGTCAGCTGAGGATTCTCGTGCAAATACTTGTCTAATTTGTTTTTGAATGTCTCAATTGAGATACTGTTCACGGTATCTGAGGGTAATCTGTTCCAGATATTTACAACTCTGTTAAAGAAGAAGTATTTTGCTTCGTGGGATTGGAATCGCTTTCCCATGATTTTGCAGCCATTACTTCTGGTTTGACTCGACCGGTCTATATCAAAATATTTATTCATGTCTAAGTTGTCATATCCCTTCATGATTTTGAAAACTTCAATAAGGTCCCCTCTTAACCTGTGCTTCGTAAGGCTAAATAATTTAAGTTCTTCAAGGCGTTCCTCATATGGTTTGTTTCTAAGTCATGGTATCATTTTTGTGATTCTTCGCTGAATTTTCTCTAATTTTTCAATGTCCTTTCTGTAGTACGGAGACCAGAATTGCACACAATACTCAAGATGGGGGCGCACTAGCGAGTTGTACAAGGCAAGTATGACTTTTTCCGATTTAAACTCGAAAGTTCTTCCAATAAAACCCACTAGCTTGTTTGCAATTTTAACAGCATCGGTACACTGCTTGCCTGGTTTTAGGTCATTTGATATTATCACACCAAGATCCTTTTCACTGTCTGTACATGATAACTGAATATTGTTCATTTTGTAATTTGCATGGACATTGTTACTTCCAATATGAAGTACTTTACATTTTTCTGTGTTGAATTTCATTTGCCATTTTTCTGCCCAGCTTGCTAAAGTATTAAGGTCATTTTGTAACTGCTGCCACTGTAATTTTGAAGTGACTTTACTGGTTATTTTAGTATCATCTGCAAATTTGGATACTTTACAATTTAGACCCTCATCAATGTCATTTATATAGATAATAAAAAGTATCAGTCCAAGTACTGAGCCTTGGGGAACGCCGCTGATCACATTACGCCATTTGGATTCCTTTCCGTTTATCACAACTCGCTGTTTTCGGTCTGACAGCCAGTCTTGTAACCATTTTTGCGTCTTCCCTTTTATTCCATGTGCTTCTATTTTTCTCATGAGACGCTTGTGAGGGACAGTGTCAAATGCTTTCTGAAAGTCGAGGTAAATTATATCTACTGCTCTTGAGTCATCGTATGATTTGTAAACATCATGGAAGAAGTCCAGTAAGCTAGTTTAGCATGAACGACGATGTCTGAATCCATGCTGCGAGTCTTTAATTATATTATTTTCTTCTAGATAATTAACTATTTTATCTCTTATGATTTTTTCCATTAACTTGCACACTACTGATGTTAAGCTGATTGGTCTGTAATTTCCTGGGTGCGACTCATTTCCTTTTTTGAAAATTGGTGTTACATTTGCTAGTTTCCATTCGCGTGGAACTTTCCCAGTACTTAATGATTTATTGAATAAGACAGAGAGTGGCAGCAGTAACTCATGTTTTGCTTCTTTGAGAATTCTCGGTGATATTTTATCGGGGCCAGGGGTTTTGTTTATGTTCGTACTATTTATGGCTGAAAGGATATCGTTATTATGGATAGCATAGTTACTAAGGACTGTGCTATTTGCTTGGTTTATGTGTAACAGTAGGTTTCTGGTGGTGTTTTCTACTGTAAAAACAGACGCAAAGTAATCGTTAAGAATGTTTGCCATTTCGACCTCATTTTCAGTGTGTTTGCCATTGTTTGTTTCTAGAGGACCTATTGATGTAGTCATAACATTTTTCTTTCTAATGTAACTGTAAAATTCTTTAGGATTTGATTTGCACGTATTAGCAATGTGGATCTCCAGTGCTCTTTTGCTTTGTTTAATAAGTCTTTTCGATATGCGGCGTAGATTATCGTACTGTAATTTATCATCATTATTTTGTGTAGCTTTATATTTATGGTATGCCTGTTGTTTGGCTATTAAGTTACTTTTTATTTCACTGGACCACCACTTTGGTTTACTATTTCCAGCTGGACGTCTGTTACATACTGGCACACATGACTTTACCACTTCATTAAATTTTTTGGTGAATATTTCCCATGCTTGGTTTATGTCATCGGTTTGACATTTGATTCCAATTTGCAGTTGCAATTAGCGCTCTGAGCCTGCTGAAATTAGCTCTACGATAATCTGGGACCTTTTCTTTGCTCTCCGTTTCTTTTACTTTTTCAGTAGTAATATTAAACTGTATAGTTCGATGATCACTGGAACTAAACTCAGGTCCTATCTCAACGTTGTTGACTAGGTTATAATTTGTAGTCAAGATGATGTCTAGGATATTGTTTCCTCTCGTTGGGTATTGTACGTGTTGGGAAAGGGCGCTTTCTTGAAGATTCGTATAAAGCTCTTGTCCTGAGTGTGCCGTCAGTGGTTCACCCCACTTTGTTACCGGTAGATTAAAGTCTCCAAAAATTACGCTATCCTCTTGACAACAAATTTCCGCAATTTGATCATAAAGTTTTTCATCTGTCTCAGTTGACTGTGGTGGAGGACGATAGATGAGACATATATTTATTTTGTGTGAATTAATACTTAGCTGAACATAACTGGCATCTATGTTGGTAATACTGGGTTTGGATAGCACAAGGGGATGGAGACTAGTTTTCACATATAGTAAAACACCGCCACCAGCTCGATGTGGTCGCTCACAGCTGAAAATATTGTACCCTGTTAATGAGTATTCCGCTAGAAAGTCATGGTCAGATGTGTTAATCCAGGACTCTGTGATGCCAATGATGTCATAATTTTCTAGGTAAATTAGGGATTCTAAATCCTCAAACTTGTTACGTAGACTACGTGCGTTAACATAGCAGAGTCTAATTCCGTTCCAAACAGTTGGTGATCTGACTTTGTGGGTATTTACGTTAAGGTTACTGTTCCTGGACGTGCCGCGTTTTTTGATCTGAAGAGGGCAACTTTATCATGTAAAAGTCTACCTAGCCGTGCCACTCCTACTGAGTTCAAATGGAGACCATCTTTCTGGAATAGAGTATGTTGCTCATAAAACTGGTCCCACAGATTGACAAAGTCGACTCCCTCTTGCGTGCAGAGAGATTTGAGCCGGTTATTTGTGCTGAAGGCCTTATCATAGAAACTATTTTCTGCCTTGATCCTTGGGAGTATACCAGATATTATCACATTGGTGGACTTAGTTTTGAATCGTTTGATCATTTCATGATACTTTGCTAGCAATTCCTCTGATCTATTGCGCTTCAGATCATTTGTACCAACATGGATAACGTATAGAGTTTGATCACTTGCGTCTTTTGTGACCTCATCGCAGGCTTCTGTGATATCACATAGTCCACATCCTGGAAAACAGTACCTCTTTCTGCTGATGGGGGCGCGTCCACAAAATTTCTCCAGCTGACTGCGTGCAATAGAGTTCCCAATAAGCCTTGTTTCTTCTGTCTCATTAACCGCTTCGGCAAGGATCTGGTAGCGATTATACGTAGTTATGGGAAGATGCTTCCTCGTATCTTTTTCGGGTTTTGCGCCATTTCTTACCATAGTAAAGGGGACTTCGCTTTGCGAGGAACGTACTGAATCGCTGGGTGAAGAAGATACTGATACACTATTATTTGTAACTGCCTGATGGGCAGGGGCTTGTATGAGCTCAGTTTGTATGCTTCTTCCTTCTCAAGTACTGTTCCTGACTCCTACATTTGCCACTACAAACTCTTTCAGTGTCTCAAACTCTGCCTTGAGTTCCCTGTAATTTCTCTGCGATTCAGCTAAACCATTTTCTAGATCTCTTCTCAAGATGCATTGTTTGCACACAGGCGTCAAAAAGTAATTCGAAAAATACTGAGCCACAAAGCAACCAGTACACTCCTAGCAGACCTTCAGGTTAGATGGCATTTTGCAGCAATATTTCCACAATCCCACACAAATAAAAAATAATATACAACTGGTTAATGGATGTTGTTACAAATGGTCAATTTACTCTATATATGAAATATTGAATTTCTAGGGAGATTCACTTACTTTTTATATATTATCTTCCTTTACCAGTATAAAAAGAATAGAAAATCTGCCTACTATGGCACAATCCAACCTACATGAATTCTTTTACCAGTGTAAAAAGAACAGAAAATCTGCTTGCTATGGTACAACCTACCTTACCATGAACTGTGTAAAATGAAAAGAGAATCTACTTGCTATGGCATGATCTAGCTTACCATGAATTGTAGTAATACACCATACACTGATTCACCGGAGAAAAAGGAAAAACAAAAAAATAACAATGGAATGTTGGGGAAAAAATCAAAATAAAAACCTAGCTTCTCTCAGTGAACAACTGAAAATAAAAATAATATACAACTGGTTAAGGAATGTTGTTAAAAATGGACAATTTACTCTATAAATGAAATATTGAATTTCTAGGGAGATTCACTTACTTTTTATATACTATCTTCCTTTACCAGTATAAAAAGAATAGAAAATCCACCTGCTATAGCACAACCCAACCTACATGAATTCTTTTACCAGTGTAAAAATAGTAGAAAATCTGCTTCCTATGGTACAACCTAACTTACCATGAACTGTGTAAAATGAAAAGAAAATCTACTTGCTATGGTATGATCTAGCTTACCATGTATTGTGGAAGTACACCATAAACTGATTCACTGGGAGAAAAAAGGAAAAAGAAAATATCAATGGAATGTTGGGGAGAAATCAAAATAAACACCTAGCTTCACTCAGTGAACAACGGTCTGTAGTGCAAAAACTATTTCACTGGTGTAACATCAGTCACACAGTTGTTACTCTATACAGAAGACAATGCTATTCACTTGCACTAAACTAGCAAGCAACTTAGTATTTGTTACGTTAGACTTTAAAGTGGGAACAAAAACAAAGAGAGCTGGTAGGTAAATACACTCTCAGTTCACTACACCATTTACTAGTGAGAAAAGATAATCTGTTTGTTAGATATCGTTCTAACTGACCTTGATCTGCGGGAAAATAAACTATAATATGTCTGAGAACAGAAATAACGGCGGGAAAAGGCAGGAATACGATGTGGAGGGTGGGGATATATGTAAACAAAGGAACACGCGAACGCTTTACACCTTTAACCCGCTCTAAAACTTTTACATGAAATCTATTTAAATACTTTTCACGGGGGAAATATGTCTACGACTCTTATACACTGATCTGTTCACTTTCACACCGATCTTCACTCAAGCTTGTTGTTGAAACACTTGGATATGTAGAGCGCTGCTTTAATGCGTGTGTATCCCAAGATGGCTGCGAGAGGAGGAAGCGGAGAAGGAGGAGGAGGAGGAAGAGAAGGAGGAGGAGGAGGAGGGTGACGACGACGACGACGAACAAGAATATGGTGATGATAATGATGAGAGAGAGAGAGAGAGTAGAGAGAGAGAGAGAGAGAGTCAAGATAAATATAAGGGAAGTGGAGCCAGGAAGAAAGATGAAGGCAAGAATAGACCTGAAACACATTAAAGAAAGACTGGGTATGGGGGAAGGGAAGGAGAAGGACCAGAGGGACAGAGAAAAAGACAGCGACTGAGAGACAGAGACAGCAACAGAAAAGACAGCGACAGAGCCATAAATCGAAAAATACGTGGACTTCGAGAGAGAGAGAGAGAGAGAGAGAGA
>NC_137057.1:41309822-41339822 GCF_032717465.1 Coenobita brevimanus
CTAGGTCCTGTCCTCCCCACTTACTATTTTTTAATCAGCCCATACCCCACTGACCGGGCTAATGTATGGCCCGGCCTGCAATAAAGTTGCAGGAAATCTTTGAACGAACGAAACGAACGGGCAAGGGCCGAGTCGAGCTCAGACCTGAGCATGGTGGTGGCTGGGCAGTCCAGAAGATAATGAAGAAGGGGCTCCTCACAGCTGGCCAAGCAATGGGCACACGGGTCTGGCTCCATACCCACAATTTGCTTGTAGCAGAGAAACCCAAGACGCAATCTTCGAAGCCGGACTACAATGTAATTAGGTAGACCTGGGGGGGCAACAGGGGGGAATAGGATGTGGCAGTAACATACCATTTTGCAGAGCAAGAGCCCTCCGTGACCCAGAGCTGATGGTCCTCTAGGGATAGTCTTCCCAAGGTGGCAGTGAGAGTGTGGATGAGGTGCGAGGGACTAGGGCGTAGTGGGAATGTGATGTCTGGGAGATCGCAAGCTGAGCGCGCAGCGTCATCAGCACGCTCGTTGCCACTGATTCCCACATGTCCCGGGAGCCAGTGCAGGTTAATCGTTGCGCCCCTATGGACAAGAAGTGATGCAAATGTATGGATCGCTGTTAGGAGAAAGACGTTGTCATGCAGCGAGAAAGATCGTAATCTCTGAATGGAGGAAAGAGAGTCTGTGTGGATTATGACTCGGTTGCGACGATGGTGGTGAGCATGGGGCAATGCACCCAGGATGGCCGCAAGTTCCGCCTGGAAAGCGGATACACCTGAGGAGAGTCGCCAAGCTTCCACTATTTGCCCAGAGACAAAGGCCACTCCAGCTGCGCCATTAGGGGAAACAGAGCCATCAGTGTAATAGATGGCAGAGTCTGGTAAGGCCAGAGATGCCACCCTACTGAGACCCTCCTGGCGAAGGAGTGCTGGAACTGAGGAGCGAGGTTTAGCCTCCGATGGACAAATAACATTAAAAAGAGGAGGATCCCATGGCGGTGGATCAACATATCCAGGAAAGGGAGAATCGGGATCTTGACAGAGGCTCGCAGCAGCTCCCAGTCCATGGATGACAGCGGCTGTGGTGCGGGCCCAGTCACGCTGAGGGGCCGGCTCGGGTGGGCGGCAGAGAAGGCGTTTTAGGAGGGCAGTGACAGGCAGGTGAGACAGGCACTGGATCAGCTTCAGAGTGACAATTGCCGCTCGTAACATAATGCGATGGGCCAGAGACGGCACCCCACCCTCCATACGCAGATTGACAAGCCGGGTCCAGTGTGGAGCACCCAGCATAATGCGGAGTGCATCATTCTGGATGACCTCCAGAGATCTAGCGACTGGCGGAGCGAGTCCCGTCAAACAGATGGCGCTGTAATCTACTAAGGATCGGACTGCATGTATATAAAAAGTCCGTAGGACGGAATATGATGCCCCCAAACTCCACTTGGATAGATAGCGGAAAGCAGCCATGCGGGTGGATGCACGCTCCCTCAGGTACCGAACATGGCAGGAAAAGTTAAGACCAGCGTCATGCCAGACCCCCAAGTACCAACGTGCAGTGACAAGGGAGAGCTGATGGCCCCCAAGTAGCAGTGGAAAGTCTGGGGGATGGAGTCCGAATGGCAGGCACTTGGTCTTATGAAAATTAATTTTGAGCCCTAACTCGGCACACTTGGCATGCAGCCGAGAAAGGGCCAAGTCAGCCTGTCTGAAACAATCCCTTCTTGTAAAGACGAGGGCAAGATCGTCCGCATAGCAGAGGAGGGTGACGCCAGGCCCATAGTCAATAGTTAAGAGCCCCTCCATAAGGATATTAAAAAGGAGAGGACTTAATACGCTCCCCTAGGGCGTGCCATTTGAATGTTCGTAAAAATGCGAGGTGTGCTCCTGAAATCTAACCCCTGCAGAGCGATCCACAAAGAAGTCCCTGATCCATGATAAAAGCCTGCCTCCCACACCCCTGACTGCAAGGACAGCCAAAATAACAGTAGGGCTGGCCAGTTCAAAAGCCTTCTCAAGGTCGAGGAAGACGGCCATCCCCCTTCCCCCTCTCAGTTCCCCAAGGAAAGATGCGAGGCAGTGAGTGGCACTCCTACCATGGTGATAAGCGTATATCCTTGGGTGCAGTGGTCCCAGCCGCCAAGCGAGACGAGCCCGCACAACCCTCTCCGCCGTTTTAGCAATACAGCTAAGGAGGGAGATGGGGCGCATGGCAGTAGGATCTTGAGGCTTAGGAATCGGGTGAATAACAGCCGCCTTCCACGACCTTGGCAGACGCCCCTCAGACCACGAGAGGTTGATTAAATCAAGTAGGCGCTCACTGCCGCAATCTCCAACGTGTGATAGGATTGAATAGGTAATCCCGTCCAGTCCAGGCACAGAGTCCCCCCTGTGGTGCAGTGCTTTCAGAACCTCCCTGCTGGTGATGGGACAATCAGCTGGGTCTGGCCTATCATAGGCAGCCTGAACTGCCGTGGCACGAGAGGTGCATAGCTGAGCCTGCAGAATTTGGACGGATTGTGGGAGATTACTAGACGCAGAATGATCTGCGAAGTGCTGAGCGAGGCGGCTGGCCTCCGCGGCAGGATCAGGATGCGAGGGCGGACGAGGAAGACGTGGATCGGAGATGGACCTGATTCTCCTCCACATCTCCCTGAGTGTGGAGTGAGTGTCTAGGATACGACACCATCCAATCCATGCCTCCTCCTTGAGGCGGCGTTTCTCTGTGGTGACATGTCGTGTGACAGCAACCAGGTACCAACGGTGTGGAGATGTGCGACGCCGTCGGTACTGCCTGCATGCCGCATTGAGCCACCGGTTCAATTCCTTGACCCTGTCACAGTAAATCCAGCCGTCCCGATAGCACCTCGCGGATCGACGCTGTAGAGGGATAGCAAGAGAGGCAGCCTGTGAAAAGATACTCGCCACCTGATCTGCTCGTCTCTCGAGGTCTGAGGCGGGAGGAGATGCAGCAAAGGCCGCAGCTAAGGCTTGGGCAAATGCCACCCAGTCGGCCCTACGGAGGTCCCACCGCGGTGGAGGGGGCGGCGTCGGTGGGAGTGGAGCAGCTGGCAGAGTGACCTCTAGGGCAAAATGATCACTAGCAAGGTGAGGGTGCAGTGACCATGTTGCCGAGCCTGCAAGGGGGGAGGACACAAACGCCAAGTCCAGACGCCCCCCGTCAATGTGTGTGGCTTCAGTGGTGTCGTTCAATAGGGAAACATCACCCATCTCCTCCAGTATTAAAGAGATGTGTCGTCCTGCATCATTGGGCCGAAGAGGCGAAGAGAGCAGGGCGTGGTGGGCATTGAAGTCGCCCCCAATGTACACGGCCCCCCTGGCAGCTTGGGAGAAAAGTTCCCCCAACTCCAGGGTGCTCCTCTGGCTCCGGTATACATTGTATACCGTCAGGGGCGACGTCGCCAGATGGAGAACCACGCCCTGAACCTCCACATCAGGTCCACAGAAAGGAGGGGGCTCACAATCCGTCCACACGATGTGGTCCTGGACCAGAACGGCACATCCCCGTGTAACGCCACGAATATACGGGAGGAGATGGGTGGTGTATCCCGAGAGATGGAAAGTGGAATTGCTTGGGAGCAGGGTCTCCTGCAGGAGAATGACATGAGGGCGGTCCTTTGCGGCCGCTTCCTGCAAAAGGGGGAGCTTGCTCCGTGCTCCCACACAATTCCACTGGAGGAGCCTGAGAGAGGGGTCTACTGGCCGTCCGGCGACAGTTGCGGACGGTCGTTCTCCTGCAGCAGTGGTGAGGCCCTGTCCATCACTTTGGACCCAGATGGTGTTAGGGTTTGCCTCAAACGATGACGATGACGAGGCAGCTGTGCGGTAGAAGACAGAGCATTGGGAGGTCGTGGCTTGACCCTCTTTGACGGGCGAGCTGACCTGTGCAATGTGGGACGGGGTCGCCCTGCCGAACGAGCTGGGCGGTGAGGGGACAGAGGAGCACCTAGGCTCGCCATTTTCCTCTCGATCGCCTGGTCTACAAGGCGATTGGCAGCTTCAGCAAGGGGCTCTGTTGGGAGCGGGATGTCGAGGGTTAAGGCTACTGTCTTTGCTAGGGTCATCGCCAGCTCTGTGGCAAAGGTCCTGAGCTCCTCCATTGTAAACGAGATCACCGGAGGAGCAGGAGTGGGGGGTTGGCTGGGCACTGAGCTGGATGGTTGGTGCGGAACAGACGTTGGCGGGTGGTGGACTTCCGCCGTGGTCGCGCTCACAACGAGGGCAGAAGGCAAGGGTGGAAACTCCTGCTCGCTGAGAGCAGGTGGGCTTGAAGCAAGAGGGCGGCGCTGTTGTCCCCAGACGAAGGTGCCTGGGGGAGCTGGAGTGGCACTGGCGGTCTGCTGCTCTTGCACCCACGCAACCTGCCTCTCTCGGCCCTGGTTCACCTTCTTGACCCTCGCAGGGCAACTGGGGTGCCAGGCATGGTGTCGCCCTGAGCAATTGGGGCATCTTGCTGTTGTCGGCTCCCCTACCTTGAGCCGCTGCAGGCACTGCTCCGTGTCGTGTGCTCCACTGCATATCCCGCAGATGATGGGGCGGTTGCAGGTGGCGCGATGGTGGCCAAAACGATGACACCTGTAGCAGCGCAGTGGCTCGGGCGTGAAGGGGCGGAGATAAAACACCCCCCAATTGCCCAGGTCGACAGATTTCACTAGAGGTCCCCGTAGCGTCACACGGACCTGCAGCGTCTCCTCCCGCGTACGCTGATTTTGGCAGCGTACTGCCTCTTCGATGAGGTCGTGTTGGAGTAGGATATCCACTGGCATATGCTGGGGATATCCCATCACCACCGCCTTTGTTGTATGGCCGCCTTGGGGCAGCTCGACGATCTTGACGATCGGGGCCTCCTCCTCTGCCACTGCTTTCAGGCGAAGGTACGATCCCTCTTTGGTGGGGGTCAGCACACAGCTTTAGTCGCGACCAAAGCGATTCATGGCCACGAGGCCAGGCAGGTGTCGCTCCAGAGCCGCTACTGCGTCATAGCTGGTGCTGAATCCTTCCTAAAGAGGGACACGAAAGGCCGGGAAAGCAGAGTGTGGAGGCTGAGGAGCCGCGACTGTGACCGAGGGGCGTGCAGCGGGGGGAGGCCGCCAAGGCCCTGGAGGCTTCGATGCAGGTGGCGGTGCGTTTCCCTGCTGAGCTCGCCGTGTTTTGCGCTTCACAGGGCTGAAGCCTTCATCATCAGGAGGGGCAGCAGGTACAGCAGAAGGGGCTGCAGCTAGTGTATGCACCACTTGGGGTGGCTCATTATGGCCTGTGTCAGTGTTAGGACCCAAAGGAGCAGAAGGTGGCGTGGCAAGGTCAGGTGTCAGGCAGCAAGGAGCCTTGGGAAGAGGGGCAGCCTTACGGGTTGCACCAGTGGATGGTTTAATGGCAGGAGAAGCATCCAAAACTCCCTCCATCGCCTCATGTACACGTGCAACCTTGGCTGCACGTGTTGAAGTGGAAGGGGGGGATGAGGCGTCATTCTGAGGATTGGGAGTGAGCCTTGCAGGCCTGGAAGGGGAGGCGACAGGGGATTCGCCAGACGTCGACGAGCGAGAGCTGGCATCAGATAGATGCCGCTCCCGCTTCGCACCTGGCACAGTTGCAGGGCCAGAAGGCCGCTGCTTACAAGGCTTAGGAGAGGAGTGTGGGCCAGTAGTCCCGCCAGACGTCGATGAGCGAGAGCTGGCATCCGACAGACGCCGCTCTCGCTTCGCACCTGACACAGTAGCAGGGAGGACAGGCCTCTGCTTGGAAGGCAAGGGGAGAGCTTGCCCTGTGGGCCTAGGGACCTGGGTCCCCTTCATTGTCTCTGACAGACAGACACAAACACAAACACCCACAGACACCACTCACACACATATACCACACACCCACAAAAACAGACACACAAAAAGAAAAACACGGCAAAAAAAAAAGGCCCTACAGTAGAGGGGACCTATTGTGAGGTATGCCAGTGTGAGATATGTGAAAAGCGTGGCATTGCTTGGTAAGTCTGTGAAGTGTGTGTGTGTGTGTGTGTGTGTGTGTGTGTGTGTGTGTGTGTGTGTGTGTGTGGTAAGCTAGTATTTTTCCAGTAGCTCTTGCTTATCAGTTTATGTCTACATTTGACAAGTTAAGAATCTCTTGTATGTTATTTTTGCAATACATGTCCATATTACAGAGATGCAAAGAACATGTGAGCGAATATTATAATTATATCACTAAAGATGAATTGCTAGGAAGGCTGCTTAGTCGACGAGGATATAGCTCTTACACAATAAAGACTTCTGACACTCATATTACACTCAGTTTAACCTTGGATGACACCGTATGACATCCCATATAACACCCTCTTATATTGTATTATTGCTTTTGATATTATCACACCCTAAATTACATACAAGTACATCCTATAATTCACCTTATATTACACCCTTTATGATTACAATATTACACCACGCCCCATCCTCCTTCATCCCTATTCCTCCCAACCTTAACTTAAACCTAATGCTGCAAGTTTCGCAGCATAAGAGAGAGTCGAGTTACTTTACTTGGCTTTAGCTTTGTCCTTTAATATATTAGATTTAAAGTTCCGCCATGCATTAAAAACTTGTGGCTGGCTGCTTTTCTGGGTTAATGCGAAATTTGTCTCTAAACTTCGGGTGACGTACAGTTGTTTTTTTATGCGTTATTTTGGCTAGATTTTATTATTAATTTGATTTTATTTGTTAACTTGGCAAGGGAGTGTAATGTAACCATGGCTGATCAGTGTAAAAGATATACCATACTATCCATCTGGCTATGTATGTATCTGTCAATCAATCTGTCAATCGCCTTAATCACATGAGTTGCCACAATCCAATCACTTCCATATCACCATGTCCTATGCCAGTTGGTTGCCTTTTCTCCAACTCACCCCAGTCTCTCCTGCATTTCATCCTATCTGTCCTCATCCTCGGTCTTCCCCTCCTCACCCATTTATACCCTCCTAGTCAGTCTCTCATTCTCCACTCTCCCTAATAGTACCAGAAACAAATTAAAGGCACATATTATCACACAGAAAGGGTTATCGGATGATCATAGCACTTCAATTTACTTTTTGGAATTAATGAAGGTCCACCCTCGCTCCCAGATGAAGTCAATCACCAGGCCAGTGGAGGAGTTACTAAAGACTTACTGGTGTTAATTACTGAGGGGCCAGGGAGGTGCATTGGGTGGGATTAGTAACATGTTTCCTACTTAGTTCTTTCTACTACCAAACAGTTTAATCAGCTTGAAGGAAACCTGATGGTGAGGGATTGGTAATAAGCCTTTTATTTCATGTTTTCTACCACCAGACCATTTTATTCAGATTAAGAGAGGATTAGAAGGAAAATAGGTATTATCCTTTTTCATTACCGCCGCCAACGAGGATGTACGGAGGTTATATATTCACCTGTGTTTGTTTGTCTGTTTGTCTGTAAAATCTCACAAAGTTCTTCTCAGATTTAGATGAAATGTGGTAGATATGGGCAGTGGGTTAAGGAAGATTTGCACTGAGTTCGAACTGGATCCTTAAACTGTCGCAAGAATAAATCGTAAATATTATTTGCGATGGAGGTGTGCGTTCTCTGGGACTTTTAAAAAGGTCAAATTGGGACCGTAGAATTAAATGACTATGTGAGATCGTAAAAGTTTGTCTGGTAGGAAAGATCAATTGTTGCAACAAATCATTAAGTTCGTTGGCTATGGCGGAGGTATGGGCTTTCTGAGTGCTTTCTACTCCATTTATATTATGTTTTTGTAACTACCGTATGATTTCATTCAGTCTTTATAGTTCCAAAAGTCTCTAGATGAGTAAAATTCGCAGTCCACCATCTTAATGTCGTTTCTATCCATCCATCCATCCATTTATCCATCTATCTATCTATCTATCTAACTATTTATCTATCTGCCCATGAATCAGTCTATCTATCTACCTACCCGTCTATCTACCTATCTATCTATCTATCTATCCATCTGTCTATCTATCTACCTGCCTATTTATCCCAAAGGCAAATTGATATGGATTACTAACAAGTCATCTGTTAATTGGGAGTTCAATGCCCTGTTAGATCCATGTGCAATTTCCGCTTTAGTAAATACAATATTTTTTTTCTAATGAGAAGATTGTGATTATTTTTTATCATTTTAATTACCTGGCTCCTAATCCTTAAGAATATCCCAAGTGTAATGAGCTCTTGATTACCTGAAATTTGTCTATCATTCTGTCTATCTGTCTGTCTATCTATCTATCTATTTATCTATCTGTCTGTCTTTCTATATGTCTGTCTGTCTACTTATCCGTCTGTTTATCTCTGACTATCTGTGCCTGTCTGTCAGTCGATCTATTTATCTGTCAGTCTGTCCGTGTGTCTGTCTGTCAATCTGTCTTTTAATCTGCATTTCTGTCTGCCTTCCTATCTACCTATCTATTTATCTGTCTATCTGTCTATCTATCTATCGATCAATCTGTCAATGAAACACGACCTCTCTCTCTCTCTCTCTCTCTCTCTCTCTTTTCCTTTGTTGGTCCTCCAAAAGTTTTTTGTTTTTTCCACTCGACCCAACGTTTCAGATGGGTTAATTTTGCTTTTTACTTGGTTTGTGTGTGTGTGTGTGTGTGTGTGTGTGTGTGTGTGTGTGTGTGTGTGTGTGTGTGTGTGTGTGTGTGTGCGCGTGTGTGTGTGTGTGTGTGTGTGTGTGTGTGTGTGTGTGTGTGTGTGTGTGTGTGTGTGTGTGTGTGTGTGCTTTTTCCATGGCCGTTTTCTCTACTATACACCGTCGGCTTTTGCTGTTTTGATGCTTCCATTTTTTCTCTCTTTTTTTTTTTTTCCCCCCTTGTGGTAAGTTTCCTCTTTCCCGAAGTTTGTATGGCCCGCTGAGCAGGTCCAGTCAGTTCGCCATTCTCTCTCTCTCTCTCTCTCTCTCTCTCTCTCTCTCAGCATTTTTTTTTCTATACATTGATGATTACAACAAAGAATTACTTTTTTTTTTTTAGTTCAATATTCAAAACACTAAAATCTAGGTTTAATATTATACCATAGTCCCTTTCCTAGTAAAATATTCTAGGCATGATATTTCAAGGATAATATTACTTTCTTGATCTAATATTCTCTTTACTTTCTGGATGTAATATTCCTCTTGTCCTCCTCTGCTATTTTCCAAGAGAGAAGATGAGGGAAGATTTGGTGCACAATACTGAATATTTCTTGGCATTATTTAGGAGAGAGAGAGAGAGAGAGAGAGAGAGAGAGAGAGTCAGGATGACGTTGGGTAAGGTTGACTTTGAGAGCGATAGGAAGAGCAAGGTAGATAAATTAATAGATACACACACACACACACACACACACACACACACACACACACACACACACACACAACGAAACGATCCCTCCTCCATAATGATATACGTAATGGGAAAGTGTGAATCAATTGACGAGATAATGAAGCTTCGACACAAAGTTTCGAAGCAGCCAAAGTCCGCCTCCCCCCATTCACGAAAAGTTGCATATGAGAACAATATTTGAAGCCTGGGTGAGGACAGGAGGGGTACTAGGAGAAACAAGAGTGAGAGAGAAGCATTTATCATCATCATCATCATCACCATCATTTACATTCTTAATATTTTGACATAATTAACATCAACACTGACATCAAGCTGCCCCTCCTTGTGACGATTTTCATCTTTTAAGAAATGAAATGGAAGACAAGCCAAGAGGAGAAGGAGAATGAGGAGGAGAATGAGGAGATGGTTTATGTGTAAGGGAGGAGGAAAGGAATAAACAGGAGGGGAAAAGGAAAAACGAAAAGCAGGAGGACTGTCTTTAGAGGCAGAGGTGAAAGCAGAAAGGGAAAGAGGCGAATAGAGAGAGGGTAATTGAAAGAAGCGTGGAAAAAAGCAGAAGATTAAACAGCGGAAGAGAGGAAGAGGAATAGAGGGAGAGAAAAGAAGGAGAGGAGAGAGGAAGAAGGGGAGGAGAGAGGCAGAGAGGAAGAAGGAAAGAAGAGAGGAAGAGAGAAAGAGGAGCCTCATCAATTAGGTGAGAGGGGAGCGAGAGGAAAAAGTGAAGAGGGAGGAAAGAAGCGAGAGAGAAGAGGGGATAGAGAGAAGAGGAGAGGGTAGAGTGGGGGAGGGAGGAGGGAAAGAGTTAAGATGAGAGGAGAAGACATCTCTGGGTGAGGAGAAAGATCAAGCCAGCCATCTAAGCGACACTGGATCCCGAAGTGTGTTTCAATTCTCCGTTCAGAGTCCATGAAGGGAGAGAGAGAGAGAGAGAGAGAGAGAGAGAGAGAATGCAACGCTGTGCGAGAGCGAGGCCTAGAAGAATATGTGCCTAAAAAAAAAGAATAATATATTGATGGGAAGCTTGGGGTAGGAATATATAGGCGAGAAAGAGAGAGAGAGAGAGAGAGAGAGAGAGAGAGAGAGAGAGAGAGTGAGTCAGACCGACAGAGAGATAGACAGATTGAAAGGTAGATAGACATAGACAGACAGATAGATAAATAGAAAGATAGAAAGGCTGATACATCGATAGGCAGACAGATAGGCAGACAGACTGACAGACAGGCAGACAGGTAGACAGGGAGACAGAAGGATAGGCTGCTTGGACAGACAGCCAGGCAGACAGATAGACAGACATGTAGACAGACTGAACTGCTTGGCACGGGCGTGGGGTGTGAAGGGCAAATATTATTCCATTAGTGAGGTGGTGGGAAGTGAAGCTGCAGAGATGGACAGTATGTTATGCTGGTGACGGCGATAGAAAGATGCAGGGAAGGATAGATTTATGGGTAGAGACGCATGGCGGGATGAATATTAGATAGACAGATAGACTGAGACAGAGAGACAGGAAGGCATGGAGATAGATATGTAGGTAGATACACAGGCTAGGAGGGGTGGAGGGAGAGAAGGAGGGAAGGGATGAGAGAGAGAGGCAAAAATGACACGAAGGGAGAGGGACAATTTGACAGGAAGATCCTAGAAGAGTCAGGCAGGGTGAGAGGCAGGTACAGGCAGGTAGGCAGACTTACAGATGGAGAAAAGATGATGAATTAAGAGGCAGAGACAGCCAGACATTAAAGGAGGCAGACAGGTGGGAAGGCGAGCAGAGAGGCAGACAGGTGTGCCGGCAGGAAGGCAGGCAGGTAGAAAGGCAGGTAGGTATGGAGCAAGGTAAGAGTTAGGCAGAAGGAGAGGAAGATAGAAAGACATGCACATAGGGAGTCAGAAAAGCAGGCAGAGAGGTAGGCAGAGAGGGAGACAGGCAGGTAGGCAGGTAGGTAGACAGGCGGGCAGGAAAGAAGAAAAGAGGAGACCGGTACGGTGAGAGGCATCAAGAATTTAGTAACAAAAAAGTTCATCCTGATTTCACACTGACACAGCAACCATAGATAGACAGATGGATAGATAGATAGATAGATAGATAGATAGATAGATAGATAGACAGATAGATAGATGGACTGATAGGTGATATACTAATCTTAAGAACTGCTGGATGAATAGATAGATAAAATTAAATATGTCACGAGATTGCTATATAAACAGGTAAAGGTTTAGCTCAGATATACATACTCGAGAACACACACACACACACATACACACACACACACACACACACACACACACACACACACACACACACACGGCAAAGCTCATTTCTTCGTAAACTCCCATGTGACACAGTACTCTTTTGTGTGTGTGTGTGTGTGTGTGTGTGTGTGTGTGTGTGTGTGTGTGTGTTTACCATGATTGATTTTGTGCGCATTTATTGTTATAAGAGAGCGAGCGAGAGAGAGAGAGAGAGAGAGAGAGAGAGAGAGATTCTTAATATCTTGCTACCCTAATCATTCTCGTCATTCTCCACACACATCACTCAAGACCTCCCCAGGCTTCCACATCAAATACTCTTCCTCTTATCTGTTATCTCTCCCTATCTACTCTCTGGCAAATACTTATCACTCTGTCTCTGTTTCTACTGATGTTCACACTTATGCTCACTCCCACACTCTCACACACTCCTACTCTCTCACACTGATTCCCACATAGATGTATACACACTTTATCGCACATGCATATCTCTTTATTCTCTCTCTCTCTCTCTCTCTCTCTCTCTCTCTCTCTCTCACACACACACACACACACACACACACACACACACACACACACACACACACACACACACACACACACACACAAGCTCCCACTCATACACAGTCACTCATTCATTCGCACTTGTAAATTCACATTCATATTGGCACTAATTCTCTCTCTCTCTCTCTCTCTCTCTCTCTCTCTCTCTCTCTCTCTCTCTCTCTCTCTCTCTCTCTCTCTCGTCCATCAATCCTTTCTCCACTTTAACGTCTTTCCCCCCTCCCCTCCCCTCCCTCCTCTCCCCTCCTTCCCCTCCTTTTCCCTCCTCTACCTCCCCTCTCCATTTTCCACTGTAAACTTGTCTTCCCTTTTCTCCCCTCGCCTATCAGCTCCCCTTAGATTGCCTTTCCTCGTTTCTCCCCCCCCTCCCCTCTCTCTCTCTCTCTCTCTCTCTCTTTTCCTTTTTTAAGTTTATGCCTTGCCTCTTTCTTGCTGGAGAGAGAGAGAGAGAGAGAGAGAGAGAGAGAGACGTGGAGCCAGTGAGAAAGGTGAAGACGAGAATAGAACTGAGACCCATTAAAGAGAGACTAGATAAGGGAGGAGGGAGGGAGCAGAGGGACAGAGAAAAGAACAGCGGCTGAGGGATAGAGAGAGCAACAGAAAGGACAGCGACAGAAAGCCATAAATAGAAAAAGACGTGGACTTCGAGAGAGAGAGAGAGAGAGAGACGGATATACAAAACAGGAAAGAGACAGCACCTGGGACACAAAATTAGAAAAGAGATAGAGACAGAGACTGAGACTGAAAAAGACACTGACTGAAAGACAGAATAGAATAAAAAGACGACCGAGACAGAAAAATAGATAATGACAGCGACAAAGAGACAGAAACTGAGAAAGAGGCGAGTGAGAGACAGAAATATAATGTAAAGGAGATCTCGAAATACGAAAAATAGTGAATGAATGCGGCAAATAGAAAAGAATAAAATGAGAAAGACACAGAAAGAGAATAATAAGCTAGTGAAATACAGAAATAGAGGAAAAAAAACTATTGAGAGGCAGAAAAAAAACGAAGATGCAGATAGTTAATAAAACTGAGACAATTAATGTAGACAGATAGACAAAAATTTAGCAGACACATTGACAGACAAAAGAAATAGACATAGAGTTGATGAAACAGAAAAGGGGTATAAAAATGAACGATAAAATTACAAGACAAGAAAGAAATAAACAAAAAAAGAATTTGAAGGTAAGCAGTACAAGGAAGAGGGAGAAAGTAAATAAAATAGAGATATAGAAGGGAAGATATTTTATTTGTTTTAAAACAACATAAAGAATATTTTATCTAAAGGAACAGGAAGAAGATATACAATTTAGATGAAAGTTAAGAATGAGATAGGCTAGGTTAGTACGGGAGGAGGAGGAAAAAAGAACTTGGAGTTAGTAAAGCAAAATTAAATGAGAGAGACAGACAGACAGACAGATAGACAGACAGACGGACAGACAGAGTCAGAGACAGAGACAGAGGTGAAGTAGCTACAACTTATGACAGACATAACGAAGAAAACAAAAATAAAAGTTTACTGAACACTAAAACAGTAAATGAAAAGTAAACAAGAGAGAGAGAGAGAGAGAGAGAGAGAGAGAGAGAGAGAGAGAGACAGACAGACAGACAGACAGACAGAGGCAGAGACACAGACGGAAAGAGAATGAGGGAGGAACAAAGATAAGGAAATAATACAGATAAGAATCAAATCAAACGTTCTATATATTCAGAGGCTTTGAAGATAACATGAATACCTCCACTGATAACACCGATAACTCTGCCGTGATTACACATGAACCAATGCTGACCAGGTATTGAACTGATGTATAGAAAGGTGAATTAGTTTGAATCCTACTTTTCATCCACTTTCAAAATGTTACGACACTTAAATAGACGCTTATACAATGCTTACGTACACACACACACACACACACACACACACACACACACACCACACACACACACTACTGTTATAACTTTTTTTTTTTTTTCAAATAAAAGGTAGCCTGTATCATAAATTGACGAACTTTTGTTTAAAAACAAAGGAAAACAAACTTACTCCTTTGTTAAAAAAAAGATAACCCCCAAATAAAAAAAATGGATTAACATATATTTAACGTTACCACACGCAATTTTTATCACATTCTTAATCTTTATATAGATTTCGAATAACTTTATAGACTTGCACAGAAGATTTTAAAATCGCATAGAACTTTCTAGAACAGTCTGTAACGTTCTAGTATGGTTTAACATTGTTTAGAACATTCTAGAATAATCTAAATATTATAAAACGGGACGCAGTTTTCAGCATCTAATATCTTCGCAGTTTGCAGGTGAACAGTCAGCAAAATAATTGCTTAGTGTGTTACTGTTATATATTAAATATTTTTGTTTTTCAGATAAGCATGATGTCGCACAAAAGAAATGATACTATCGTACAGAAGAACAAGGATGTCTGGACCAGTAAGTTGGTGTGGTTCCAGCAGTCACATAGAAGAGGAATTGTGCCTTTAGAAGAATCTTTATTAGAAGAAAAATGCAGAATGCCAAACCAAATGCAAGTTGTTGGACGTTACTTAATTGTTTCTTGGAGCAAAATTCAAATTTAGAAAAGAGCAAATAGTCGAAATTTCCAAAGATGTTACAAAATTATGGGAGAATAAATTGAACTTTCCATATGTGTCAGATCAAGCAATACAGGCAAGGCTTGACAAGGTGCTAAAATCTTACGATGATGTAAATGGTCAATGGTTATCCACTGATGATAAACAACTCTACCACCTACAAGTGCAAAGCAAAGGAGAAGTACGGTACTCTACAGGTCAAGTTGCAAGTAAGGAAACCATTCACCCTCAAAAAAAAAAAAAAAAAAAAAAAAAAAAAAAAAAAAAAACGAAAACTGCCTAATGAACCTATTTTACTATCAACATCTTACGATCTTTCATCTAGTGGTAGTTGCACTGAATCTGATGACAGCGACTATAAGGATGATGAGGCTAATCATCCACCAACCAGAAAACACAACAGAAATAAAGTTGCAAATAACTTGGTGACATCTGCTGGAGTATCGACAAATAAAGCTGCTAAAATTTGCAAACAATTGTCACAAGATGGTACTGACATTCCAGCTCCAAGTCAAGCAGCAATTTACAATTCAATATACAAAGAGGCTGCTACACTGAAGGAGGAAATGATTGAAAAGTTACAGTTGGAAACATGGTCTTTATATTTCAATGGAAAGCGGATTGATGAAAATGAGTACCAGGTAGCACTACTTAAAAATGAAAGAATCAAAATAAAATTGGATGCACTGCATTTGGAAAATGGCAAGGCTGAAACTATTGCTGAAGAAATTGAAAAGTTATTGTTGAATACAACTTAGGGTATACAATCAAAATGATCATTGTTGATACAACTAGAGTTAACACTGGGAAAAAGAGTGGAGTTGTTGTCAAATTATAACAAATGTTCTCGGATAAGAGTTTCAAAAAACCACAATTTATCGGTTGTCAGGTGTGACACCACCAATTCTCCAAACATCGAATATCCATTTGTGTCTCAACTAATAAAGAATTATGAAAAACTAAAAACACAGTTTGTTAATGGAACCGAAGAGATCCATCATAAGTCAGAATGGAGAGATGACATGAAGTTTTTGTACCATTTAATACGAGTGTTTAAATTCTTTGAAGAAAGGGGGCATTTTCCTTTGATTAACTTTTACAAAATTCCAAATACCAGTAATGCAAGGTGGAATTCAAGAGCGATTCTCGCCATCCTTGCATTCATTCTTATACCTACAACAAGGAAGACTTTGGAGAAGATACGCAGATTCATTTCGAACCGGTATGAATGGGCAGAGTACTTGTTTACTAATCATATGTACAGTACAATGAAAATGACTTCAAGAACTTGTTGGAACTATTGAAACCTTACAAAAGAGCACTAAACTCATTGCAGAATCACTGGAAGCAGGAGCCATCCTTACTCAAGATACCAAGAAGTAATCAGTGTGCAGAACGTGCAATCAAAGTGATGCAGGAACTTTATGCTGCCTGCAGAAACAAAACCAAACTGCAACTTAGAATTATTCGAGGTAATAAACAGTGATTTTAAGTATTATTGTATTTGTATCAGCTCTGTTTATTATTATTATTATTTTTATTATTATTATTATTATTATTATTATTATTTTCATCATCATTATTATTATTATTATTATTATTATTATACATGTAAATATACACTTGCAAAAATCGAATTTTTTAGTTCGGGGTGACCTTTTTTAAAACTGAGAGAAATAAGGCTTTTTCTGTGTTTTTAAGAAAAGTTCATCGACTTGAGGTATAAGAACACAAGGTTGTAAAAAAGTTATAAATAGGCATCATCATCCACACGTCCTAGTACGGTAGGATGAGATAGGGTCCAGAGAAGCAGAAAAAAAAAAATGGATAAAAATTATGAGATGATAACCAAAATCTGCCCAAATAAATGAGCTACACTCCCATTCACTCACCAATCAAGCCCCTGGAATCCTGACTTTACATGGTAGATACAACTTTGTCCACAAAGAGCCTCAAGTCCATTTATCCCGTAAGAGGTGGCCACAAACAAATCACATCCATGTCGCCCTGTCCCCTGCCATTACACTGCCCTCTCCCCAACTCACACACCCTCACTCATATACCTCTCCATTCCATCCCCCCATCTAATCCTCGGTCTCCCCTTCCTTCTCTTCCCCTCCATCTATCCGACTAAATCAATTCCACGATTATGTTCAGAGATGCCAACCTCTAATCATACACTTCTCCATACAAAATTCATCCATCCAGCTCGATCGCTTGTCAGGTCACTTTCCTCCTTAGCTCTTATGATCTTTTGTCCCTAGCACCTCTTCCTTAGCGATTTATTTTTTAATCCGGCTGGGTGATATCAATTTGTGCTTTACTAATGCTGGTGATGTTATAATGATAGAAGACGAGAGTAATGTAAAAGCAAAATAAATCCCTTAGAAAGAGGTGTTAGGGAGCTTCCTTAACTGACGAGAATACGCGACTCAAGCACTCATTTACCACGTAAGTCCACCTTCTAGCCTTACTGCATTCTCCATAACTAAATTTATATAACTTCACCTTCACACAATATTCCGGTTATTTCTATTTCCCAGCCAAGAAATACAATTATACTAAGTTAAATTCAGTATCATTTAACTATACTGCTCCCCCCCTCCCCCCCCCAAAAAAAAATAAATAAATAAATAGCACCCACACCACACATAAAAATGAAGCATAGAGCGTATACTTTCAATATTGCAATATATATGTTTTTTTTTCAATATTTAAATAAGCGCTGTTTTTACTTGATAAACTCAGAGCAATGTTGTGTACTTGGTGTTGCAAGAAGAGAATTTTTACCATTATTATTATTATCATTATAATTATTATTATTATTATTTATTTATTTATTTTATTATTATTTGGTGGTAGGTGTGAGGCACTCACCGTCCACTCACTCCATGTAGTGCTGTTCTCGGGTGTCTGCCCTTTCCTCTCCTCCATCTTTCGTTCTTTTCATCCTCTTCTGTCTTTCTTTCCTTCATTCTTCCTTTTCCTTCTGCCTGTGGGTGACTCTACACTGAGTGACAAGCCAAATTGTTTCCTGTACACCAAGAAACCATTTACTAGGCTGAGTAGTAACCATATAACCAAATTTTGGCGCCTGGTTATTTAGTGGGTAATTACGGTGCTCCAATCGGATTGAGTCGGCGAGGGTTTATATCCAAGGAATGGTTGGGGTTCATTGTTCATGTAATGCCACTCAGGGATGGAGGCTGGTAACTCTCATCTTAAATGTTCAGGACCAACTTGCCTAACCCCTGGCTCCTACTCTCCTCATGGGGGCAACGTAGGACTGGATGATGGATGGATGGATGGATGGATGGATTATTATTATTATTATTATTATTATTATTATTATTATTCTATCTATCTATCATCCAAACCTACGTTGCCCAATTAGGAGCGTAGGAGCCCCGGGCTAGGCAGTTGGTCCCGACATTTAAGATGAGAGTGACTAGCCTCATTCATCCCTGAGTGGCATTACATGAGCAATCAACCCCAGCCACCCCTTGGATATAAACCTTCACCGGCTCAATCTGATTGGAGAGCAATAATTACCCATTAAACCACCAGGCGCCAAAATTTGGTTATACAGTTACCACCCAGCGTAGTAAATGGTTTCCTGGTGTACAATAAACCGTTTGGCTTGTAACTCAGTGTAGAGTCACCCACAGGCATAAGGAAGAGGAAAGAATGAAGTAAAGAAAGATGGAAGAGAGCGTGTAAAGTCATCCACAGGCAGAATTAAGAGGAAAGAATGAAGGAAAGAAAGGCAGAAGAGGGAGTGTAAAGTTACCTGTAGGCAGAAGGACGAGGAAAGACTGAAGGAAAGGAAGACAGAAAAGGACGGAAGGAAAGAAGGATGGAGGAGAGGAAAGGGCAGACACCCGACAGCAGCACTACATCTAGTGAGTGGATGGTGAGTGCTCCCACCTACCACAATTTTATTATTATTATTATTATTATTATTATTATTATTATTATTATTTTTATTATCATTATTATTATTATTATCATCATTAATATCATTATTATTATTATTATTATCCAGTCTGACTTCTCTAATAGTTCCGCCCTGCATGTGGTTTATTATATTCACACACACACACACACACACACACACACACACACAGAGTTGCGTCAAGCCATCCATCTCTATCGTAACTGACCGAAAAGGCGTCAAGGTGAAAAAAAAAAAAGTATATATATATCAAGGTGAAGGGAAGTGACACCAAAACACCTGGGCCCTTGCGTGAATACCTGAGCCCTTAAAGTGTACACTTGAGCCAGTATGTGTACACCTGAGTCCATAAGTGTACACCTGAGTCCATACGTGTACACCTGAGCCCTTACTTTTACACCTGAGCCCTTGCTTGTACACCAGAGCCCTTGAGTGAACTCCTGAGCCCTTACATGTACACCTGAGTCCTTCAGTTAATCTTATGAAAAGGAAGGAAGGGAGATTTGTGAGTGGCCTTGGTAGTGAGCGGTTGTCATTATGTTTTCTAACTGTGTGTGTGTGTGTGTGTGTGTGTGTGTGTGTGTGTGTGTGTGTGTGTGTGTGTGTAGACAGAGAGTAGGCCAGCATGCCCTCCAGTACAAGTTTCTCTATCAACACCAATCTACGTGCACAGTACACATTACACTTCCATTTCCAAAATTTAAAAAATCATGGTAGTACTACATGTGGCCTCGGAGTCCCCAGGGGGGAGGACCATAAATGCCCCCACCTTCAGCCCCTCTCCCGGTGACGACTCGAGCCGCCTGGAACCACTGTCTGACTCTCTTCTTCATTTCTGCAACATTCTCGGCCTTTCCTCCAACTTTCGCTCTGTTGAGCACCACCTCTCCTCTAAACCTCACCTTTTTTTTCTAACTGAGACTCAGCTGTCTGAAGCAACTGACAGCAGACCCTTTTCTGTATCCACCTACTTTCTCTATACTCATTTCGCACCCGAAGGTGGCTGTTGTGTATATATACGCAACGACTTATCTTGTTCTCGCGTTCCTGAACTCGATTCTACTGAATTCTCTACACTCTGGCTTCTGCTTTCCTGTCATTCTCTGACTAAATATATCTGCGCTGTTTACTCATCTCCTAATTCTACTGACTATCAAAAATTCTTTAATTATCTTACTTCTACGATGGAACACATTCTATCCTTATCTCCTTTCTCTGAAATCTCCATTCTAGGAGATTTCAATGTTCACCACCACCTTTGGCTCTCCTATCCTTTCGCTGATCCACCTGGTGAACTAGCCTACACCTTTTCTACCCTTAATGACCTAGAGCAGCTTGTACAGCACCCTACCCGTATCCCTGACTGCCTCAGAGAGAGGTCCAACATACTTGATCTCTTCCTCTCTACTAATCCTTCTGCTTACACTATTAAACTTTTCTCTCCGTTGGGCTCCTCCGATCACAACTTTATCACCTTAGCCTGTCCTGTCGCTCTGGTACAGCCTGTGGACCCTCCAAAGAAACGTCCTCTGTGGCACTTTGGAGCTGCGGATTGGGAGGCCCTCAGGCAGTACTTCTTTGATTTTCCCTGGAATGATTATTGCTTCCATGGCCGGGAGCCATCTGAGTGTGCCTTGTGCATTACGGAGGTTATTCTCTCCCAGATGGAAGCATACATTCCTTTCTCATATCCTCTGACTAATGCAAGAAATCTTTGGTTTAATCACGCTTGTTCTGATCCTGTCCGTAACAAGGAGGGGGTCTATAAAAGGTACCGGAGCCAACCCACCCCTGAATCACATCTTTTATATGTTTCTGCCCCGAAACGTGCTAAATCTGTTCTTCGCCATGCTAAAAATAATTTCATCCGTACTAAATGCTCTCAACTCTCCAACTCAAATTCTTCCCACTCCTTCTGGCACCTTGCCAAAAACCTTTCTAACAACTTTACCTCATCATCTTTCCCTCCTCTTTTCTACTCTGATGCCTCTGTAGCTATTTCTTCTACTGATAAAGCAGATCTCTTCACTCAGACTTTCTCCTCCAATTTCACCTTATATGATTCCGGTGCAGTTCCTCCCTTACTTACCCCGTCTGACTTCCTCATGGCTGACATTGAAATTTCTTCAGATGATGTATTTTCTGCCATCACAGGCCTCAATACCAATAAGGCATATGGGACTGATGAACTCCCTCCTGTTGTTCTCAAGAACTGTGCTTCTGTGCTTACACCCTGCCTAGGCAAACTCTTTCACCTTTGTCTATCAACTTGTACCTTTCCTTCTTGCTGGAAGTTTGCTCTCAATCAGCCAGTCCCAAAGAAGGGTGACCATTCCCAACCCTCTAAATATCGTCCAATTCCTTTAACATCCTGTATCTCAAAAGTTTGCGAGTCAATTCTTAAGAGAAAAATTTTAAAGCATCTTTCCTATCACAACCTTCTTTCTGATCGTCAGTATGGGATCCGTCAGGGACGCTCCAACGGCGATCTTCTCACCTACCATTCAGACTCCTGGTCATCCTCCTTTCGGGAATTTGGCGAAAGCTTTGCCATTGCACTTGACATCTCAAAGGCTTTCGATCGAGTCTGGCATAAATCTTTAATTTCCAAACTGCCCTCTTACGTTTTGTATTCTTCTATCTGTGCCTTCATCTATAGCTTCCTTTCCGGTCGTTCTATAGCTGCTGTTGTAGACGGCCATCGTTTTTCTCCTAGATCTATTAACAGTGGTGTTCCTCAGGGCTCTGTCCTATCACCAACTCTCTTCTTTTTATTCATCAATGATCTTCTAAGCTGTACATCTAACCCTATCCACTCATACGCTGATGACTCCACCGTTTACCTTTCCATTCGGTTCCCGTAATGTCCATGTCAGCAGTTACTTCAACAAACAAAGGATGAGGCTATGGCACACCTAATGTCTGACTTGGCTCGTATGTCTGACTGGGGTAAAAATAATGTTTTTTTTTTTTTTAATGCATCAAAGACTCAGTTTTTACACCTGTCAACCTGACAAAATCTTTCACAGGTATACCCACTAATGTTTAATAATATTCAGCTTAATCTTGCATCATCATTGAACATGCTTGGGGTTTCATTTACTCGGGACTTATCTTGGAAAGACCATACTAAATCTCTTGTAAAATCTGCTTCCAAGAGATTAGGTGTACTAAGGCGACTCAGTTCCTTCTTTACCCCTGCACAATTGTTGACTCTATACAGGGGTTTTATATCCACCCCTGTGTGGAGTACAAGTCTCATGTGTGGGGATGCTCCCCACATACAGCTATTCTCAATAGAGTGGAGTCAAAGGCTTTTCGTCTCATTAACTCTCCTCCTCTTACTGGCTCCCTTCAACCTCTGTCTCTTTGTCGCACTGTTGCATATTTATCTCTTTGCTATCGCTACTTCAATGGTCACTGCTCCTCTGAACTGTCTGCATGTATTCCTCCACCTCTACGACGGGCGCGTAGCACCCGTCTGGCAGCAAAACTCTCATCCCTTTTCCGTCCAACTCTGTAATGCAAGAGTTAACCGTTACTCCCAGTCCTTCATGAATGCAACAGGTCAGCTCTGGAACTGTCTCCCTCTGTCTGTATTTCCTGCTTCCTATGATCTCCAGTCTTTCAAACGCAGTGTGTCCAGGCATCTCGAAGTGATCGGATTTTGAATTTGGCTCTCTCTTGTATTTTGTTTTTCTCTTGGAAGGAACAATAATTGCAGGCTCGCGGCCTTTGGTTCCCTGTTCCTTGCGTTAAAAAAAATGATGTGTGTGTGTGTGTGTGTGTGTGTGTGTGTGTGTGTGTGTGTGTGTGTGTGTGTGTGTGTGTGTGTGTGTGTGTGTGTGTGTGTGTGTGTGTGTGTGTGTGTGTGACAAAAAACGGTATGCAAACTTGAAAACGAAAAATAACATCCAGTCAAACTCCATCTCTTAATGCAAGAGAGAGAGAGAGAGAGAGAGGGAAGCGGTAGGAGACAGGCAGGAGGAAGGAGGAGAGCTGTAAGGGGAAAAGAAAGGGGGGAGAGACAGGGGGAAGGGGGTTAAGGAGAGAGAAGGAGGGGGAGAGGGGTAAGGCAGGAGGAGAACGGGTGGGGAGGAAGGGACGCCTGGGGATGGAGGTGGGGGGGAGAAGAGCAGGTAGGCGAAGGAGAGGGGAGGAAATGGAAGTGAGGAGGGAGAAAATGATGTGGGTGGGGCAAGAAGGAGGGGAGGGAGGGGGGAGGCGGGGGAGAGGAGGGGACAGGACAGGACAAGAGCTTATGTTCCCAGTCAGTATATTCCAGTAATTTTCTTTATATTAATTTCCAGTCATCTCTTATTTTGCCATAGTCCTTCGTCCATAAAAGAAACCCCTGAGGATTCTTGAAAAATTAACTATAGAAGAAAAACACTAAAACAGAGAAGCAAGCAACTAGACCTTTCTCTCTCTCTCTTTCTCTCTCTCTCTCTCTCTCTCTCTCTCTCTCTCTCTCTCTCTCTCTCAGCAAGGTACAATTACATATACACAAAACACTGAAAGCTAAAAAGGATTCATTTGTAATTAGCAAAAAAAAAAAAAAAAGAAAAGAAAAAAAATAAAGTGGTGAAGAAAGTAATATACTTTTTGAGACAAGCTACTCACCTCCAAACAGGAAGAACCGGGAGGGACCTTGATACCGATGATGATGATGATCACTAATAATCACGGTATTCCAGGCAAACGCTTGTCACAGTTATCTTCTGGTTCGCAGTTGTTTCGTCATGTTGATTCGTACTACATGGCCCTCTACTCGAACAGTGTCTCTCTTCACTAAGCAACGTTTTTACGGATGATTTCGACTCAGCGCTTATAAGGAACTCCAGTCACCAGGAAAACGTTTATGAAGATCAGTCACACTCAGTAACGTTTAATAGAAAAACCAAAGTCACTTCAGTAAGCAACGTTTATAAGGAACTCCACATTCAGTTCACTAAGCAATGTTTAACTCCACATAGTTTGACTAAACAACGTTTGGTTATGAGGATCTGTACACGATTACTTAATCAAGAAACGCTTGTTTGTAAAGAACTTTGCACAGTCACTTGTCCAAGAAACGTTTATTTGTAAGAATTTCATGCAGGTCACTTCACTAAGAAAACGTTTACTCCAGTCACTACACTACGCAACATTTATAAGGAACGCCATACAATTATTTCACCAACCAACATTTATGAAGAACTCCACGCAGTCACTTCAGTTAATGTTTAAAAGGAACTAACTTCACACATTCTCTCACCAATCATCTCCAGGCAATGGTAAGGCACAGAGTCGCGCTTCCTCACTGACCAACAGCACAACATAAACTTAACGCCCTCAAGGCCTGAGCTTCACACCGGCTTCCACACTGCACCACATTTACACGCCCATTAAAGTTCGACGATACTTACTTTACCATATATTTTACATATCTACAGCTGTTAGAAAGGAAAGTAGCCTAAAACCAAATTCCTGTATCATAAACGTGGAAAAAGATGGAAAAGAGTGTTTACGTGTCAGCAAAAAGAGATATATAAATCGAACTCGAAAAATCTGTACGGTGAAATCCATTGTTGCATGCTGTGGTGAGGAGCAGGAAGACGAAAGGAAAGGGGGTAGGAAAGCGGGAGGAGGGAGGGGAAGAAAAGGGAGGGGAGGGGGGAGGGGGAAGGAGGGGGAGACTATGATGGAGGGGACAAGGAAGGGGACAGGAAGTGGAGGGAAGAGAGAGTTGGGTAGTTTGGGGGGTTGCCTGATGGCTGATGATCTCTTGTAGATTTCTCTACTACTTTTTTAACTACCTCAGCATCAATTCTATTTAATCCCCCATCCTGCTTCGTAAATAATACACTTGTTGATAAATGTGGGGCAGATAGATAGCTTTGGATAGTGAGTTAACGGTGTGAAGACTATTATTGTTAAAAATAGCAAACTATAAACTAGACAACACGTGATTCAAACTTAGCCTAGCTTGTTCTACCACCTGCCTCCTCCCCCCCCTCTCTCTCCCTGAATAAATTGATGAGGTTTTGGCAAAAGTTTGGTCCCTCTACGGGTAAGTTCTGTCTATTAATTTCGCCTCTAATTATTTTTTTCCATCTATTACAACTTGATTAAGGGCATGTCACTCCACCTGAAAGAGAGAGAGATAGAGAGAGAGGGGGGGGGGAGCAGACATCTCTCCCCTATCCACCATTCCTTCCGACCATGATATGAATGTGAGGTATGTCAGTATGAGATATGTGAAAAGCGTGGCATTGCATGGGAAGGCTATCAAGTGTGTGTGTGTGTGTGTGTGTGTGTGTGTGTGTGTGTGTGTGTATGTGTGTGTGTGTGTGTGTGTGTGTGTGTGTGTGGTAAGCTTTTATTTTTCCAGTATCTATTCCGTATCAGTTTATGTCTACATTTGACACGTTTGGAGTATCTGTATGTTATCTTTGTAATGCATATCTACTGTATTTTACAGAGGTCCAAATGGCATGCGGGCGAATATTAAAATTAACTCGCTAAGGATGAGATGCTACGAAGGCTTCTTAATCGACGAGGATATAGCTTTTACACATTAGAGACTTTTGACACTCATATTACATTCAAACGCTGTATGACACCGCATGACACCCCATATGACACCCTCTTATATAGTATTATTCTCTTTATTATCATCACACCCTAAATTACATAAATTACACCCTATAAATCACCTCAAATTACACTTTCATGATTACATTATTACACCACAAACCATCCACCTCCATCCCTATTCCTTCCAACCTTAACTTAAACCTAATGCTCGAAGTTTCGCTGCATAAGAGTGAGTCGAGTTACTTTACTTGGCTTTAGCTCTGCTCTTTAATATATTGGCTTCAGAGTTACGTCATGCATTAACAACTTCTGTCTGGCTGCTTTTCTTCCTTACTGCATGACCCGCTCTGCCTGGCTTTGCGAAATTTATCTCAAAACTTCGGGTGATGTAGTTATGTTTTTTTTCTTCGTTATTCTGGTTAGATTTTATTAATTTGACCTACTTGGTAAATTGGTTAGGGTGTGTGATGTCACTGCGGATAATCATTGTAAATGGCATACTATCTATCCGGCTATGTATCTATCAATCAGTCTATCTGTCTATCTCCTCAATTCCAGTATGAGTGGCCACAAACCAATCATTTCCATGTTCTATGCCTGTTGGTTGCCTTCTCTCCAACTCACCCCCCTCTCCCATGCACCTCTCTACCCTATCTGTCCTCATTCTCGATCTTCCCCTCCTCACCCATATATACTCTCCTAGTCAGTCTCTCATTCTCCACTCTCTCTAGTAGTACCAAAGATGAATCAAAGACACATTATCACACAGAGAGGGTTGTTAGATTACCATGGCGCTCCCAATTTACCTTTCAGAATTAATGAAGGTCGACCCTCGCTCCCAAATGAAGTCAATTACCAAACCAGAGCAGGGGTTACTGAAGACTTACTGGTGTCAATTGCTGGAGGGCCAGTGAGATGGATTGCATGGGATTAGTAACATGTTTCCTAGTCAATTCTTCCTGCTACCAAACAGTTTAATCAGCTTGAGGGAGACTTGATTGTGAAGGATTGGTAATAAGCCTTTTATGTCATGTTTTCCTCCACCAGACCATTTCATGCAGATTAAGAATGACTTCGAAGAAAATTTAGTATAATCCTTTTTTCACTACCACCGCCAACGAAGATGGACGGAGGCTATATATGCACCCGTCTCCATTTGTCTGTTTGTGTGTACTGTAAAATATCTCAAAAAGTTCTCATCGGATTTAAATGAAATGTGGTGGATAGGTGGGCAATGGGTTAGGGAAGGGTTGAATTGAATTTGAGCTGCATCCTGATCCCAATGCAGGAGTAAATCGTAAATATTATTCGCGATGGAGAAGGTGTGCATTCCCTGCGACTTTTAAATAGATCAGATTGAGACCGTAGAATTAAATGACTATGTGAGACCGTAAGAGTATTTGTCTTGTTGGAAAGATCAATTGTTGCAGTAAATCATCAAGTTCATTGGCTATGAAGGAGGTATGGACTGTCTCAATGTTTTCTAATCCATTTTATTATGTTTTTGTAACTACCATAAGATATCATTCAGCTTTTCCAGTTCCAAAAGTCTCTAGATGAGTAAATTTGCAGTCCACCATCTTCCTTTCTGCTCTATCTATCCATCTAACGATCTATCTATCTATCTATCTGTCCATAAATCAGTCTGTCTGTCTACCTACCTCCCTACCTATCTATTCTCCTACCTATCTAACTGTCTATCTATCAATCTGTCTATCTATCTATCTGAAAGGCAAATTGATATGGATTACTAACAAGCTTTCTGTTAATTGCGAGTTAATTGCCCTGTTAAATCCATATGCAACTTCCACTTTAGTATAATAATTATTTCTAATGAGAGGATTATGTGATTATTCTTTATGTTTTTAATTACCTGGTGTCCAATCCTTGAGAATATCCCAGGTGAAATTAGCTCCTGATTACCTGGAATTTGTCTACCTTTCTATCTATCTGTCTGTCTGTCTGTCTAACTGTTTATCTATCTACCTATCTATCTATATCTATATGTCTGTCTGTCTATTTATACTTCTGTTTTCCTCTGTCTATCTGTGCCTGTCTGTTTGTCGATCAATTTACCTGTCAGACTGTCCATGTGTGTGTCTGTCAATCTGTTTTTTTTTTATCTGTCATTCTGTGCCTTTCTGTATGCCTACCTATCTGTCTCTCTGTTTATCTATCTATCTGTCTGTCTGTCTATCGATCTACCTATGAATGAAACCACCTCTCTCTCTCTCTCTCTCTCTCTCTCTCTCTCTCTCTATCTATCTTCCTTTCGTGGTACTCCAAAAGATTTTTTTGTTTTCCCCACTCAACCCAGCATTTCCATTGAGGTAAACCTGCTTTTTACTTGGTTTGTGTGTGTATGTGTGTGTGTGTGTGTGTGTGTGTGTGTGTGTGTGTGTGTGTGTGTGTGTGTGTGCTTTTTCAATTGCCGTTTTCTCTACTATACACCGTCGGCTTTGCTGTTTTACTGCTTCTATTTTTTCCTCGTCTTTTTTTTTTTTTTTTTCCCTTGTGGTAAACGTCCGCTTTTCCGAAGTTTGTATGCCCCGCTGAGCAGTTCCAGTCAGTTCACCTCTCTCACTTCCCCTTCTCCTTCTCGCCCCCCTCTCTCTCTCTTTCTCTCTCTCTCTCTCTCTCTCTCTCTCTCTCTCTCTCTCTCTCTCTCTCTCTACTTATGAACCCTCCCAAAAATCTTTAGTTAGGAATCTTTGAAATAGTCTTCTTTCCCAGTATCTTCATCATTCTCCTGTATTTATAACTTTGATGGATATCTATTTTTGCTTACTCCACTTTCCAATCTGACTATTCTCCTGATGTATGGATGTCGTCTCTCTCTCTCTCTCTCTCTCTCTCTCTCTCTCTCTCTCTCTCTCTCTCTCTCTCTCTCTCTCTCAACATTTTTTTTATTTTTATGTTCATGATTACAACAAGCAATTACTTTTATTCTTAGTACAATATTCTAAACACTAATATCAAGGTTTAATATTATACCGTAGTCCCTTTCCTAGTATAATATTTTAGGCATGATATTTCAAGGATAATATTACTTTCTCGATCTAATATTCTCTTTACTTTCTGAATATAATATTCCTCTTGTCCTCCTTTCCTATTTTCCAAGAGAGAAGATGAGGGAAGATTTGGTGTACAATACTGAATATTTCTTGGCATTATTTAGGAGAGAGAGAGAGAGAGTCAGGATGACGTTAGGTAAGGTTGATTTTAAGAGCGATAGGAAGAGCAAGGTAGATAAATTGATACACACACACACACAAGCACACACACACACACACACACACACACACACACACACACAACGAAACGATCCCTCCTCCATAATGATATACGTAATGGGAAAGTGTGAATCAATTGACGAGATAATGAAGCTTCGACACAAAGTTTCGAAGCAGCCAAAGTTCGCCTCCCCCCATTCACGAAAAGTTGCATATGAGAACAATATTGAAGCCTGGGTGAGGACAGGAGGGGTACTAGGAGAAACAAGAGTGAGAGAGAAGCAATTATTGTCATCACCATCACCATCATTTACATTCTTAATATTTTGTCATAATTAACATGAACACTGACATCAAGCTGCCCTTCCTTGTGACGATTTTCATTTTTTAAGAAATGAAATGGAAGAGAAACCATGAGGAGGAGGAGGAGGAGGAGGAGAATGAGGAGATGGTTTATGTGTAATGGAGGATTAAAGGAAAAGACAGGAGGGGAAAAGGAAAAACGAAAAGCGGGAAGACTGTCTTTAGAGTTAGAGGTGAAAGCAGAAAGGGAAAGAGGGGAACAGCACAGGTTTCTCTTTTCAGAGAAAGGGTAATTGAAGAAGCGTGAAAAAAAGCAGAAGGTCAAACAGGGGAAGAGAGGAAGAGGAATAGAGGGAGAGAAAAGAAGAAGGAGAGGAGAGAGGAAGAAGGGGAGAAGAGAGGAAGATGAATAGAGAGAGAGAAAAGAAGAAGGAGAGGAGAAAGGAAGAAGGGGAGAAGAGAGGAAGAGAGGAATAAGGAAAGAAGAGAGAAAGAGGAACCTCATCAATTAGGGGAGAGGGGAGCGAGAGGAAAAAGTGAAGAGAGAGGAGAGAAGTGAGAGAGAAGAGGGGATAGAGAGAAGAGGAGAGGGGAGAGTGGGGGAGGGAGGAGGGAAAGAGTTAAGATGAGAGGAGAAGACATCTCTGGGTGAGGAGAAAGATCAAGCCAGCCATCTAAGCGATACTGGATCCCGCAGAGGGTTTCAGTTCCCCGTTCAGAGCCGATGAAGAGAGAGAGAGAGAGAGAGAGAGAGAGAGAGAGAGAGAGAGAGAGAGAGAATGCAATACTGTGCGAGAGCGAGGCCTGGAAGAACAAATGCTTAAAAAAATGACAAAAATAAATTGACGGGAAGCTTGAGTTAGGAATATGTAGGTGAGAGAGAGAGAGAGAGAGAGAGAGAGAGAGAGAGAGAGAGACAGACAGACAGACAGACAGACAGACAGACAGAGACAGACAGACAGACAGACAGACAGACACAGACAATCAGACAGACAAAGAAATATAAAGGTGGATAGACAGATAGCTAAACATAGATGGATAGTTAGAAAGATAGGTAGGCAGATACATCGATAGTCAGACAGATAGGCAGGCAGATTGATAGACAGGCAGGCAGGTGGACAGATAGATAGACAAACAGTCAGACAGAAAGAATGGCTACATAGACAGACAGG
>NC_137057.1:41344822-41374822 GCF_032717465.1 Coenobita brevimanus
CAAGGGCAACAATATTCCTTCTTACTTGAAGGGGAGGTAGTTTATTTGTTATCACACAGCTATTAATAATTCTAACAGCTTTGTTTTGGATTTTGTCTACTTGTTTTAGTGAAACCTCTCACATCCATTCCACAAGAGAAATATTGCAGCTGAGAGCGCACATGACTCTTGTAAATTTTAGCTAACTGCTCGTCAGTGACGAGGTTACGGACACTGTACATAATCCAAGTTTCTTTAGGTGGTTTTAGCAAGTGGTCTAACATGAGAGGTCCAGCTGAGGTCATTGTTAAGTGAACACCGAGAATTTCAATACTTTTATAAACAGGAATATTAGTTGCATTGAAGGTAATATAGGAATCAGGCAATATCTGTCCATTAGTAAACTGGATATATTCGTTTTTCCTTCAATATTTTTTGTCCCCATTCAGTGATCTTGGACAAGTCTCGATTTATGGAGATGGCTGTGCTGAGTTGTGAGTTGAAGATATCCCACTTTGTGAATAGGTGTTTAAGTGTGAATGAACTGTGAAGTGTTGAGTCATCTGGATATGCGTGAATGGGGTTATGGGCGAGTCAAGAGATTATTAATATGAATGAGGAAAAGGTTTGCATCCAAGACTGATCTTTGTGGCATGCAGACATAGATTGAGTGGATATAATACTGTTTTATTTGTCATTACCTTCAGAAAGAGAGATAAAGCAACAGGAATCACATTTCTTTATTGCTTTACTATCTATTACTGCCTTCAGTAAAGAAAAAAAAAGTTTGTTTCCATATTGTATTCTGTCCCTATTATTTCCTGGAAAATATAGATAAATCAAAGATATTCCTCTTCCACATTACTTTTCTTTTTACAGCCTTCTTACTGTGAGAAAAAGTTTAGAAAGAGGGGAAACGTGAGATAATTTCCTCCAGTGTCATGTTTCTTTCTCTCTTAATATTATCTTTAAAAAGCATCCAGTATCCATGTTCAATAATATCTTCTTAAAGCGGAAGTAATAGAATAAATAAAAGATATCGTCCGGTATGAATAAAATGTACTTAATATTGTCACCTACGGCTGAATAAAATCGTCTGACCGTAGAGATAAAGTATGTAAAGAACGGCTCATGAAGTTAGTAGATGGAGTATTTTAGCTTTGAGAGAGAGAGAGAGAGAGAGAGAGAGAGAGAGAGATACCTCCCCTCTGCTGTAATGGGTTAAGGGTCTATCTATCTATCTATTGCCAGACGCCATAATCCTGTAAGGGGTGGCCATTTGACTTTGAATTATTTATTTTACGGGGAGGGGCACTAACCCTCCACCAACCCACTTGCTGACGCGTAGGGAGCACGTATGGTTTGGTAATATGGTTACCACCTAGCGCTGTAAATGGTTTCTTGGCTTACAGGAAACCATTTGGCTTGTCACTTAATGTAAAGCCACCTTAAAGGAGAAAAAAACAATAAGAATGACAGAAAAGATAGGAGAAACAGGAAGAAAGGAGGGCAGGCATAGAAAAAGAATGGTAAAGGCTAAGGAAGAAGTAGGCAGCACTACATCAAGTGAATGGATGAAGGTCGGCACCACCTACCAGAGGTACAGGTGTTAATATGTGTGTCTGTGTGTGTGTTATGGCTGGGAGGTTCTGTCTGCTTTAATGCCTGGGGAACGCACACACACACACACACACACACACACACACACACACACACACACACACACACACACACACACACACACACACACACACACACACACACACACACACACACACACACACACACACACACACACACACACACACACAAATAAGCACAAATATATATAGGCATGCGACTCTCTCTCTCTCTCTCTCTCTCTCTCTCACACACACACACACACACACACACACACACATACATGGTCAGGTTCATTAATCTCAAATTTTAATACATATGTGTCCATTTAAAGTGTAATATTACTGAATGATACAGGCAACTGAGAATGTGTACAATTTACGAGAACAGTTTATCTCTGGCTAATTTAGGTGGACTGGCATAACTGAGAACAGATTTACTTTTATTTATGAACGTTTATATGAATGTATGTATGTATGTATATATGTACGTATGTATGTACGTATGTATGTATATATGTGTGTATGTATGTATACATGTATGTATGAATGTATAGGTGTTTATGTATGTTTGTATGTATGAATGTATATATGAATGTATGTATGTATGTATGACTATGTATGCATATATGTATGTATGTGTGTATGTATACATGTATGCATGAATGTATGTATATATGTACGTATGTATTTTTCTGCTCATTCTACCCTACTACCTTCAGTTCGGTGTATTTTATTTACGGATGAACAGATGATTGAAAAACAAATTAAGTATAAAAAGAAAGTCCATACACCAGGTTACAGGTGTCCTCCACTCATTAAAAAAATTGTAACAGGTGAACTTGCTGTTACTTCCATCTTGGAATTTCTGACTCGTTTCTAAGCTTTACACAAACTAGCTATAGTGACGGCCTTAAAGTCTTCCTGTAGGCCCACTCTTTCACATCCCTCTTAAATGTCCAGCTTCGGATAGGATCGAACCCAGGGAGAAGGATTGGTAGACTCAAGGACTACCTACTGAACGGCAGGAGGCTTCAGGCATATGTGGTGTCTTGCTATTTTATTAAAAGATGGATAGAAAAAAAAAGAAAGAAAAAAGAAAGATAAAGTGAGGCAGACAGATAGACCGACCGACAGATAGATAGATAGATAGATAGAGGGTGAAATAGATCAATACAAAGAAAGAAATAAGAAAGAAAAAAGGCAAAGAGAGAGACTGATAAATAGACAGACAGATAGATAGACAGATAGACAGAGAGACAGATAGATAGTTTCTAAAAATCATGCATGACTTCATATATACTTCGAAAACGTAGAGCAAGAGTAACTTGCAACTTTAAAGGGCAGAGGCAGACGAGGGACGTAACACCTTTCCGAGTCTGAGTGTACCTGAGGCCTGATTCAATTTTTACTAAGCCCTTCCCTGGCCCACTCTCTCCAGGAGCATGAGAAAAAAGGAGGGGGGGGAGGGATAGAGAGAGAATTGGTGTCAAAGTGAGGGTGTGAATATGTATATATGTGGCAGAGTGTGTGTGTGTGTGAGAGAGAGAGAGAGAGAGAGAGAGAGAGAGAGAGAGAGAGACAGTGTTTATATATGTGTGTGTGTGTGTGTGTGTGTGTGTGTGTGTGTGTGTGTGTGTGTGTGTGTGTGTGTGTGTGTGTGTGTCTGTCTGTCTGTCTGTCTGTCTGTCTGTCTGTCTGATGTGTGTGTGTGAGAGAGAGAGAGAGAGAGAGAGTTTATGTGTGTGTGTGTGTGTGTGTGTGTGTGTGTGTGTGTGTGTGTGTGTGTGTGTGTGTTTTTGTGTGTGTGTGTGTGTGTGTGTGTGTGTGTGTGTGTGTGTGTGTGTGTGAGTGAGAGAGAGAGAGAGAGAGAGAGAGAGAGAGAGAGAGAGAGAGAGAGAGAGAGAGAGAGAGAGAGAGAAAATAAATGACAAGAAAACACGACGGTAAAAAGAAAAGGACATGACAGAGACAATAATGGAGAGACAAAGGAAGAGCGAAGCGAACGAGGAAAGAAAAAGAAACACAAAGAAAAGAATAAAAATCACGAGAATAAAAAGCACAGGTAAAATAGGAAGCCGGAAACGAGGGAGAGAATGAGAGGAGGACAGACAGACACTAATGAGGGAAATATGAGAAAAACTGCCCTGGTCGAAGCTGGGGAGAGTTAGGCACATACGAGCAGCTGGTGGTAGGGGTGGTGTGGTGAGGCCAGCGGTTTACGAGACTGGCTTATTGATTCTCCCCAATTTCCTTCTTTGACTGTCTGATTATGTGGTTAGGAGTTGTATTTTTCTTCCTATTTTCTGTCTTTTACTAGTTTTTTTGTTTCTTACGTGGTGTGGCGTGGTCATCATTTTCCAGACTTGCTTATTGTTTTCCTCAATTCCCTTCTTTGTCTGATTATGCGGTTAGCAGTTTTATTTTTTATTATTTAATTGGTTCCTTTGTCTGTATTCTGATGTGGAGTTGATTGATAGACCCTTAGTGGTTCTGTCTGTTCTGTTTGCCGAGTGAATCAAGTAAATTTTTTCATATTTCTCTTATTTTACTGATTTTCTCCAATTTTCCCCTTTCTACGTCTAAGTATGGTTTTACGGTTTGGGTCAATATTTTCCTATAATTACACCATTCCCATCTGCACGCTTTTAAAATCATCTCAGAATCCAATAACACCAAGCTGAACGAATGGACTGCAGTGTTAAGTAGCTCCCGAGACGACATTTTTTTAACGGAACAAAATATACAGTTCTTTATTTCGACAGTTCTTTACTACCACCTCGAATGTATATCAAAATCTAAGTTGTAGGGAGAGAGGCAGGGCGGGGTGAAGGGAGAGACTGGGTGAGTGAGACAGGGTGAGAGATGAGGCAAGGAAAGAGTGAGACAGGGTGAGAGATGAGGCAAGGTAAGAGTGAGACAGGGTAAGTTAATGGGTGAGGCAGGGTAGAGGTGAGGCAGGGTGAGGCAGGGGAAGGTGACGTTACTATACCAACCTATTACACACCCTATATCAGGTAAATAATTAAAGTGATAACAGCTGTTTACTTTTTATGTTTTTTAATTGTCGTAGGTGTGGGAAAGAGACGTTACCATAGCAACGCCTTACACCCGATATCAGGTATATAATTAAAGTGATACCATCTGTTTACCATTCCTAATTTTCTCAGGCGTCATTTAGGTACGTTGGTTCACCTGAGTCTTAATGTTCAGCCATGGTCATAAATTTTGCGACACTTATTTATCGTCTTAGGCCAGGTCTTTGTGTCGGAGGGAGAGAGAGAGAGAGAGAGAGAGAGAGAGAGAGAGAGAGGCAACAATTATCGACACTAACACCGTAGCCACATTAGTATCAACTTTGCTGCTTCTCTAAATTACATGCCGTGTTTGCTCTGCCCATCGATGCAGATAGTCCACGTCAGCCTGTACCCTCCCTTCTATGGCCACGAACCTAAGGCATTCCTGGTTAAGTAGAGAGGAGACACGAACGAGGTAGGTGGTGGGCTTTTACATGTCTCAGTAGGAAAGTTTAATTCGTGCAAGCATCAAAAGATTTTGTTGAAGTGAAAGCAACTGCAGTTTCCACCTCAAATACCAGTTCTTTTCACATCTATCTATCCATCTGTCTAGCTATCAATCTCTCTAACCTGTCTGTCTGTGTGTCTGTTTATCTATCTTTGTATCTATCTACCTATCTGTCTGCCTGTCTGTCTAATTATCTATCTATTCATCTATTTTTCAGTCTGTCTATCTATATACCTATCTATCTATTGATCGATCTGTCTTTCTGTCTATCTATTTATCTATCCATCTATCTATCTATCTATCTATTTGTCCATCCATCCATCTATCTATCCATCTGTTAGTCTGTCTATCTATCCATCCATCTATCTATCTAGCCATAGCTGACACTTAGTCCCGCAAGGGGTGGCCACAAACAAATCACCTCCATGTCACCCTATGCCCTGCCATTTTCCTGCCCTCCCCCCAGCCCACACCTCCTCACATTTCACGTATGAATCGAATTTTGAAGATACGCTACTTTACCGCTCAATATAACAAGATTTTTTTTTTTTTTTTTTTACTTTTTAAAATGTATTAAGTTGTTAATTTTACAGCCTCCTTCTTCCTGATCGTGATGTCTTTGTTCCGTCTTCTCATCAGGTAAGGAAGCTCCCTAACATCTCCCTTAGCGATTTGTTTTTGGATCCTGCTAGCTTATATAATTTTGTACTGTACAGTACTTATGCTGAGTATGGCGATATCTGAATCATTTATGTAACTCGGGAGAGAACAGTAATGGATAAGCGGCAAACTAAATCACTTAGGAGGAGGTTTTAGGGAGCTTCCTTAACTGAGGAGGATGTTGATCAAATACATCAAAGACTTGTATGTACACACACACACACACACACACACACACACACACACACACACACACACACACACACACACACGCACGCACACACACACACACACACACACACACACACACACACACACACACACACACACACACGCTCACACGTCTGACATAATACTCTCTCTCTCTCTGTCTGTCTGTCTCTCTCTCTATTGCGAAGGGCTTAGCTCGGGGGAACTCCATTTCTCCCATTTCTCTATTGCGAACGCGGGTGTAATAATGCTGATACTTAGCTGAGCGAAATTCCTAGCCAGCAAACGAGTGTCTTTTTAAGTATCAAGCTTTCTTTGGTTCCGTCTCGCATCGCCCGAAATACAATTCTCAAGCTGACCTGAAACACCGGCAGAGTGAATTAATCGCCACCAGGCGGGAGTGGTATTCAACAGATACATGAGGTCCCTGAGTTAATACTTGACGCTCGAGGTTAAGGTATAGCCGTCTGGACCTCCTCCTCCAACCTCAACGTCAGCCTTCAAGTTGTGAGAAATGGAAAGCTGGTCTGGGCATGAGAGCAGACTGCCACCTTCCTTGCTGCTCCTGCATTATGTTCTGCTGCTTCTGCTAGGTGGGTCATGGCTCACGTATGCATTTATATATGAAAAAAAAAATGTCTTCCTTACAACTTCTGCCTCTGCTTCTGCTAGGCGGGTCACAGTTTACGTAGATATATGCATTGGAAATAATAAAATCTGTCTTCCCCTCTGCTTCTGCTCCTGCTCCTGCTTCTGCTGGGTGGGTTCACGTACACATTTATACAAGAAATATTACAATCTGTCTTCCCTCCCGCTGCTTCTGCTAACTGGGTTATAATTCACGTCCAAATTTATGTAGGAAATTTTGGTCTGTCTTGTTGTTATGGTAGGGAGTCTCATTGTTCACTTGGCCCCCTAACACCTTTTCCTAAGCGTCTTATTTTAAGTATTATACCCTACTCTCCTATTCTGTTACATGAATCCTTCAGTTATCGCCATACTCTTCTTAAATAAAGTATATCTATCTGTCTATTGCAGGCCGCCTTGATCCCGTAAGGAGTGGCCACAAACAAATCACCTCCATGTCGTCCTGTCTCCCACCATTTCACTGCCCTACCCCCGGCTCACACACTCTCATAAGCCTCTCCACTCCATCCCTCCATCTCATCCTCAACATCCCTCTGTCCCCCTCCCTTCCACCTCACTCACATACATTCTCCTCGTTAGTATCTCGCTCTCCATCCTCTCCAGTTATACCCAAAAATAAACCGCTAAGAAGAAGGTGCTAGGGAGCTTCCTTAACCAACGAGAATACGAACCCTGATCATATACATTTGTTCAGAAATATAAACCATCTTTGCTTCTACTCAAGACAAATTTCTTTTGTTAAAAGGGTGAGCGATAGATGTAACTACCTCTTCCAATGTGAAAAGTATTCCCTAGGAAAAAAAAATAATAATAATTCGTCTGTATGTTGCAATGGTGAAATATTGAAAGAAGTCAACCCTGCAATGTGAGTTAAAGAATTTGTCGATGTGTTTGTATGGGACACCAGCCTTGTTGTGCAGATCACATGGTGGAATGCTTTAATGTGTTTGTATGGGACACCAGCCTTGTTGTGCAGATCATATGGTGGAATGCTTTAATGTGTTTGTATGGGACACCAGCCTTGTTGTGCAGATCATATGGTGGAATGCTTTAATGTGTTTGTATGGGACACCAGCCTTGTTGTGCAGATCATATGGTGGAATGCTTTAATGTGTTTGTATGGGACACCAGCCTTGTTGTGCAGATCATATGGTGGAATGCTTTAATGTGTTTGTATGGGACACCAGCCTTGTTGTGCAGATCATATGGTGGAATGCTTTAATGTGTTTGGGTCAATACACAGGGAGAGAGAGAGAGAGAGAGAGAGAGAGAGAGAGACTAAGACACCAGAGTATAATACATTTTTCTTACTTTTGTGTTTTCCTATTCCCATTATTAGAACCTACCCACACCATTTATTACAGGGAAAAAATGATGATGATGAGGAGGAGTTGGAGGAAGAAGAAGAAGAAGAAGTGGAGGAGGAGGAAGAGGAGGAGGAGGAAGAGGAGGAGGAGGAAGAGTAGGAGAAAGAGGAGGAAGAGGAAGAGGAGGAGGAGGAGGAGGAGGAGGAGGAGGAGGAGGAACATAATGATGACATGTAGAGCTCTTAGGTTCGTGCTGTAAATTGCTTGTAATATTTCGTTACGCCTCTTCTTCAACGATTTTTCCTGCACATTACACCACAATATTCTCTTGTATGGTCCTGGTGGAAACCATATTGAAGTTAACAAGAAGGAACTTGCGATGCACATACATACCTCCAACGCCACTAAAATTTGTGATTCATTATTATAACTCCTCTTTCCTACAAATTCAAATTCAAATTCAAATAACTTTATTTCCACTAAGCAGTGGTTATTAATAAAGATACATGTTCCGATATATAGTAAGTACAGTACAATGAAAACATGAAAAATCAGTAAAAATGAAGACAAATTTAGAGCAAAATAAAATCTCAATTGGGATTTTTATCTTGCAAATGCATCCAAGGTATTTCAAGTCATAACTTTTTCTCTTCCTTAAGAAAACACAGCAGCCTAGATTTGAATACTGGTAGGCTATTGGCGTTGGTGATTAAAGCAGGCAATTCATTCCAAAGCTTCGGGCCCTGTACAGCGAGTGACCTGGCACCAGTACTAGTGTGGACTCTTGGTACATATAGGCTATTTTGTTGTCTGGTTACACTTCCAGTCACGTTATGCACAGAAGCAAAGGACATAAACCATTCAGGGTACACACCACGCAGTATCTTATACATAGTACAGTACGTATCAAATGCATGCATTTGTTTAATATTTAGCCATCTTAACTCTTTCAGGACTGGAGAAACATGATCGTATTTCCTCATTCCACCTACAGCAACTTTAGCAGCAAAGTTCAATAGTTTCTGGGCACTGTGTATGAGTTCCGTTGGTTGTATCCCATATCCTAATACAATAATTAATCAAGCTCAAAACCAGAGCTTGAATTATGATTATACGAGTCTGTTTCTGGAAATTGTCACTTAAACGATTTATATACATCAATATCCCCATGACTTTTTTATTTAACTCATTAATATGCATATCAAAGCTCATATACTTATCAATATAAAAACCTAAATTTTTAACATGACTGCTAGGAGTGATGTTATTGCCATCAAACTTTACAGTTGTATTAGCAGGTATACGTGATAAGAGTTGTCGATTTCCAATAAAAATACACTGAGTTTTATTTGGGTTAATCATGAGACCATTCCTAAGAAAATACTGATTAGCTTTGACAAGGGTTTCTTCAGTCTTAGTGATAAGATCCTCCAGATTATTTATAGTACCTGTATGAAGGAATTGTGTATCATCAGCATATTGTGTTAATATACAGTCCTTTAAATAGGTTGATATGTCATTTACGTAGATATTGAATAAAAGTGGACCTAGATTTGAACCTTGTGGGACCCCGTAAGTTACATTCTGCTTTGTAGATACGACATCATTTAATCGAACAGACTGAGTTCTGTTACTAATGTAACTATTAATCCAAAACGAATCAATTTTTACCTTGGCACATTTATCTATGAGGATGTCATGGCTAACACTATGAAAAGCTTTAGAGAGGTCACACAAGGTTAACAGATATTTTCTTTTGGTCCATATTGTCATAAATTTCATCAGTTATAACAGTAAGAAAAGTCTCAGTAGAAAGCTTTGATCGGAAACCATGCTGAGTGTTAGATAAAAGTCTCTTTGTTTCTAAAAAGTTTAACAGTTGATTAGCAACTACCTTTTCTAATATTTTAGAAACAGTAGGTAATAGTGAGATAGGCCTATAATTATTAACATTGTTGATATCACCTGTTTTGAAGACGGGGACAACCAATGCGTGTTTCCATGTCGTAGGGAGTATACCGTTGTGATAGAGATGTTAATGATACAAGTTAAGTGCGTAAAGTGTGTCTTTGATGAAACGAAGTGATATGCCATCAGAGCCGTATGAACTACTTTCCTTGAGACTTTTAACTGTAAGGACTATCGTATTGGTGTCCACAGGCTGAGGTCTAAAGTATTCATCTTCTGTAAAGCTTGTTAGAGGCATGTCAAATTGATTGTTAGCAAGGTTTTGTTGCGTCTTATCATATGTAGATTTACCAACGTTTGCAAAAAATCTATTAAATTCTTCTGCTTTCTCATCTTTATTTTCAAAGTTCTGATTATTAGATTTTTTATTTTTTCTTGGAACAATTTCCCTGATGACCTTCCAAGTAGCAGCAGTATCACCTTTAGTACTGTTAAATTGATTATGATAATGTTCAACCTTTGACTGGCTAATAAGGACCTTTACATTTTTCTTTTCGGTTTTATACTGCTGTTGCAATTCAGTATTATATCTATCAGTTTTTAGCTTTTTCTGAATGTAATTTCTATTCATAATAGCTTGGCGTATTTCATCATTAAACCACGGAGAGAAAGGTCTAGTAACATTTTTGGTAACTAACGGTGCACAGGTGTTTAGACATTCTGTAATAGTGTTAGTAAGTATGTCTACCTGCACATTTACATCATCAGTAAAGAAAACCTGATTTAAAATATCACACTGCTGAAGTAAACAGGAACAAAGAGCATCACTATTATAGTTGCCAAGGTGACGAAAAGTTCTGGTAACAGGTGTGCGTTTTGGTTTGCTAATGTTCACCTTGGCAGTAATCAGGTCATGATCTGCAATGATATGAGGTACTACATCATGTGAGATTATGATGTCAGGTTTATTAGTTATAATTACATCGAGTAGAGTGGCTGATGTAGGTGTAACCCCAGTTGGTTTATCAATTATTTGGGTTAATTTATTGTTTTTGATAATATGCCTAAGCTTACTTCCAGATGAGAGAAGGTCATCATTACAATCGCCAAGAATGAAAATGATCTTCTTCCGCAGAAACATTAGTCTAAAGATCTCCTGAATATAATCAAAGGATAAAACAGTCGCTTTAGGGTGTCTGTACAAACAACCAACAATAACAGAAGGCAACTTACGACACTGTACAGTTAGCCAAATATCCTCGATTCCAGGTTGTTTTGGAATATTTACATCAAGTACAGTGGAACTTAAAGAGTCTCTAACATAGATATAGACACCAGCACCACGACCATTGTCATGTCTAAAAATCTTATAGTTAGGAATATCTACAAACTCATTCGGGGTGATGGGAAGAAGCCAGGTTTCGCTCACACACAAAATATCAACATTTCTTTCATACATGAGTAACTTAATTTCATCAAGATTTGATAGTAATGACTGAGCATTAATATGTTCAATAATTAGAAAATCCTTTTTAGTTACTGAGGGAGTCCCACCGGCTGTTTCTTCTTCGCCAAACCCCTATGTGTTGTAATATCTACATAGTCGGCTCTTATGGCCCAGTGCGTGGCAGTTACCACATACAAGTTTATGGTCATATCTGCAGGTCGACTGTCTGTGATTGAATTCTCCGCAGTTGAAACAACCAGTTTTCCTAGAATTATGTGTTACATTATGTGCATAGATTGAGTGATTACTTACAGCACGGTTATTTCTGGTACTGTTTCTTACCACATATGTCCTCTGCCAGTTATTTGCTTCGTATGACTGGTTGTGTTCTTCATGATGTGGATCCACGTAGAAGTGGCGTGTGTCTGTCCCTCTCGTCTGTCTCCCCAGGGCATCAGTGTAGGTGCGGGTCCCTGTAGGGTGGCTGCGGTTCGGGTCCATTGAGCTTCTTCCAACATATAGAGAATGGGTTCTGTGGGGATCCTTAAAAATGGTCTTCCTGTGATGGTAATCCAAATCAGTTTTAACTTTTTCCCATTCAGAACACAGGTTGAAATCACCACACTGTTTGGCAATAGTTGATAAAAGTCGTACTGCTCCTAGTCTATTTAGGATTGAGCCTGGATGAATATCATTTGCATAATAGCACATATCATCAACCTCACCAGTGCCCAGTTTAAATGCAAGATCAGTCTGGATGGTTGGTATACAGTTTGTTTCACACCACTTTAGAATGTGATCATTCACATCATTTATTTTAGCCTGTAAAAGATCTGACTGTAGGGTGGGCACAAGCTGGCATATGTATATATTCATCATTTCATTTTTCCTTTTTAATTCACTCACTAAAGAGCCTATATCATCTATAATTTTTTCAGGAGAGGCATTTTCTATTAAGTCAAATAAACCTCCATAAATTATGCAACTTTTAGGAATCCAGTTTAATTTCTCGGCCACCCAGCACTTCATGAAATCAATAGTGGCTCCCTCCAATGTTCTTATATGAGAAGTTATATGGAGGTCAGAGGATATTACATGGGAGAGGTTAGTGTCACCCAGTAGGAGAGTTTTTTCACTAGGTTGTACTGGGATACTTACAGTTTCTGGGTTAGTTTGTTGTTGGTTTCCACGAAATTCCTCCTCAAGTGCTGACATCCTTTGGTCTAGTCTTGCTATGAGGTGTGTGTGTCCCTCCTCTGGTGATGGGGAAGACGGGGCACCTTCAATCACGGGGTCAGCACCTTGTTGACACTTATTCATCTGCTTTTCTAATGCCGTGACTCGCTGGTTTATTACATCTATAAAGTAACCCTCTTCACCTGCCTGGATCAGGTTCGTTCTTTCACCTGCCCCCTCCACAGATTCGGATTCGTGGTGTCTGCATCGTTTCTCACTTTCCAAGACTGAGACACGTTGAGCCAGTGTTTCGATTGTGGTGTATGCCGCCTTGAATTCTGTGTTAAGCTGTTCAGTTTCCTTGTCCTTAGTTTTCAGAATTTCTTTTATATCATCAATACTTTGTATTACATGTTGATAAGATTGTTCAGTTGCTTGGTTGCATGAACTGATGTTGGTGTCAGCCACTGCAGTGTTGGTATTATCCATAATCATATTTATCAACTCATCTTTATTAACCCACACATTTTTAAAACCAAGTTCTCGGCAGTGTTTCTGTAGGTCCGGTTTATTAAAATTCTTGAGATAGTCCTTTGTTGGGTTAGTTAGGGATGGTTCACTGCTGGCCGATTGGATATTGTCCCGGGACAATGTTTCCACACTTGAGCTGGATGCCATATTAGATGTATCAGGTAAATAAATCACTCTTTGCACTAGATGGTTTGTGAACTTTGAGTACTAAATGATACTTAGAGATATGCAGAGCAGCTTGGTCGGCTTGAGTCAAAGCTTGTGCGTGGCTTTGCAAGATTTTCCAGCGGTGAAAATCACAGGTTTCGTTGTTTTTCCTCTTGGTGCACTTTTTCGTCTCGTCTCGTCTGTTCCTTCTCAAGAGTCACTTCTTTACTTTCGTCAAAATACATATAGATGATCACAAACCTTTCTAGTATAAACAAGAGTCCACATGACAACAGGAGACAGGATGCCCAAGTGTCCATCATCATCATCATCATCATCATCATCATCATCACTCTTTGTTTGGCTATTTATGCGACGTTGGAAGGACGTTGCGCTGTTTACAAATATCCCCAGCACTTCTTCCTTCCTTAAAATAATCACTAACGCACTTTAAGTCCACAAATTCGCACTAATCACAAAATAACTTCAAAAGCCGTGGTTTCTCTGCGAGATCTTAGTTTGCCCTGCTACGCAGTCTCAAGGAGCCCATACCTCCGCCAGTGCCTACTCTTCATGCACATGTATTTTATATATATATATATATATATATATATATATATATATATATATATATATATATATATATATATATACTTGTTTCCTGCATCATGATCCGGATCCACCACAAAATCTAACCAATTCTTCCTTGATCCGCTGCCTATCTATCCATCAGATTTCAGTGAAATCCTATCACAACTTTCTGAGACATTTTTTTACACAAACAGACACGGATGAATATATAACCGCCGTCCTACGTCATTGGCGGTGTTAAATATCACGGTGAAATATGCAAAGTAAATCGCTCAGGAAAATGTGCTTCGAAGCTTACCACGTTCTCTCAAACAGGGCCCTTACACCCACCTTACTCCAACCTGTCAACTTCAGGATGTGCCGACACAACGCAGCCGAGAGGCGGTGGATGGGGACGTATGAACTACAGCCGACCGGACCCTCTGACTTAGATACCTTCCACTTACTATCCCTCGATCCCACTGACACTAACACCACCACAGACACCACCACAATCACCTCTACAGACACCACCACAAAAACCACCACCACAAACTACATAGCCACTTCATTATCAGACTTTAATTTGGATGATGAAATTTCGAATGTTGTTCCAGATGATGAAATTATAACTCTGAGTATCACTGATGATATACTAATAGCACTTATTCATGCTAACACTACTACCACAGCTACCAACACTACCCCTGCCACCACTGCTAGCATCACTGCCACCACCACTACCAACACAACCCCTCCCACCACAGCCACCACCAATGACAATACCACTACACCTTTCACCACAACTGGCAACATAACCACTACCACAACTGACTTCACGATCTCTACCACCACACCTAACATTGACACCACTACCACACGTACCAGCACTATCACTACCACCACAACCACCAGCATTACCACAACTACCACCACTCCAACTACCTTAAGAGAGTTCAACATATGCGTACGATATTCACTGATTTCCCTCCAAGATTACACCGCCGTCACTAGTTAAGATACAAGGCACCATTACACCATGATGATCAGTAAATCGTGTGTGTGTGTGTGTGTGTGTGTGTGTGTGTGAGAGAGAGAGAGAGAGAGAGAGAGAGAGAGAGAGAGAGAGAGAGAGAGAGAGAGAAAGAAAGAGAGAGAGAGAGTGCAATTATCTTCAGTGAACTCCACCCCACCCAATCCCACCATTACCCCACTACACACCACCCAACCCCACCATTACCCCACTACACACCACCCAACCCCACCATTACCCCACTACACACCACCCAACCCCACCATTACCCCACTACACACCACCCAACCCCACCATTACCCCACTACACACCACCCAACCCCACCATTACCCCACTGCACACCACCCATCCCCACCATTACCCCACTACATTCCACCCATCCCCCCATTACTCCAGAGCACCCCACCCAACCCCACCATTACCCCATTGCACACCACCCAACCCCACTGCACACCACCCAACCCCACTGCACACAACCCACCCCATTACCCCACTGCACCCCACCCAACCCCACCATTACTCCAGTGCACCACACCCAACCCCACCATAACCCCACTGCACGGCACCCAATCCCACCATTACCACACTGCACCCAACCCAACCCCACCATTACCCCACTGCACACAACCCGACCCCACCATTACCCCACTTCTCACTCAACCCCACCATTACCCCACTGCAACCCACCCAACCCGACCATTACCCCACTGCACCCCACCCAACCCCACCATTACCCCACTGCACACCACCCATCCCCACCATTCTCTACCCTACCTCAACTATCAATTTAACCCCACATCACTCGACCCAACCCCACCACTGCCCCAATCCTGCAGGTGTGGGTTTGCTTTAAGTTGGGTTAAGTTATTTGAGGTTACTTTTGAAGGAACTGATTATCTTCTACAGGAGTGGCGAGATTAGGTTAAATTAGATTAAGTTAGAAATAAAGTGTCTAATGTCTTCTACAGGTGTGGGATAAGTCTGGCTAGCTGATTTTAGGTTAAAATAGGTTAGATGAAGTTACGTTATGTCAGTTTAAGTTAGATTACGTTGTTAGATTAGGTAGATTAGGTTGCTATGCTAGATTGGGTTAGATTATGTTAGATTAGGCTTACGTAGGACGGAAGTGACATTATTTTCTTCCACAGGAGTGGGTTTTCAAAATACAGGTGTGCAGCTGGGCAGGTATTTTCGTAAGTTTGTGGAGATGGAGACTCTACCTGACACCTGGTATCTCAGGTGTGTTGTAGTGAGTGGAGGAATCATCCGCCTGTACTCCAACATCACCTTAGTCCACTCCTGGTTAGTCTCTTAATTTTTTGGTATTCTAAACCAACCTAACCTACCCTCAAATAATCTAAACTAGCATAACCTAGTCTGACCTAACCTTACCTAATGTAGCCGTACCTAACGTAACCTCACCTCACCTCATCTCACCTTACCTAACAAAACCTTGACTTTAACCTGACCTAACCAAACTTAACTGAATCGAACCCGGTCCGTTAAGACAACCTCATCTACCCCACCTGAGATCCAGTCTAACATAATAATAATAATAATAATAATAATAATAATAATAATAATAATAATAATAATAACAACAACAACAATGATATGATGATGGCAATGACGACCTCAGAACCTTTGTAATGTGTGCCATGTAAATAATTTCTTTAATATTTCGTTGTTTTTATATAAATCTTATAAAATGGGTCTATTTACAACAGATGACTGAAGTTTCTCTCTCTCTCTCTCTCTCTCTCTCTCTCTCTCTCTCTCTCTCTCTCTCTCTCTCTCTCTCTCTCTCTCTCTCTTCACATATTGCTATCTAACCTATTTCTGTTTCACAAAAAGGAAACAGAGCCAAAAGGAAACAGAGTAACATAACAGAACTCCACAAACGCCATTTCACACATGTATAGAGATGAGGAAATGCACCTGCCCTTTCTCTGTATTTAATCTTTACAGCGCCTGGTTGCATTACTCTTGGAAATAAAGCCAAGAGGATGATTCAAGAGTCGTGATGTATCTGAATAACTCTTGGAAATGATGTAGTGTGTTTAATGCCTTTCAAGCATACATACATACATACATACATACATATGCATACATACATACATAAACAGGAAAAATTTATAGGCTATGCTGTAGTTTGTGATGAAACTTGTGTGTGTGTGTGTGTGTGTGTGTGTGTGTGTGTGTGTGTGTGTGTGTGTGTGTGTTATAAATTTTGTTCTCTCTCTCTCTCTCTCTCTCTCTCTCTCTCTCTCTCTCTCTCTCTCTTGTGTGTGTGTGTGTGTGTGTGTGTGTGTGTGTGTGTGTGTGTGTGTGTGTGTGTGTGTGAAGATGAAATTTGCAGATACATTGCGACAGGATGTAATAAACTAACAAACACTTCTTCAGAATGGAAAAAGATGGGGGAGAAATTAGGGATGATGATGATGATGATGATGATAGTTATGATGATGACAAATAGCCTCAACAATTGTCAGAGTAGATAATAGCCTCACCTGTATCTCACCATCCTCAGGTATCCCCAGATCTTATCCGTAATTCCAAATAGAGATTCGGCCGCCATCTGCATCACGAGCAATCAATTTACTATATAGAAATGGAACTAAGGCTGTCATTGGTTGGATCCCATGACGTCATGCCTTATACCTAGACTGACTTCATCAAGTTCATCTCTAGTGTCCCCAGTGTTCCTTACCTCTAGTTAGGGGGTGCGCGCCGCTCTCATGTTGCATCAGTTTTTCGTGTTTTACTGTGTTCCGTTGACGAACTGTGAGTGTGTTTGTGGAAAAGACGTAAGGAGAAAATAAGTACAAGATGGCTGAGGGAGTAGGAATCTAGAATGAGTCGGGGTATCATTAGAGAGAGAGGTAATGTAAGAGTTTGTTTACAGTACCATCTCGAGCGTCGTACAGTGTTTGTGTTGTCTTCACTTGATCTTAACCTTTCACTGCCTTATCACTGTGCCCTGTTTATTTTAGCCTTAGCAGAGCCGTAATTTCTGGGGGGGCTAGGGGGGCTATTGCCCCCCGAATGTTTTCTGTACATTAATTTGTCAAAACTTCAACTAAGAATGAGGGTTCAGTTATAACTCATGAAACTGATCCAGTTTGTAAGTAAAATATGATACTACATGTCGAATATTATCATAAATCTTGTTGGCACAACTGTTTGAGACGCACCTGTGTAGTGTTATTATGTTTTTCAATGTTTACATTGTGTGGCAATGCTGTTATTGTCATTCGCCAAGCGTTGTCGATAGCTTTCTGTTGCCTTCTGGACAGTGAGTTTATTTTCTCTCTACTGTGTTTATAATTACATTTCTGTGTTTTGTTACCATAACTCTGCCTACAGACTGGGAGACTTACTTGAGGGGCACCGTGACCCAGAACCGGCTAAACCATGCAATGTGCCTGAGTGTTCATTCTAGGAGACTTTACAGTCTTGATCTGAAGGCAGTTCTGAACGAATTTATTGACACGAGAGAGAGAAGAAAAGCTATGTTTGCTTGTGTTTGACATGTTGAATAATTGTTTATATTTTATGCATATCATATGCTGGAATCTGTATATTTGAAGATCAAGGTTTTTATAATGGAATGCAAATGTGTGTGAGTGTGTGGGTGGGTGGGTGGCAAATGCATGTTACGTTATGAAAGATGAGTGACCTTTAGCATGAAAGAAAACAACATTGGGCTTATAAGGTTAAACTTGAAAAAAAAAAAAAAAAAAAAGGATGAATAACATGGAGTGGTTTTGTTGAAAATTCAAACAATTATACGTGTTTGATCGAATATTTCTAAATATGATCTAAATCGATCATAAACTAAATCCTAAAGGTACTTAGATTTTGATAATTATCATTTCCAAAAGAATAAAGGCAGGGCGGTATATTTCTACCTGAATCCTACCGCAGGCCTGTAGGAGCACTAATGATAAGGGTGCAGGATAGTGCAACAAAAATGTAAAATGGCCAGATTATTAAACTTAGTCACAATTTGAGCTGAAAGTTCAGATTGGCAGAAAGTGAAGCCTATTACTTAAACACCCAACTCCTTCACTAAACACATGTGCCTCATTAAGCGTCGACTTTTACATAGAATCAAACTGAAAAATATCGGATGGTCTGCAGACTTAAGCGTTTCAGTTTAATTTTAATTTTATAGTGCAGAGGTACATACATTTTGTCTAGCCCCTCCAAAAATCTGCTGAAAATTACGGGCCTGCTTAGAGTTAATTGTTATGGCGTCTCTTGTCTCCTTGTCATTAATTTGGAGGTGTGCTGAGGGAAGGATGATAGAAATACGGGCTGGTGTAATAATGCGATGCTTCAAGACGCCATGATGCGCTGTGTTGGTTGGGCCACTGAGCAGGCGTGATGGATATTGTTTGGGCCACTCATTAGGCGTGACGAAATTACCTGACGTTTTCTTGAAGTAACATTTATTATACTTAAGTTCTCGGTTTATTTGAGTAACTAGACAAGAATTTAAGGTCTGATGAAGAAGAATGAAGATAAGTGGATGGGTTTGTGTGGTAAAAGCGGGAGAGGAAAGGAGACTGGGAAGTGAAGGAAAAGAGGAAGAGAAGAAAGTGGTTGAGGCAGAGAGTGAGCGAATGGGAGGGAGACAGAAACTGGGACCGTCTGAGATTTAAGCAGTATCTTTTAAGATGTAGTCAATCATTTCTCTGTTTTATCTCTTTACGTACACTCCCTTTAGCAGAAGTAGCGTTTGTGACTAAAATGTAGCGGGATTAGTCGAGGGTTTGGCTTCGATGATGCTGCGTGTTGACTATGCGCAGTGTAGGTGGAAGCTGCGCAGGAGTATTTGCCACTCCTAGAATGCGCAGACAGAATCCTTCCTTCCTTTAATCTAAGGCCATCCATTTACATTCCAAGTTTACCATTTTTATTTATTTATCTATTTATTTATTTGTTTATTGCCCATTCACTTCTATCATACATATATTTTTCTCTCTCCAGACCACTTTGTTAGGCTTTGTTAAGACCATTCGTTCGTGATATTGATTTTTTTGAGACTTTTCCTTCTTACTACTCAACTAATTCCTCTCTCTCTCTCTCTCTCTCTCTCTCTCTCTCTCTCTCTCTCTCTCTCTCTCTCTCTCATCTATTCTTTCCCTGCACCATATTCTCTTACCTTTCCCTACTTTTTCCTCCACTAATTTTCGTACACACACCAAATCACTCCCATAGCCTATTTCCCCCCCACCCCCACTAGCTGCTTCTCTCTCTCTCTCTCTCTCTCTCTCTGTTCCATTGAGTGAACAACCACACATTTTCTTTGACACATGTTATAAGGGAGGCTGTATTTACATTTATGAGCAGGCTTAGATATACACAGTTTAAGTCACCCATGGGAAGATGTTTGATCGTTTCCTGTGACCTTGACCTTAGATTGTTTGTTCTAAATAATTAATCCCAGCATTGTTCTCTAACCCTCATTCCTTTCCTTCATATTTAGTCTGAAAAGTGATAAAAACTATTTAAACTGGTCTTCCCAGGTGAAGCTTTGAACTACCCTTGTGACCTTAACCTTTGGCCTTACCCTTTGAACTATTGTGCTAAAAAAAGGTTAATCCCTTGGCTAACCCTTAATCATTCCATCAATTTTTGGTGGGATCGGGTGGTAAATTGGCGTTGTTTTGCTCTCTCTCTCTCTCTCTCTCTCTCTCTCTCTCTCTCTCTCACACACACACACACACACACACACACACACACACACACACACTGACACACACACACACAGATTCTGTCTGTTTCTCTCTCTCTCTCTCTCTCTCTCTCTCTCTCTCTCTCTCTCTCTCTCTCTCTCTCTCCCGTGTGTATGTGTGTGTGTGTGTGTGTGTGTGTGTGTGTGTGTGTGTGTGTGTGTGTGTAAGAGAGAGAGAGAGAGAGAGAGAGAGAGAGAGGTGGATACGGTGGAAGCAACACAATATACTGTCAGCATGCAAACTGTCCATGCGCGATTGTAACTTTTTTTTGGGGGGAGGGGGTTCTTTATTTACCATTCAGCACAAGCCCCAGCACTCTGGGGAACACTGTCTCTGAAGGCCAAGCAGGGAGGGGTGCATGAGGAAAACAAAATGGGTATCACAGGGCATAGAAGGTACAGAAGGAATTATCATGACAAGCACAATAATGAACAAAGAAATACAATGATACACACATGGTACAAAGTTGTCACAGTAATTATCATTACATGTTTTGATAAGAGTGAGGTGGTACATAGAAACACACGCATGTACGTACATATGCAGATTGAGAGGCACATATTCACACAGACATACTGTATATGTATCTATCTATCTATCTATCTATCTATTGCCAGACGCCTCAATCCCGTTTGGGGTGGCCACAAACAAATCGCCTCCAAGTCGCCCTGTCCCCCGCCATTTCACTGCCCTGCTCCCAACTCACACCCCCCTCTCTCATATACCTCTCCACCCAATCCCTCCATCTCATCCTCGGCCTCCCCCTCCCTCTTCCCCCCTCCACCTCACTCACATACACTCTCTTCGTCAGTCTTTCACCCTCCATCCTCTCCACATGGCCAAACCACCTCAGTGTGTTCCTCATAACGCTTCCTATCAATCCACATCCACACCACAACGCTCCTTTATATCCTCATTTGTCAGCCTGTCTCTCCACGTGACTCCACAGGCTCCTCTTAAATAACTCATTTCCACTGCTCTCACTCTTGACTTGTGTCCTTCCAACAATGTCCAAGCTTCACTTCCGTACGTTAGAGTTGGTATCACAATACTGTTATGTAGTAACTTTTTCACTTCCATGCTCACTTCCCTGTTTCTTATCACTGCTTTCAAGGAACCAGCAACCTTTCTTCCCTGCTGTACCCTTTCAAGCACTTCACCCTCCAAACCTCCATCCTTACTCATCACACTACCCAAATACTTAAACGTACTCACATTTCCCAATTCCTCACCATCCAACCTCGCTGTACATTCACTAACTTCACCTCTCTCAAAGACCATCACTTTACTCTTCCCTACATTCACCTTTAGGTGCCGTTTCTTACACACTCTCTCAAACTCATCCACCAAGCCTTGCAGCTCCCCTTCGTCTTCACTCAACAACACAGTATCATCTGCAAACAACAGTACAGGGAGTTTCCAAACACTATCCTCTCTCACCAGGGCCACTCCAACATCCACTACCCTACCTTGTACCTCTTTTATTACCCCATCCATGTACAGATTGAACAACCATGGAGACATGACACATCCCTGTTTCAAACCAACTTTCAAAGAGAAAAATTCACTTAGTTCACCATCCACACGCACTGCAGCCTTCGCACCATCGTACATACTCTTCACAGCATTCAACAACTTCCCATCTACTCCATATATTCTTAACACTTTCCACAATCCTTGTCTATCCACCCTGTCATATGCTTTCTCCAAATCCATGAAAGCCGCATACAACTTCTTTCCCTTCTCTAGAAACTTTTCCACTAAAGATCTAAGAATGAATATCTGATCTACACAACCTCTTTCCTTCCTAAAGCCTCCCTGTTCTTCTCCAACTAATTTCTCTGTTCTTTCTCTAACTCTGTCTATAAGTATCCTACCATACACTTTTCCTATTATACTTAGAAGACAAATGCCCCTATGATTACCACACACTTCTTTTTCCCCTTTTCCTTTGTACAAGGGAATAATTATATATATATATATATATATATATATATATATATATATATATATATATATATATATATATATATATATATATATATATATATATATATATATATATATATATATATATATATATATATATATACACATATATGTATATATCTATACATATATGTATATATTCACACACATGTAGCCATAGACATACTGCATGTACAGGATAGATACGCATGTATAGAGATATGGGTAGTGTACAGGCGTGCATACATATACAAATGCAACATGTACAGCCGTGCACACAATTTCACAGTACAGTCAGCGTTGCAAATCATGTGGGTGGCCCGGGTTCAGAGTTTCACAGTATCGAAAGTGCGGGGAAGGGAGGGAGTAGAGACCTGGCTGGCGTGTGAGGCGGGTAGAAGGCATACAGGGGAAGGGGGGATGGGGGAGGGGGAAGGGTGGAAAGACAAGAGGGATGAGAGGCGGTTAGTGAGTGAAGTAATACAAGGCAATGTTTTATTATAGTATATATATATATATATATATATATATATATATATATATATATATAGGGAGAGAGAGAGAGAGAGAGAGAGAGAGAGAGAGAGAATAAACATACCAGTATATAGAATAATCCCCATAGGATCTATGACAGCACTCTACACTAATATACATAGCTTAGTGTAACAGGTCGTTACGATACTATGCACAATTTGTGTTTTGTAGGGAACTGTCAAAGATCAGGTGATTACTATGGTGCTGCCCTCAAGAGGGTCTGTCAGTTGCCGAGCGGGCGCGTGTGCCTTGCATGTTTAGGTTCATGTGTGTGTGTGTGTGTGTGTGTGTGTGTGTGATACAAGATAAATGTGTCATGATCCCGTTTACCGTCTCTAAATGTCCGCTTATGTCACTAGGTTTTATTTTGTCAGATACAGTGATTCATTTTATAGGTTACTTATTTGAAACATGAAATGCTTAGTGCATTTATATTTATTATTTGTATCTGACTTATGGCACCGTTTCGTCTACTCATGTTAGAATAGGTGCAGTGCACTGGGAAACAATAGCTAATATATATGCACACATGAGAATCATGATCGTATGCATATAGGACATCATATTTAGGAGAATATGACATGCTAAAATTTCACCTGATGGGTGAAGGAGAATATAACTTGCTAAAATTTTACCTGATACTGTATACTGTAATTGGGAGGATATCCTTCAACACCTGTTGCTCAGTATTTCAACGAATCTTTAACCTCTCCAGTTGCAACTGTTAAGTATTTAAGATAGCAATGGTTAATTAGTAATGAAATTCCAGGAAATAAAAAGAACGGGGGGAGGGAGGATGGTGTCTTATCTTTATTACACAAACAGTTCTTATGACTTATCACATACACAGCCACACTGAAATATTTATGATTAACATTCACAAGTGTGTAAATGGAATGTTTCTGATAACCGTGAGAATTAACCTCTGTAAGGAAACCGTAGGAAAACAAAAACTACATAACACAAGAGTTTATTTAATAGCCAGTCCAACCCCCACCCATTTCAATAACGCCGCGCAGTCTGTCTGGCACTGACGTAACAAGACGTCGCACCGTCCCTGGTCGGCGTCTGTAGGTCTCCCACGATTCAGGGACGTGTGCCATGAGCTCCCGGTTGTTCCTCTCCTGTGCCATATCCCAAGTGTTTGCCACCTGTGCCCAAACGTGTTCAATTACATTCATATCAGCTCCTTTGCTGGGCAGTTCCAGGAGCTGAAAGTGGTCCTGTTCGTCAAACCAGCGTCGAACTGTCCGAGCTGTGGACGGGACACCTGTCTTGTATGAACAGTATGGGCCCAGGTGGAAACGGGAAATCTTTCTCACGAAGGGATGGCAAGAAGGACTCTTCAAGCACCTCGATGTATTTATCTGCTGTGAAGCGCCCCTCAATTTGGAACACATCACCTGCACCAAGCAACGGTATCCAGCCCCACACATTGTAGGTGACGTTGCCAGAACGAGCTACCTCCATGATGTTACGACGCTCGTATCTGGAAGCATATTATTAGTTAGTGGATTATTGACGTATGTGCATTTCTCCCTGTATATTACGCCTAAAACTGTGCATAAACATTCTGTGTTCATATATGTATTAGTCCATAAACATACATTAAAACAAATCCCTTTTCGCCTGAGCAGCAATATAATGTTCATGCGTAAACCGGCAAACCATCCATAATTACCACCTCGTCCACACTTCACGACCGTTTACCAGGCATGGAGCACTTAATACCCCTAGACCGCAGTTGAACCAACACTGTCGATATTGACATATTAATTGAATATTCCATATGAATGTCTGTTACCTCCGTAAAGAAAACTTAAGATTTTAGCATGCCACATGATTTGTTATACCTGGTGCTATTTTTCATCAACTCAGGTATATGAAATTGTATTTGTTTTGTTTTTTTATGTAATGGTTTTTGCATACGGATATGTTATCTAAATGTAATGAACTGTTAGGTATTAACTATTACATATTTCATTACCTGATCTCCAGGGTGGTAATCATTTACAGAACATTAAGGGAATTAATGCACATGATTATGTTCGTGGGCAAATTGGACAAACTGGTTAAGTTTAAATATTTAATATATCGTAACTATTTATTGTTTACAAATCAGGTTAACGTAACGTTCATGTAAGTAAATATCATAAATAACGTACCCAGTTACAGTTGACGCATAATTGTGAAAAACCTGCTGTTTACATCTCCATTATTTACTGCAACATAATTACCTGGCTGCAGGTCCTGGTGCCTTTTAAAAAGTCTCCAGACCCACTCACACTTAGTTTTGCGACTGCACATCTATGTCCCTCTATCGTATAGCCACACATATGGTCCTCCACCAAAGCCCTCCACAAACAATTAGGTCGCAGCTTATTAACTAACATTTAATAAACATACCTGGTATTATTTACTCTCCAGCAATGGCCTTGGCCATGAGAAGTAGAGGAGAATACTTTCTCATTTGTGAATATTGCACGTCCCCGGAACTCAAGGTCTCTCTCAACATGGAGTTGTGCAAATTCCAGCCTCTCGCCTCTGTGAGCATCAGTCAGTTTCTCCTTCTGTGCAGGAATTCTGTGATATATACCCCTCTCGTGCAGCCTGCGCCTTACAGTCATTGCGCTGACCTGCAACTGCAGGTTCTGTGCAATAGCCGCGGCGTTAGTGTGAGGGTCTGCTTCAATTGCTGCCACAATCATGCCATCCTGTTCCGCGTTTGTTCTCTGACCCGCTGCTGTTGTCGCTGTTAACAGACCAGTACAGTGGGCCTCATTTCATTCATTAAAGTGCAAAAACAATCGTAAAAGAATGGGTAAAAGTAAACCTGCTACAAAACTAACGCATAATCAAACATTACTTCCATCTACACTTTATTCAAATACAATACACAACCGACAGACAATGATTAACAATTGGCACTCGTTGGACATAGAAATAATTGGAGACAATTACTAAGTAGGTGTTCCAGAATTGTGAGTATTTGGAAAGACGACTTAATAATAGTGTCATGAGGGAGTAGTGAGTCGACATCACCTCAACGCACTGGGTTGAGGCTGGTGAATGGGAAGCCGGGCAAGCATAGCAGATGGATGGAGAAGGGTGAGGGTTGTATAGAGGATGAGAGCGGTGGGTAGCGCTGCCAAGTATCTTAAAGATATTGAAGGACTTGGTTATACTAGTGTGAATATCGAGGTAAAATTGGTGGGGAAAGTGGCAGAGTTAGTAGACGGGAGGGGGAGGGTGTTGTGGATGGAGAGGAGAGAGTATTATGGGTGATATAGTATGGTGTATAAAGATAAGATGATATAGGATGAGGGCAGAGGGCACGGTTACATGTTGTTGAAGTAGGTAGGGGTGTAATATTACAGTGAGCGTGTGCTGATTAACAGTCTTCCTTGTAGGAAGGAGCAGTATAAATAGTGTTGTTTTGTAGAAGCAAACCATCGTTTAGTCAGGATAATTTGTGTAGGTCATAATATCTTTTGGATTAAACATTGTTCTGTCTTCTCACGTCTTATTTACACTCACCAGCCTCAACCCAGTGCGTTGAGGTGATGTCGACTCACTACTCCCTCATGACACTATTATTAAGTCGTCTTTCCAAATACTCACAATTCTGGAACACCTACTTAGTAATTGTCTCCAATTATTTCTATGTCCAACGAGTGCCAATTGTTAATCATTGTCTGTCGGTTGTGTATTGTATATGAATAAAGTGTAGATGGAAGTAATGTTTGATTATGCGTTAGTTTTGTAGCAGGTTTACTTTTACCCATTCTTTTACGATTGTTTTTGCACTTTAATGAATGAAATGAGGCCCACTGTACTGGTCTGTTAACAGCGACAACAGCAGCGGGTCAGAGAACAAACGCGGAACAGGATGGCGTGATTGTGGCAGCAACTGAAGCAGACCCTCACACTAACGCCGCGGCTATTGCACAGAACCTGCAGTTGCAGGTCAGCGCAATGACTGTAAGGCGCAGGCTGCACGAGAGGGGTATATATCACAGAATTCCTGCACAGAAGGAGAAACTGACTGATGCTCACAGAGGCGAGAGGCTGGAATTTGCACAACTCCATGTTGAGAGAGACCTTGAGTTCCGGGGACGTGCAATATTCACAAATGAGAAAGTATTCTCCTCTACTTCTCATGGCCAAGGCCATTGCTGGAGAGTAAATAATACCAGGTATGTTTATTAAATGTTAGTTAATAAGCTGCGACCTAATTGTTTGTGGAGGGCTTTGGTGGAGGACCATATGTGTGGCTATACGATAGAGGGACATAGATGTGCAGTCGCAAAACTAAGTGTGAGTGGGTCTGGAGACTTTTTAAAAGGCACCAGGACCTGCAGCCAGGTAATTATGTTGCAGTAAATAATGGAGATGTAAACAGCAGGTTTTTCACAATTATGCGTCAACTGTAACTGGGTACGTTATTTATGATATTTACTTACATGAACGTTACGTTAACCTGATTTGTAAACAATAAATAGTTACGATATATTAAATATTTAAACTTAACCAGTTTGTCCAATTTGCCCACGAACATAATCATGTGCATTAATTCCCTTAATGTTCTGTAAATGATTACCACCCTGGAGATCAGGTAATGAAATATGTAATAGTTAATACCTAACAGTTCATTACATTTAGATAACATATCCGTATGCAAAAACCATTACATAAAAAAACAAAACAAATACAATTTCATATACCTGAGTTGATGAAAAATAGCACCAGGTATAACAAATCATGTGGCATGCTAAAATCTTAAGTTTTCTTTACGGAGGTAACAGACATTCATATGGAATATTCAATTAATATGTCAATATCGACAGTGTTGGTTCAACTGCGGTCTAGGGGTATTAAGTGCTCCATGCCTGGTAAACGGTCGTGAAGTGTGGACGAGGTGGTAATTATGGATGGTTTGCCGGTTTACGCATGAACATTATATTGCTGCTCAGGCGAAAAGGGATTTGTTTTAATGTATGTTTATGGACTAATACATATATGAACACAGAATGTTTATGCACAGTTTTAGGCGTAATATACAGGGAGAAATGCACATACGTCAATAATCCACTAACTAATAATATGCTTCCAGATACGAGCGTCGTAACATCATGGAGGTAGCTCGTTCTGGCAACGTCACCTACAATGTGTGGGGCTGGATACCGTTGCTTGGTGCAGGTGATGTGTTCCAAATTGAGGGGCGCTTCACAGCAGATAAATACATCGAGGTGCTTGAAGAGTCCTTCTTGCCATCCCTTCGTGAGAAAGATTTCCCGTTTCCACCTGGGCCCATACTGTTCATACAAGACAGGTGTCCCGTCCACAGCTCGGACAGTTCGACGCTGGTTTGACGAACAGGACCACTTTCAGCTCCTGGAACTGCCCAGCAAAGGAGCTGATATGAATGTAATTGAACACGTTTGGGCACAGGTGGCAAACACTTGGGATATGGCACAGGAGAGGAACAACCGGGAGCTCATGGCACACGTCCCTGAATCGTGGGAGACCTACAGACGCCGACCAGGGACGGTGCGACGTCTTGTTACGTCAGTGCCAGACAGACTGCGCGGCGTTATTGAAATGGGTGGGGGTTGGACTGGCTATTAAATAAACTCTTGTGTTATGTAGTTTTTGTTTTCCTACGGTTTCCTTACAGAGGTTAATTCTCACGGTTATCAGAAACATTCCATTTACACACTTGTGAATGTTAATCATAAATATTTCAGTGTGGCTGTGTATGTGATAAGTCATAAGAACTGTTTGTGTAATAAAGATAAGACACCATCCTCCCTCCCCCGTTCTTTTTATTTCCTGGAATTTCATTACTAATTAACCATTGCTATCTTAAATACTTAACAGTTGCAACTGGAGAGGTTAAAGATTCGTTGAAATACTGAGCAACAGGTGTTGAAGGATATCCTCCCAATTACAGTATACAGTATCAGGTAAAATTTTAGCAAGTTATATTCTCCTTCACCCATCAGGTGAAATTTTAGCATGTCATATTCTCCTAAATATGATGTCCTATATGCATACGATCATGATTCTCATGTGTGCATATATATTAGCTATTGTTTCCCAGTGCACTGCACCTATTCTAACATGAGTAGACGAAACGGTGCCATAAGTCAGATACAAATAATAAATATAAATGCACTAAGCATTTCATGTTTCAAATAAGTAACCTATAAAATGAATCACTGTATCTGACAAAATAAAACCTAGTGACATAAGCGGACATTTAGAGACGGTAAACGGGATCATGACACATTTATCTTGTATCACACACACACACACACACACACACACACATGAACCTAAACATGCAAGGCACACGCGCCCGCTCGGCAACTGACAGACCCTCTTGAGGGCAGCACCATAGTAATCACCTGATCTTTGACAGTTCCCTACAAAACACAAATTGTGCATAGTATCGTAACGACCTGTTACACTAAGCTATGTATATTAGTGTAAAGTGCTGTCATAGATCCTATGGGGATTATTCTATATCAGTGGTTCCCAAACTGAGGGCCATGGCCCCCTTGGGGGGCCATATATCAGAATGTAGGGGGCCATAGCCTGAACCGAAGGAGTTTAGCGAGTAGGTAGTCAGTGGAGAGGAATTTAAAAGATACTTCCCAGATATCCAAAGCCTAACTTCTCGGCTAGTAAGGTTCCCCTTCACTGCTCCAGTGACATGCATGCCTGAGACAGTGATGATGCCCAAACTGAGCTGTTGACACTTCAGGAGGATTCAGGAGCCAGGATGAAGTTTGAAACTGTATCTCTCACAGTATTTTGGTGATCAATGGCAGCTTCATACCCAAACTTATGTGACTTGGCTTTTCGCCACCTCCTACCATTTTCATCAACTTATTCATGTGAGGCTGCATTCTCTCAACTACTCCACATTAAAACGAAACATCGCAACAGACTTGAAGTGAAGCATGACCTACGGTGTGCTTTAAGTGA